>NC_058081.1:401288328-401595867 GCF_014858855.1 Bufo gargarizans
TATATCTAGCAGACTCTTTAGATCTTGAAGTGAGCCGTAAATCCCTGGGACACATTTAGTCCAGTATTTGTGTTAAGCAGGGTTATAAACTCCCAAGTTCTTTTGGCTCTTTGAGATTTGAAATAAACTTTTTAAATAACTACTTTCATGTGCTCTTCATTATGTCCCAGGCTACAAAAATGCATAGCCAAAAATTAACTTTTTTCTCTTTAATTGTGTGGCCGTGGGACCTCATCCTTGCTTTAAGTTTATGT
Organism: Bufo gargarizans; assembly: GCF_014858855.1. Taxonomy (NCBI): domain Eukaryota; kingdom Metazoa; phylum Chordata; class Amphibia; order Anura; family Bufonidae; genus Bufo; species Bufo gargarizans. The sequence goes on from NC_058081.1 coordinate 401,288,583, forward strand.
CCAGTTTCTCAACAACAAATGACATGGGCCACTTTCAGTTTCATATGTATTTAATTTCATTGCTATACTATATCCTTCAAACCATAATTTGTAACATACATCTTAAAACCAATATTCCATATAAGTCCATAGAAAGTGCATAGACGGTTCAGATACCGTATTTTTCGCCCCATAAGACGCACTTTTCCCCCCAAAGTGGGGGAAAATGCCCCTGTGTCTTATAGGGTGAATAGTATTGAGTGCTTCCATTATGGACCAGTAAGCGGTGAAGGCTCTTTACTCACCACTTCCTGGTCCTCGGCTGTCAGCTGTGCAGTGGCTGCGCACAGCGTGAGGGCACTCTATGACCTTGTGCTGTCTGCGCCAGTTCACAGCACAGCTGACAGAGGAGGAAGACAGAGCGCAGGCAGTGAGGAGTGGCCGTGTCCAGGAGCGGCAGATGTAAGTGGTTTATTTATTTTGTGATCTGAAGATGGAGGCTGCTGAAACATGGCTGGGGGCTGACCAAACGTGGTTGGGGGCTGCTGAAACATGGATAGGGGCTGCTGAAACATGGTTGAGGCTGCTGAAACATGGTTGGGGCTGCTGAAACATGGCTAGGGGCTGATCAAACATGGTTGGGGACTGATGACACATGGCTAGGGGCTGCTAAAACATGGTTGGGAGCTGATCAAACATGGCTATAGACTGATCAAACATGGCTGGGGGCAAATAAATATGGCTGGGGATTATGAAATATAGCAGTGGGGTGATATGAGACATGGGGTCTCATCTGAAGTCTGAATGGAGAGGTCTTCTTTATATTGGGCTCTGATCTAAGTTCTTATTGGGGTCTTATTAACATTGGAGTCTGATCTGAGGTCTGATTGAGGGTCTTATTAACATTGGGGGTCTGATTGGGGCCGTGAGCTGAGGTCTGATTAATATTGGGGGTCTGATTGCTGATCTGAGGTCTAATGAAAAATATTTTTTTCTTATTGTTCTCCTCTAAAACCTAGGTGCGTCTTATGGGCCAGTGAGTCTTATAGGGCAAAAAAAACGGTAGTCCATCTTTGAAAGTGTGTCCACATGAGAGGTAGAAAGTCAGTGTGCTAAGACACTGGGCAGCTGCCGCGGCTCCTTAAGTTAGGTGCACACGACAGTGAAAAGAAAAAGTCAGTTAAAAACGGGCATACTGTCAGTTTTTCATGGCCATTTTGCATCAGTGTGTGCTTCCATTTTCTGTCCATGTGTCCATTTTTCATGTCCGTTTTGCATCAGTTTTTCATGTCCGTTAAAAAACAGACATGAAAAATGGTTGAATTTAATTGGCAGTTATTTCTAGACCCACCCTTTTGAGAACACCCACAGGATAGTAGCCCCCCAGCTAAAATAATGTCCCCTACAGTGTAGGAATTTTTAAATTTTTTCCAGCCCCCAGCTTTAATAATGCCCCCATGTAGGCCCCCAGCTAAAATTATTTCCCACATAGTGTAGTATTTTTTTTTTTTTTTACTGCCCACAGCTTTAATAATGCCCCAATGTAGGGCCCCATCTTAAAAAAATATCCCCCATGGTTTAAATAATGCCCTCATATTGGCCCATCACATTTTTTTATTTTGCAAAAGAAAAAAAACTCTCACCTTATCCATTTGCTTGCGCTGCAGCAGTCTCTTCTCTCTTCACTGAACAGGACCTGCTCAAGGACCTGCGATGTGCGCAACTACATCACTTAGCGCTACCACGTGGTTACGTCACCATGCATATCACAGGTTCTTCGGCAGGTCCTGCTCAATGAATATAGAAGAGACTGCTGCAACCCAAGCAAGTGGAGTTGAGTTTTTTTTTTTTGTTTTTTTACTTTTTTTTTACATCACAGAAACCTGAAATTTTAACAGGGGTGTGTAGACTTTTTATATCCACTGTAAATAAAAAAAGTATACAAATTAGATATTGCCGTGTTTCTAACAACCAGCTCTATAAAAATATAACCCCTTAGGGTAACACTGTAAAAAAAAATTTAAATACAAACTGTTCCAAAAAAGCAATTTTCTGTCACCTTTCATCACAAAAATTGCGAGACCAAGAGATCAAAAATTTGTATGCCCCCCTAAAATAGTACCAAACAAACCGTCACCTAATCCTGCAAAAAATTATACCCTACCTAAGACAATCGGTCAAAAAATAAAAATAAAATGACTTTCAGACAATGGAGACACTAAAATATGTTTTTCCTTCAAAATTGATATTATTATGTTAAAGTAAAATAAAAATAAAATACATATTAGGTATTGCCACATCCATAACAACTTTCTGTAAAATAACTAAAAATAAAAGCAGTACCAAAAAAGCCATTTTTTGTCACCTAACATCACATAAAGTGCAACACCAAGCAATAAAAAAGGCATATGACCAATCATACCATCACGCAAAAAACTAGACCCTAACTAAGGCAATCGGTCAAAAAATAAATAAAAAAAAGCTATGGCTTTCAGACTATGGAGACACTAAAACATTTTTTTTTTTTGGGTTTCAAAAATGCTATTATTGTGTAAAACTTAAATAAATAAGAAAAAGTATACATAATAGGTATTGCCATGTCCATAAAAATCTGCTCTATAAAAGTGTCACATGACCTAACCCTTCAGGTGAACATTGCAAAAATCAATAAATAAAAACTGTTCAACTACAACCAACTTTTTTGTCACCTTTCCCCATAAACTGCAATAATGAATGATCAAAAAATCCTATGTACCCAAATATGGTACAAATAAAAACGTAAACTGTTCCTGCAAAAAATGAGCCCCTGCAGAAGACTATCAGCAGAAAATAAAATAAAAATATGCCATTAAGAAAATGGAGACACAAACAAACAAATAAAGTAGACATATTTTATATCATTGCATCTGATACAATGTGCTCTATAAAAATAGCACATGATCTACCCTGTCAGATAAATGTTGTAAAAAATAAAAAAATAAAAACAGTGCTAAAACAACAATTTTTGGGGTTACCTTGCCTCACAAAAAACATAATAGAGAGCAATTAAAAATCATATGTAGCCAAAATAATACCAATAAAACTGGCACCTTATCCACTTGTTTCCAAAATTGGGTCACTTTTTGGTAGTTTCTACTGTAAGGGTGGATCAGGGGTGCTTCAAATGGGACATGGCATCTAAAAATCAGTTCAGCAAAATCTGCCTTCCAAAAACCATATGGCACTCCTTTTCTTCTGCGTCCTGCCTTGTGCCCTTAAATCAGCTTACGACCACATACGGGTGTTTATGTAAATAGCAGAATCAGGGTAATAAATATTAAGTTTTGTGTTAAAGAAAAAAAAAAGATTAAAATGGAAAATCTATTAATTTCCTTTAATTCTTGTGGAGCACCTAAAGGGTTAACAAAGTTTGTAAAATCAGTTTTGAGTAACTTGAGGGGTGTAGTTTCTACAATGGGGTCATTTATGGGGGGTTTCCACTATCTAAGCCCCACAAAGTGACTTCAGACCTGAACTGGTCCTTAAAAAAGTTGACTTTGGAAATTCTCTAACGTCGTAAAAAAATTCTCTAACGTCGTAAAAAAAATTGTTTAAGTTACCAAAATAATGCCCACATAAAGTAGATATATGGGGAATGTTAATAAATAATTTTGTAGGCATCACTATCTGTCTTAAAAGCAGAGAGATTCAAATTTAGAAAACATTTTTGATAACTTTTGCATATATTGACTCAAATCTGAAAGTGGTTAAACCATTAAATGGTCATATTCTTTTTCATTCTGTCTTAAGATTGCTATTATTTTCCACTATAACCACGTTATGACGGAAAATAATAAAATCACCCGAACACCGAACCCAAACCCGGACTTCAGTGAAAAAGTCCGGGGTCGGATCTGGGTACCCGAACTCGCAAAGTTTGGTATGAACCGAACTTTGCAGTTCGGGTTCGCTCATCCCTAGTCATTAACATTTATTGATAAGTGTATTCCATATAAATACCAAGAGCAGCCTTGAATAAGGTTTATAAAGCCAGTTACAAGGTTAATGATCCTAAACCCTAATGTATATTTGACAGTCTATCAAGGAAACAAAAAATGTGCCACTTTGCTACATGAATGTTTTTGAGGTTGGTTAGAGGACAATGTGAGATGGTAGCTGTCCTTTTAAGATTTCATGCTTGACATTTGAAAGTTGCTCCATAGTATCTGAAGACCATAGCTATGCAATTAACTATTCCTAAGAAAGTCACATCAAATTCTGTGATGCAACTGTGGATGTTTTAAATAACTTGCAGCAAACCTCTACAAAGTATACTTTAAAGAGTACCCACCATTACAGGTAAAATTTGTTGTTTCAGTTTTACATAACAAAGCATTTTTGAAAACAAAAATAATATTTTTGTGTCTTCATTTTCTGAACGCTACTTTTCTTTAATTTTTCTGCCAATTGTCTTGCGCAGGGGCTCTTTTTTTTGCAGGAAGTGCTGACATTTTTATTCGTACCAATTTTGGGTACATATAATTTTTTGATCATTCAATATGACACTTTTTTGGGGCAAGGTGACCGAAAAATTGCTATTTTGGCACATTTTTTTTATTATTATTTTTTTTAACAGTGTTCAACTGATGGGGGAGATCAATATTACACTTTATGTGTCAAAGTTACCCAAAAATTTTCTGTTTGCGAACGGCAAACGTGAATTTACGCAAATGTTCGCAACCGGGCGAACCGCCCTAGACTTCAATAGGCAGGCAAATTTTAAAACCCACAGGGACTCTTTCTGGCCACAATAGTGATGGAAAAGTTGTTTCAAGGGGACTGTGGAATGCCGGAGGGGATCCATGGCAAAACTCCCATGGAAAAATACGTAGTTGACGTAGAGTCAGGTTTTAATCCAAAAAGGGCATAAATCACATAACATTCCTAAATTATTTGGAATAACAAGCTTTAAAACATCCAGTGTGTGTATACGATCAGGTATGATGTTGTATCGTTCAGGTAGTGTAAGGGTTATGCCCGCTTCACAGTGACAGACCAAACTCTGACCGACCAAACTCCACGTTTAACGCACTGCAAGCAACCGCAAAGAGTTGTCGTCAATAGTTGCAACACTCATGACATAAATTTTATTCCTCTATATGTCAATCTTGGTGTAGTGATGACTGTGCTCACGTTCGGGAGATTGCAGGCGATGGCGGTTTTTCAAAGCCTATGGTCGTGCTGACGTAGTTCAGTGACAGTAAAGTGACCCAGAAAACAATGATTCTGCAGTGTGGGCCCATTGTTGGCCTAGTAGGCTTTAATGATCACCTTAGATGATCACAAAGAAAATTTATGTTTTTTCTATGAAAAATTATCCAGCCGATCTCTTTTGGTCTGTTCACAATGAAGCAACAACCTTATCATCTGGGGTGTGCCAACATTGCCATTGCAAACACACTCATAGAGGTGATCGCTTCATTGTGATACCATTTTCAGGATGGGGTAAAGACTTCAGGAACCACTTTACAACCAGATTGAACACGTGTGCCATGCAGGGTGCATTGCTCAGCCCTCCTTGATGCAGCGCCGACACCATGTTATTCTCGTTGTCTGTCACCATGGTTCCGATTTTGAGTTGTTGAGGAGAAAGCCAGGATTCGATTTCTTGATGAAGGACGCAGAGCAGTTCCTCCACTACGTGACAACGTGCACCCAGGCAAACTAGGTGCAGAACAGAGTTACACTGCCGTGCCCTGCGCATGTGGTATGCTGCAAGAGCACTGTGAATTATCCCTGCAGTGGAGGCTGAGGACAAGTTGGAGGATGAGAAGGCAGAGGCGGACATTGTCGCAGGACCAACAGCGTTAGAATGTGGAGGCGGAAACTGCATCACCTGGCCGTGGCTGGTGTGGGAAGGATCCACATTTACCCAGTGGGCCGTAAAGGGCATATATTGCCCTTGACCGTAGTTACTGCTCCACACATCGGAACTGTCATGCATTTTGGCAGACACAGGTAGGCTCAAGGATTTGCCCACCTTCTGTTCTACATATGTGTGCAGGGCTGTTACTGCCTTTTTTCGCAAAGAAATGACGGCTTGAGACTCTCCACCTTGGCTCGGCACAAGCCATCATTTCTCTGAAACGTGCAGTGTCCACCACTTGGAAAGTGAGAGACTGCAGCACCAACTTGGACAGGAGCACATTCAGCTTCTGCACTGTTGGATGAGTGCAGGCATAGCCTTGACTGCATGAAATTGGGTGCGTGCCACTGGGTGATGCAGTTGTTGCTATAGAAGGATGGACCACCACATCCGAGCCACAGTTCTCCCAGGCCACTTTATAGTGACACTGCATGTGTTGACACAGGGCAGTGTTTCCAACATTGCGACCTTGGCCACGCTTGATTTCCTGACCAGAAATTCGGCAAATGACCATGTTCACCTCCTCTGGCAGCTTAACAAAAAATTGCAACATGCCAAATATGGCATTTTCCCACCAACTCTCCACACTGACTGCCTGCTACCACTGCCTCTGTGAACCCCTGCACCCCTTCGTCCATCTCGGATAGCCAAACCAGACTGGAAGCGGTTGATTCCCGCGGTACTGCCAATACTCCGCTTACTACCGATATAGCCATCCCTTCCACATCTGCAGCGGGGGGCCCAAGTATCACAGTAGCAGTGCCCAATATCACCCCGGCACACTTCGTTCCTGCCAATATAAAGACATCCTGGAAGGTAGGGTTGTTAACCTTGCATACTTACTTATTGCTACCCAGGATCTTTCAGATAGTAAGGTCATTGCTTGTGGTGATGTGTCAGTGGTCCTAAGAGGTCGGGACCACAGGCTGAATCGCAAACTCACCATACTAGAATTTGTTCTTGCCTTCAGTTTGTACAGAGACATGATCTGCTCAGTGCGTCCTGACAGTAGGGAAGAACTAGATCTGTATTTGTTCAGAGAAACTGAACTGGGACACAAGTATGGTGGTAGTTCCTTCTATGACTACCACTGTTCGTTCTCAGCTAAGGCAGCAGCTGCTCTCAGTCAGTTCAATTTTTTTACGAACTGGGCCAACATTGACATTGAGATATTTTGCAGGCATTTTGCCGGGCTGAGGGCCCCATCATGCTCCCTGTGCCAATCCATTTATCATTCCACAGTATGGTGTCATAAGGCCGCTCCCGGTGCTGAATTCACTACCACAGTTCCGGTTGCCGGGCCCTCTGAACTGCAGAAATCCTCTGGCATTGTAGATAAGTTAGATAGACCCATCAAACTTCTCGGTAGGCCACAGATATACAGTACAGACCAAAAGTTTGGACACACCTTCTCATTCAAAAAGTTTTCTTTATTTTCATGACTATGAAAATTGTAGCTTCACACTGAAGGCATCAAAACTATGAATTAACACATGTGGAATTATATACTTATCAAAAAAGTATGAAACAACTGAAAATATGTCATATTCTAGGTTCTTCAAAGTAGCCACCTTTTGCTTTGATTACTGCTTTGCACAATCTTGGCATTCTCTTGATGAGCTTCAAGAGGTAGTCACCTGAAATGGTTTTCACTTCACAGGTGTGCCCTTTCAGGTTTAACAAGTGGGATTCCTTGCCTTATAAATGGGGTTGGGACCATCAGTTGCGTAGTGGAGAAGTCAGGTGGATACACAGCTGATAATCCTACTGAATAGACTGTTAGAATTTGTATTATTGCAAGAATAAAACAGCTAAGTAAAGAAAAACGAGTGGCCATCATTACTTTAACCCCTTAGGGACGCATGAGGTACCGGTATGGCATGTTTCCCGAGTCCTTAAGGACCCATGACGTACCGGTACATCATGGCTTTAAATCGCGATTCCGGCGCCGCGGGGGTTAATCGGAACAGGATGCCGGATGAAATCATTCAGCCGGCATCCTGTAACAACGCATTTGACACCCCCGTATCGTTGATCACAGAAAACCGCAGGTCAATTCAGACCTGCGGTTTTCTGCGTTTCCGGTCCATTCGGGTCTCCGGTGACCCGATGAATCGGAAAAAGTCTGATGATTACACACCACCAATCACAGTCCGTACATTTGGAAAGGCGGTGCTGGCCCTGGTGCTGAATGCTGCTGTCCAGGGTTCTGATTGGTGCAGGGGAGAGAGGCGCGAGATTCAAACTTCCTGCGTTCCTCTCTCCCCTCCTCTTCCTGTTCTGCACGAGCACCCTGCAGCACCGTCCAGCACCAGCTCCTGCATCCCCCTAATCAGCATCCATCACCCTCCTGCACGCATCGCCATCCAGGTAGGTTAGGGTCAGTGAGGGAGAATGGTCATGACACGTCCCCAGTTTGAGGCCATCCAGAAATGTCTGCATTATTCCGATAATGCAGCATGTCCCCCCCCCCCCCCCCCCCCGAGATGATCCTGCGCCTATGACCGGCTGTATAAGATACGGCCTGTCATCGATCACTTTGGGGCCAAATTTGAGCAGGCCTATGTACCTGGAAGGGAGTTCACGGTTGATGAGTCTTTCGTTGCTTTTAAGGGAAGACTCAGTTTCTGCCAATACATTCCCACAAAGCGGGCGAGGTATGGCGTGAAGCTATACAAAATTTGTGAGAGTACCTCAGGGTACACTTACAAATTTCATGTGTACAAGGGGCAAGATTCCTGTATTCAACCCCCAGAATGTCCCCCCACTCTGGGTGTTAGCGGGAAACTCCTGTGGGACCTTATGTACCTACTGCTGGATAAGGGTTACCACTTGTACGTGGCTAACTTTTATACCAGCATTCCCTTGTTCAGGTCCCTTGCCGCCAGATCCACGTTCGCTTGTGGGACCGTGCGGAAAAATCAACGCGGCCTCCCTGCCCACCCCCTCCAGGTACCTATCCCCAGGGGTGAGACCCGTGAACTTACCAGTGGAAACCTGTTGCTGGTCAGGTATAAAGACAAGAGGGATGTCCTTGTGCTGTCCACAATCCACGGTAACAGCACCACCCCTGTCTCTGTGCGAGGTACCGCGGCAACGGTCCTCAAGCCCGATTGTATTGTCGACTACAATCGGTATATGGGAGGAGTTGATCTCTCTGATCAAGTCCTTAAGCCATATAATGCCATGGGCAAAACCCGGGGATGGTACATAAATGTTGCAGTCTACTTGGTACAGGTTGCCTTGTACATCTCTTTTGTACTATCCCGAAGCGCTGGCAGCACAGGGACATTCCTCCAATTCTATGAGGCAGTCCTCAAAGACCTGATCTTTTCAGACTGGGAAAGAGCAGGCCGGAGTACCTCGGTAACTGAAGGCGCCCGGATCGTCCCTGGCCAACACTTTCCAGGTGTGGTCCCCCATACTGGAAAGAAGGGACGAACCCAAAAAAGATGCAGAGTGTGTCACAAGAGGGGGATACGGAAGGACAGCACCACTCAGTGTGACACTTAAATTTTTTGTTACCTTGCCTCAAAAAAGTGAAATATAGAGCAACCAAAAATCATATTTACCCCTAAAATAGTCCCAAAACAACAACCACCTTACCCTGTATTTTCCTAGATGGGGTCACTTTTCTGGAGTTTCTACTCTAGGGGTGCATCAGGGGGCTTGAAAGGGTACATGGTGTAAATGAACCAGTCCAGCTAAATCTGCCTTCCAAAAACCATATGGCGTTCCCCTTCTTCTATGTCCTGCCATTTAGCCAAATAGTAGTTTACGACCACATATGGGGTGTTTCTGCAAACTACAGAATCAGGGCAACCCATTTTGAGTTTTGTTTGGCTGTTAACCCATTTTTTCTAGTAATAAAGTAAGGGTTAAAATGGAAAATTTTCCAAAAAATAGAAATGTTTAAATTGTTTCTCCATCTGCCATTAACTCTTGTGGAACACCTAAAGGGTTAACAAAGTTTGTAAACCCAGTTTTGAATACCTTGAGGGTTGTACTTTCTTAGATGGAGTCACTTTTTTGAAATTTCTATTCTAGGGGTGCAACAGGGGGCTTCAAATGGGACATGGTATAAACAAAACCAGTCCTGCAAAATCTGCCTTGCAAAACCCATATGGTGTTCCCCTCCTTTTATATCCTCCCGTTTGGCCAAACAGTAGTTTACGACCACATATGGGGTGTTTCTGCAAACTACAGAATCAGGGAAACCCATATTGAGTTTTGTATGGCAGTTAACCCTTGTTTTATTCTTGGCAAAAATTTATTATATTGGAAAATTTTCAAAAAAATAAAAATTTCTAAATTGTTTCTCCATCTGCCATTAACTCTTGTGGAACACCTAAAGGGTTAACAAAGTTTGTAAACCCAGTTTTGAATACCTTGGGGGGTGTACTTTCTTAGATGGAGTCACTTTTTTGAAATTTCTATTGTAGGGGTGCAACAGGGGGCTTCAAATGGGACATGGTATAAACAAAACCAGTCCTGCAAAATCTGCCTTGCAAAACCCATATGGTGTTCCCCTCATTCTATGTCCTCCCGTTTGGCCAAACAGTAGTTTACAACCACATAGGTGGTGTTTCTGCAAACTGCAGAATCAGGGCAACCCATATTGAGTTTTGATTGGCAGTTAACCCTTGTTTTATTCTTGGCAAAAATTGAATATATTGGAAAATTTTCCAAAAAATAGAAATTTCTAAATTGTTTCTCCATCTGCCATTAACTCTTGTGGAACACCTAAAGGGTTAACAAAGTTTGTAAACCCAGTTTTGAATACCTTGAGGGTTGTACTTTCTTAGATGGAGTCACTTTTTTGAAATTTCTATTCTAGGGGTGCAACAGGGGGCTTCAAATGGGTCATGGTATAAACAAAACCAGTCCTGCAAAATCTGCCTTGCAAAACCCATATGGTGTTCCCCTCCTTCTATGTCCTCCTGTTTGGCAAACAGTAGTTTACGACCACATATGGCGTGTTTTTGCAAACTACAGAATCAGGGTAACCCATATTGAGTTTTGTTTGGAAGTTAACCCTTATTTTATTCTTGGAAAAAATGTATTATATTGGAAAATTTTCAAAAATATAGAAATTTCTAAATTGTTTCTCCATCTGCCATTAACTCTTGTGGAACACCTAAAGGGTTAACAAAGTTTGTAAACCCAGTTTTGAATACCTTGAGAGGTTTACTTTCTTAGATGGAGTCATTTTTTTTTTGAAATTTCTATTCTAGGGGTGCAACGGGGGCTTCAAATGGGACATGGTATAAACATGGTATAAACAAAACCAGTCCTGCAAAATCTGCCTTGCAAAACCCATATGGTATTCCCCTCATTCTATGTCCTCCCGTTTGGCCAAACAGTAGTTTACAACCACATAGGCGGTGTTTCTGCAAACTGCAGAATCAGGGCAACCCATATTGAGTTTTGTTTGGCAGCTAACCCTTGTTTTTTTCCTGGAAAAAATAGATTATATTGGAAATTTTCCATGTACATTTGCCATGAAGTTTTGTGGAAGACCTAAAGGGTTAAGAGAGTTTGTAAAAACAGTTTTGAATACCGTGAGGGGTGTAGTTTCTAGAATGGGGCATTTTTGGGAGGTTTCTATTGTCTAAGCCTCACAATATGACTTCAAACCTGAACTGGTCTATAAAAAGTGTGATTTTTAAGATTTCTGAACAATTTCTAAATTTGCTTCTAAACTTCTAAGCCTTGTAACATCCTCAAAAAATAAAATATCATTCCCATAATGCTACAAACATGTATGTAGACATATGTGGAATGCAAAGTCATCACAATTTTTGGGGGTATTACTATGTATTACAGAAGTAGAGAAACTGAAACTTTGAAATTTGCTAATTTTTCCAAATTGTTGGTAAATATGGTATTTTCTATGCCCCAAAATTTTTTGGGGCTGACCCAATTTTAGCAAAATATGTGACGTACAATATGTGAAAAAAAAACCATCTCAGAACGGCCTGGGTAAGTCAAAGCATTTTAACGTTATCAGCACTTAAATTAAAACTGGTCAGATTTTCAAAAAATGGCCAAGTCCTTAAGGTGAAATAGGGCTGAGTCCTTAAGGGGTTAAGAATTGAAGGTCAGTCAGTCCGAAAAATTGGGAAAACTTTGAAAGTGTCCCCAAGTGCAGTCACAAAAACCATCAAGCGCTACAAAGAAACTGGCTCACATGCGGACTGCCCCAGGAAAGGAAGACCAAGAGTCACCTCTGCTGCGGAGGATAAGTTCATCCGAGTCACTAGACTCAGAAATCGCAGGTTAACAGCAGCTCAGATTAGAGACCAGGTCAATGCCACACATAAGGACAAGCAACAAGCAGAAGAGACTTGTTTGGGCTAAAGAACACAAAGAATGGACATTAGACCAGTGGAAATCTGTGCTTTGGTCTGATGAGTCCAAATTTGAGATCTTTAGTTCCAACCACTGTGTCTTTGTGCGATGCAGAAAAGGTGAACGGATAGACTCTACATGCCTGGTTCCCATCGTGAAACATGGAGGAGGAGGTGTGATGGTGTGGGGGTGCTTTGCTGGTGACACTTTTTGGGATTTATTTAAAATTGAAGGCATACTGAACCAGCATGGCTACCACAGGAGAGTGATGGGGTGCTGTGCCAGATGACCTGGCCTCCGGACCTGAACCCAATCGAGATGGTTTGGGGTGAGCTGGACCGCAGAGTGAAGGCAAAAGGGCCAACAAGTGCTAAGCATCTCTGGGAACTCCTTCAAGACTGTTGGAAGACCATTTCAGGTGACTACCTCTTGAAGCTAATCAAGAGAATGCCAAGAGTGTGCAAAGCAGTAATCAAAGCAAAAGGTGGCTACTTTGAAGAACCTAGAATATGACATTTTCAGTTGTTTCACACTTTTTCGTTATGTATATAATTCCACATGTGTTAATTCATAGTTTTGATGCCTTCAGTGTGAATCTACAATTGTCATAGTCATGAAAATAAAGAAAACTCTTTGAATGAGAAGGTGTGTCCAAACTTTTGGTCTGTACTGTACAACAATTTCAATTACTCATCCTGTAACTATAGTCAGTGTTGTTTGCTGCATATTTGTTCAAACTGCTTCAGAGCCCATCCTAAATCAGTTTCTTCATTAAAATCAGATAAAGGTTACATGTGTGCCATTAACGTAGGTTGCTTGCAACGGTTCTTGCGCTACCATCACGACCCAGGTTGTGTGGAATTCCTAGTCACAGGTCTCACGTTCGGTTTCCACACCGGGATGGTTGCCCTACCAGAATCTACACGAATGCAAAAATGTACAATCCGCTGACCGTGACCCAAATGTCTCAGATAAATTGATCACAGCAGAGATAGTTAAAGGTTTCTTGATAGGCCCTTTTTCATCCTCACCCTTCGAACGGTGAAGGGTCAGTCCTGTAGGCGTGGTCACCAGTAAATTTAGCAAGAAAGAGAGATTGATTATCGACCTGTCTGCCCTGCATGGTTCCTCCATTCCCAGCATCAATTCCCTCATTCTGTCAGAAGAAGTCAGCATGAGATATTCATCAATAGACCAAGCCATTGCCATCATATTGCAGTTAGGCCCTGGCTCAATCCTGTCAAACGCTGACATTTCAGATGCCTTCAAATTACTGCCTATTAAGCCGTCTCTGTGGCAGTGGCATGGTATCAAGTGAAGGGGTCTTTATTATTTTGCATCCAAACTCACCTTCTGCTCCAAGAGTAGCCCATGGTTATTCAACCAGTTAGCCCAAGCTCTCCATTGGATACTAGTCCATGAATTCCACTGCAGTAATATCATTCACTACCTAGATGATTTTCTAATTATCGAACACCCTAACTCCACCACAAAAGACCTTCATTCACTTCTAAACTGTTTCAGTCAACTCGTCGTTCCTGTGTCTCCCAGGAAGGTTGAGGGCCCATCCACAGTCATCACCTTCCTTGGCATCATTTTGGACACCCACAATATGCTAGCCAGATTACCGAATGACAAATTACACAGGATCAGGGAAGTCACCTACAATTTTAAGTTAGCATGGGTGGTAAAAAAAGTGGAGCTACAGTCACTCTTAGGCATGCTAAACTTTGCCATGCGCATCATACCGCAAGGTAGGGCATTCATTTCTCGTTTGCTCACACTCCTCCCTACAGCCCCCTCCCAGGATAGCCTCATATGCCTGGACGAGCGGATCATTGCAGATTTAAACATGTGGGACCACTTTCTTAGGCAGTGGAATGGTATTTTGCTTTTCATTCCTGAAATATCCAACAACTCTCCCGTAGTTTTTTTTCTGATGCAGCTATTTTTGGCACCCACTGGCCGAGTGAAGTCAGCTCAATCCCAGGTTTCTTTCAGACTTCAGCAATATTTGAACTTTACCCCATAGTAGCAGTTGCCCATGTTTGGGGTCAAGAATGGCCTGGCCCAACAGTATAATTTGTTTGAGATAATGCCTCAGTCATTGACATTCTGAATATCGGGTCATCCAAATCCCCTCACGTTATGTCATTTGTAAGAAGTCTGGTTCTTCTTTCTCTACAACACCAATTCCGCTATATATGTTTGCACATCCCCGGGACTAGCAATACAGCTGCCGAAGCCTTATCTCGATTTAACTTTTCCCTTTTCTCGCAGGTTTGTCCAGAAGCAGATGTCATCAGTGCCACAGTCTCTCTGTACGCCTCTCTGACCCTAATCTAGACACTCATCTGGCCACAGCTTGCTCGCTGTTAACCAAATCCCTCTCGCCTAATACTGCTAAGGCCTATCAGACAGACTGGGGAGCTTTTTGCAAATTCCAGGTAAAATTTCCTCAAGGCAACACTGAGTTTGCAGAGTACATTCTAGCATTCCATGGTTACTGTCATACCAATTTTGAAACTGCCGCACTCCACAGTCAAATCCTACCTCGCGGTAGTTCATCATTTCAGAGACACTCTAAAGGTCTGAATAAATGTAACAATAAGAGACGCACTTGCCGGCAACCCATGAAACTGCCGCACTCCACAGTCAAATCCTACCTTGCGGTAGTTCATCATTTCAGAGCCACTCTAAAGGTCTGACGAAATGTAACAATAAGAGACGCACTTGCCGGCAACCCATTACAGGCCAGGTTTTCCGTGATCTATTTCGGTGCCCAGCAAAGTTTAGTAGTAAAAGCAGCCATGCACTTGGCCTTTTACGGTTTCTTGAGACCAGGAGAGTTTACTTCCCCTCTGAACAGCGATTTTGTCACCGTCAGACAGCACAACGCTACCAGAGATGGTTTCATACTCTCTCTAATTACCACTAAGACATCTCAGGTAGGCCCCCCCGACTCAGGTATCATATTTTCCTACCACACATCGTTGGTGCCCCGTTCGTGTTCTCCAACAGCTATTGACCATGCTAAATGACAAGCTGCCCTATAGCCCATTGCTACCATTCAACGATACTCACTGTAACCCACATTAGTGTATTGTTTGCTAACCTTGGAATAGACCCGTCCTCAGTATCCAGGCATTCTTTTTGCATAGGGGCAGCATCCGCCACGTCAAAAAATCAAGCACCAGCACATATCATCAAGAGACTAGTTCGCTGGCATTCCTCTTGTTTGAAACTGATATATACCTCACCCGAATTCCAAAATGTCCCATGCTTTTCAAAGTTTGGTGTTGTAATTAGAAGTTATAAAGTTATCTTGAAAGAAATTTGTTGTTTATTTTTGGCCTCCTTCAGGCATCACCACAACGGTGCGGTTTTGGCACAAATCTAACTGCTTTAGTTATACATCAACAGGTAGGAGTTACGTTCTCCCGTCAGTGCCCCGACCACAAATATATTTTCCTTTTTTTTCCCTATTAATACACCCCCCAAAAATATAACACAATGTAAAATCAACGCAGAATGGCTAAAAGGACGTACATACATTTCCTATTAATACACACCCGTAAATGGCTGTATCGCACAGAACTTGCACCACAATAACAAGCAAGGTTTGCTGGAATTAGTAATGTATCATATAGTGCAAATAACCTAAAAGCAGCAATGTAGTATAACTGCAATTTGGATCCTCAGTTAGTGCAGCAATGTGTAATATAATTGCTCCTATTACCCATTCTGTACACTCTCCTATTGCACCCTATTCTCCTTTTATTGCATAGGAGATGCCTCCATATCCTTTCCCTCCACCTTGAATAATCTTTCCCTGAATTTGTAAATAATTTTTTCAGCACAATAGAGTATTTCCTAGCACTGTCCGCCTGCTGATGTCTTTCCCTGCACTAAGTACACTGGACAATTGGACAATTGCTGAATCCAAGATGGCTGAGGGTATTTATAGGGCTGTGACATTCCAGGGGCTGGCTGGCTGCTAATTGGTTGCATGCATGGCATTGTGGGTGATCCCTCATTCCCAGAGTTCTTTGCTCCATGTCCTAACGTGCAGCAGCCATTTTAGGGAAAAAAAGTGAGTCGTTGCCACGAAGCGTGCGGAAATTCAGCTTCGGTGCGAATCACATTTTTCCTCAAATCCTGATTGAATTCCAATTTGTCAACTTCGATTTGCTCATCTCTACTAGTAATCATAACCAGTGACAGAGGCAATATAGACAATCACAATACATTAGCAAGTGCCTTGTTTTAACTTTTTTCTTTTAATAATCATAATTAAAATATTGGACCCTTTTGATACGGAAATAAACAATAAACAAAAATTAAATCCCAAAAGACTATATGCCACTCATCTCCTTGCAGGAAGCCAAGTGGAATTGATAATCTATAGGGGCAGTATCCCTAGTACTTCCCCTATTTTAGTGGCCCTGCCTGAAAACGGAATAGCCGCCCCGATAGGGGCGATCCCGTATCTCATACCTCCTAGAGATCCCTGGAGGACCCTGATACGGGTGACAGATGGTGCTATTCCTAATTGGAGACCAGGACTAGTCTACATGTAAACCAAAAATAAAAAAAACAGTACATATAGAACAACCCTTCCCCCGGTCTCCAATTAGGAATAGCACCATCTGTCACCCGTATCAGGGTCCTCCAGTGATCTCTAGGAGGTACGAGATACGGGATCACCCCTATCGGGCGGCTATTCCGTTTTCAGGCAGGGCCACTAAAATAGTGGAAGTACTAGGGATACTGCCCCTATAGATTATCAATTCCACTTGGCTTCCTGCAACTAAGGAGATGAGTGACATATAGTCTTTTGGGATTTAATTTTTGTTTATTTTTTATTTCCATATCAAAAGGGTCCAATATTTTAATTATGATTATTAAAAGTAAAATTTTAGAATTAATGGTAATTCTGTGAAATTTGTTTGTCAATTGACCTAATTCTATTATATTCCCGTGAACAGGGTTATGTTCATTCTGTGAGTTGTTTCTTATTTAATAAATTAAATTGCATATCTATTATCAATAGCTGACCTGTTCATTCTGTGAGTTGTTTCTTATTTAATAAATTAAATTGCATATCTATTATCAATAGCTTTCTTAGCACGCATAGCAATGAGGACAGATGGCTACTAGAAGCCACCGAGATTTTTTCAGACAAAGAACTCAGCTTACCCTCGATAACGACCCTTCTATTAAAACTACAGTTAAAGATCTTTATGAGACACACAAAGAGTATATAAAGACCTGGTGGGAAATTCAATCCCTAGATAACTATATCAAAAATTCTATCGTACCGAGGGGTCTGCGAATCTTTATACGTCCAGCTGCACGTGTCAGCAATACTGAATTATTGTTGAAATGGGAGGCCGAGGCAACAGCGAGTTCAATTAGGTTTATGCGTTTATTGCTAGACCAAGAAAAAAACAATATTGAACAACTAGAGAAACGCAAAGAAAATCGGACTGAAATAGCTCTAAAATTTAAAGACCACCCAGAGTTCCCGAAAAAGGAACTTGAGCTTCAAAACAACATTGAAAAGTTTAGGAGCTCACTGGTTGAGCGAAAACATCGACAGTTTACCAAAGACCTCACAGAGTTCAGAAACAATATAGCCTATACCAATATAAGAACAGACCAGAGGGGTTCCATTACTGATACATCTGTCTCAGAAGCAGAAAGCTCAGACCCAGAATCTACCCCATATCGCTCTGCCTACACCTATCCAAGAACACACTGGAGGGGGAGAGGCCGTGTAAGGGGACGTAACAGATATTTGGGACCCAGATCCATCTGGAGGGGGGAACAATATACAGGTACACAGTACTCGAGACAATGGGAGCCACAAAACATGGGAGGCACTGGGGACGGGACACGATACGACAAAACACAGGAACAAACCCAAGATGGCTCTACATCGGGGCCCTCTACCTATTCTGGCTTACCAACCTCCAACTCCCTTCCTTTTTTAGGCCCACCTCAAGGGAATACGTGTGCACTAAGGGATTGCCAACCATCTCAACAACAAAGCAAGAAATAAATGTAACCTTGTCTGACACCCTGATTATTAATCTCTCAGAGATTACCCTATCTAGAGATGAAATATCCATTCTAAGAAAGGGTTTGACTTTTGTTCCAACTACGCCCTTTAACTGCTTTGATTGGATCAAAGACATCAATCTTTTCACTAGAAAACTTCGTTGGCACAAAATCTTCGCTACATCAGATAACAAGAGATGTCTGGAACTGGGCATAAATAGTGAAGATTTAGAAAGTCTAGATAATCTTACACACTTGCTAGACGAGAATGAATGACCTATGGGACAAGGTCCGTTCACTTCATTAAAAAATAGAAGTACAAAAATGCCACCTAAAACTCTCAATAATGCCAACATAGATATTTTTCTGAAATCAGTGACGCGCGATTTGGAAAAACTGGAGCAATATAGCCCAAATAAAAACTATACCCACTCGGAAATGGTAGCATTACAAAATCTTAGTAAAAATTAAAAAATCGTTGTTAAACCATCTGACAAGGGGGTTAATAAAGTGATCCTCTCTCTTCAACAATACAGAGAAATATATCAAACTCTTTTATCAGACACAAATAGCTATAAAGTTTTAAGGGGAGACCCCACATCAACAAATCTTGCTGAACTATCTGAAATTGCACAATGGGGCCTCCTTAATAAATGCATAGACAAAAAAGAACTTGAGTTTTTATTACCAACCAATCCAAAAATAGCAACCTTTCATGGACTCCCAAAAATCCATAAGGGGACGACCCCGTTGAAAGGACGCCCCATTGTCTCGGGCATCAACAGCCTTACCCAACACGTAGGGACCTATATTGACCATATTCTTGTCCATTTGTGTCCGCCTTACTTTCCTATCTCTGTGACACAACAGACTTATTAAAAAGACTAGAGGGAATCACCAATGAACCAAATACCTGGTTCGCCTCGATTGATGTAGAGGCACTTTATATATCAATCCCTCATAATAAGGGCCTAACAGCAGCTAAATACTTCCTCGACTCCCGATCCACAAATATGAACCATCATAACTAGGGATGAGCGAACCCGAACTGTATAGTTCGGGTTCGTACCGAATTTTGGGGTGTCCGTGACACGGACCCGAACCCGGACATTTTCGTAAAAGTCTGGGTTCGGGTTCGGTGTTCGTCGCTTTCTTGTCGCTTTTGTGACGCTTTCTTGGCGCTTTTTGAAAGGCTGCAAAGCAGCCAATCAACAAGCATCATACTACTTGCCCCAAGAGGCCGTCACAGCCATGCCTACTATTGGCATGGCTGTGATTGGCCAGAGCACCATGTGACCCAGCCTCTATTTAAGCTGGAGTCACATAGCGCCGCCCGTCACTCTGCTCTGATTAGCGTAGGGAGAGGTTGTGGCTGCGACAGTAGGGCGAGATTAGGCAGATTAACTCCTCCAAAGGACTTAATTAATCGATCGATCTGCAGCTGTGCATCATTGAGCTGCTGAAATTCAATTGCTCACTGTTTTTAGGCTGCCCAGACCGTTTGTCAGTCACTTTTTCTGGGGTGATCGGCGGCCATTTTGTGTCTTGTGGTGCGCCAGCACAAGCTGCGACCAAGTGCATTTAACCCTCAATGGTGTGGTTGTTTTTTGGCTAAAGCCTACATCAGGGTGAAGCTGTCACACCAAGTGCATTTAACCAGCAATAGTCTGTTTATTTTTTGGCCATATACTACATCAGGGGCAAGCTGCGCCCGTCACCAAGTGCATTTAACCCTCAGTAGTGTGGTTGGTCAAGCTGTCACACCAAGTGCATTTAACCAGCAATAGTCTGTTCATTTTTTGGCCATATACTACATCAGGGGCAAGCTGCGCCTGTCACCAAGTGCATTTAACCCTCAATGGTGTGGTTGTTTTTCGGCTAAAGCCTACATCAGGGTGAAGCTGTCACACCAAGTGCATTTACCAGCAATAGTCTGTTTATTTTTTGGCCATATACTACATCAGGGGCAAGCTGCGCCCGTCACCAAGTGCATTTAACCCTCAGTAGTGCGGTTGGTCAAGCTGTCACACCAAGTGCATTTAACCAGCAATAGTCTGTTCATTTTTTGGCCATATACTACATCAGGGGCAAGCTGCGCCTGTCACCAAGTGCATTTAACCCTCAGTAGTGTGGTTGGTCAAGCTGTCACACCAAGTGCATTTAACCAGCAATAGTGTGGTTATTTTTTGGCCATATCCCAGTCTAATTCTGTCAGTAAATCCATACCGGTCACCCAGCGCCTAAATACTAGGCCTCAAATTTATATCCCGCTAAATCTGTCTTTACCGCTGTACTGTTCTGGCTGGGCAAGTTATTTAGTGTCCGTCAAAGCACATTTTTTGTTCTGGGTTGAAATACAATTCCCAATTTAGCAATTTCATAATTTAGTGGTTTCTGCTGTATCAGAGCTATTTGAAATCTATCCCTAAAAGGGTATATAATATTCAAGGTGCACATAGGGTCATTCAGAATAACTTCACACACACGCTACTGTGCATTTCCAAGTCTAATTCTGTCAGTAAATCCATACCGGTCACCCAGCGCCTAAATACTAGGCCTCAAATTTATATTCAGCTGAATTTGAATACAATACATTGGGCCAAATAATATTTTTGTTGTTGTGGTGAACGATAACAATGAGGAAAACATCTAGTAAAGGACACGGACGTGGACATGGTCGTGGTGGTGTTAGTGGACCCTCTGGTGCTGGGAGAGAACGTGGCCGTTCAGCCACATCCACACGTCCTAGTGTACCAACTACCTCAGGTCCCAGTAGCCGCCAGAATTTACAGCGATATATGGTGGGGCCCAATGCCGTTCTAAGGATGGTAAGGCCTGAGCAGGTACAGGCATTAGTCACTTGGGTGGCCGACAGTGGATCCAGCACGTTCACATTATCTCCCACCCAGTCTTCTGCAGAAAGCGCACAGATGGCGCCTGAAAACCAACCCCATCAGTCTGTCACATCACCCCCATGCATACCAGGGAAACTGTCTCAGCCTCAAGTTATGCAGCAGTCTCTTATGCTGTTTGAAGACTCCGCTGGCAGGGTTTCCCAAGGGCATCCACCTAGCCCTTCCCCAGCGGTGAAAGACATAGAATGCACTGACGCACAACCACTTATGTTTCCTGATGATGAGGACATGGGAATACCACCTCAGCATGTCTCTGATGATGACGAAACACAGGTGCCAACTGCTGCGTCTTTCTGCAGTGTGCAGACTGAGCAGGAGGTCAGGGATCAAGACTGGGTGGAAGACGATGCAGGGGACGATGAGGTCCTAGACCCCACATTGAATAAAGGTCGTGCCACTGACTTTCACAGTTCGGAGGAAGAGGCAGTGGTGAGACCGAGCCAACAGCGTAGCAAAAGAGGGAGCAGTGGGCAAAAGCAGAACACCCGCCGCCAAGAAACTCCGCCTGCTACTGACCGCCGCCATCTGGGACCGAGCACCCCAAAGGCAGCTTCAAGGAGTTCACTGGCATGGCACTTCTTCAAACAATGTGCTGACGACAAGACCCGAGTGGTTTGCACGCTGTGCCATCAGAGCCTGAAGCGAGGCATTAACGTTCTGAACCTGAGCACAACCTGCATGACCAGGCACCTGCCTGCAAAGCATGAACTGCAGTGGAGTAAACACCTTAAAACCAAGGAAGTCACTCAGGCTCCCCCTGCTACCTCTTCTGCTGCTGCCGCCTCGGCCTCTTCTGCTGCTGCCGCCTCGGCCTCTTCCTCTGCCTCTGGAGGAATGTTGGCACCTGCCGCCCAGCAAACAGGGGATGTACCACCAACACCACCACCACCTCCGTCACCAAGCATCTCAACCATGTCACACGGCAGCGTTCAGCTCTCCATCTCACAAACATTTGAGAGAAAGCGTAAATTCCCACCTAGCCACCCTTGATCCCTGGCCCTGAATGCCAGCATTTCTAAACTACTGGCCTATGAAATGCTGTCATTTAGGCTGGTGGACACAGACAGCTTCAAACAGCTCATGTCGCTTGCTGTCCCACAGTATGTTGTTCCCAGCCGGCACTACTTCTCCAAGAGAGCCGTGCCTTCCCTGCACAACCAAGTATCCGATAAAATCAAGTGTGCACTACGCAACGCCATCTGTGGCAAGGTCCACCTAACCACAGATACGTGGACCAGTAAGCACGGCCAGGGACGCTATATCTCCCTAACTGCGCACTGGGTAAATGTAGTGGCAGCTGGGCCCCAGTCGGAGAGCTGTTTGGCGCACGTCCTTCCGCCGCCAAGGATCACAGGGCAACATTCTTTGCCTCCTGTTGCCACCTCCTCCTACTCGACTTCCTCCTCCTCTTCTTCCACCTGCTCATCTAGTCAGCCACACACCTTCACCACCAACTTCAGCACAGCCCGGGGTAAACATCAGCAGGCCATTCTGAAACTCATATGTTTGGGGGACAGGCCCCACACCGCACAGGAGTTGTGGCGGGGTATAGAACAACAGACCGACGAGTGGTTGTTGCCGGTGAGCCTCAAGCCCGGCCTGGTGGTGTGTGATAATGGGCGAAATCTCGTTGCAGCTCTGGGACTAGCCAGTTTGACGCACATCCCTTGCTTGGCGCATGTGCTGAATTTGGTGGTGCAGAAGTTCATTCACAACTACCCGACATGTCAGAGCTGCTGCATAAAGTGCGGGCCGTCTGTTCGCGCTTCCGGCGTTCACATCCTGCTGCTGCTCGCCTGTCTGCGCTACAGCGTAACTTCGGCCTTCCCGCTCACCGCCTCATATGCGACGTGCCCACCAGGTGGAACTACACCTTGCACATGCTGGACAGACTGTGCGAGCAGCAGCAGGCCATAGTGGAGTTTCAGCTGCAGCACGCACGGGTCAGTCGCACTACAGAACAGCACCACTTCACCACCAATGACTGGGCCTCCATGCGAGACCTGTGTGCCCTGTTGCGCTGTTTCGAGTACTCCACCAACATGGCCAGTGGCGATGACGCCGTTATCAGCGTTACAATACCACTTCTATGTCTCCTTGAGAAAACACTTAGGGCGATGATGGAAGAGGAGGTGGCCCAAGAGGAGGAGGAGGAGGAGGAAGAGGGGTCATTTTTAGCACTTTCAGGCCAGTCTCTTCAAAGTGACTCAGAGGGAGGTTTTTGGCAACAGCAGAGGCCAGGTACAAATGTGGCCAGCCAGGGCCCACTACTGGAGGACGAGGAGGACGAGGATGAGGAGGAGGTGGAGGATGATGAGGATGAAGCATGGTCACAGCGGGGTGGCACCCAACGCAGCTCGGGTCCATCACTGGTGCGTGGCTGGGGGGAAAGGCAGGACAATGACGATACGCCTCCCACAGAGGACAGCTTGTCCTTACCCCTGGGCAGCCTGGCACACATGAGCGGCTACATGCTGCAGTGCCTGCGCAACGACAGCAGAGTTTCCCACACTGGTGGCAGTCTTGAAGCCTGATTGACTGTTACTGGACCTCTCTCCTCTGCCTGGGTGCTGGGCCTAAATATATGCCAATGGACTGTTGCACTGATGGCTGACGTGAAGCCTGA
Organism: Bufo gargarizans; assembly: GCF_014858855.1. Lineage (NCBI taxonomy): Eukaryota > Metazoa > Chordata > Amphibia > Anura > Bufonidae > Bufo > Bufo gargarizans. The sequence continues at coordinate 401,312,422 of NC_058081.1, forward strand.
TTGTCTGTTACGGGACCTCTCTCCTCTGCCTGGGTGCTGGGCCTAAATTTATGAAAATGGACTCTTACAGTGGTGGGTGACGTGAAGCCTGATTCTCTGCTATGATATGAAGACTGATTCTCTGCTGATATGAAGCCAGATTGTCTGTTACGGGACCTCTCTCCTCTGCCTGGGTGCTTGGCCTAAATTCATGACAATGGACTGTTGCAGTGGTGGCTGACGTGAAGCCTGATTCTCTGCTATGACATGCAGACTGATTCTCTGCTGACATGAAGCCAGATTCTCTGTTACGGGACCTCTCTCCTCTGCCTGGGTGCTGGGCCTAAATATATTCCAATGGACTGTTGCACTGGTGGCTGACGTGAAGCCTGATTGTCTGTTACGGGACCTCTCTCCTCTGCCTGGGTGCTGGGCCTAAATATCTGACAATGGACTGTTGCATTGGTGGCTGACGTGAAGCCTGATTCTCTGCTATGACATGAAGACTGATTCTCTGCTGACATGAAGCCAGATTGTCTGTTACGAGACCTCTCTCCTCTGCCTGGGTGCTTGGCCTAAATTTATGACAATGGACTGTTGCAGTGGTGGCTGACGTGAAGCCTGATTCTCTGCTATGACATGCAGACTGATTCTCTGCTGACATGAAGCCAGATTCTCTGTTACGGGACCTCTCTCCTCTGCCTGGGTGCTGGGCCTAAATATATGCCAATGGACTGTTGCACTGGTGGCAGACGTGAAGCCTGATTGACTGTTACTGGACCTCTCTCCTCTGCCTGGGTGCTGGGCCTAAATATCTGACAATGGACTGTTGCATTGGTGGCTGACGTGAAGCCTGATTCTCTGCTATGATATGAAGACTGATTCTCTGCTGACATGAAGCCAGATTGTCTGTTACGGGACCTCTCTCCTCTGCCTGGGTGCTGGGCCTAAATTTATGAAAATGGACTCTTACAGTGGTGGGTGACGTGAAGCCTGATTCTCTGCTATGATATGAAGACTGATTCTCTGCTGACATGAAGCCAGATTGTCTGTTACGGGACCTCTCTCCTCTGCCTGGGTGCTTGGCCTAAATTTATGACAATGGACTGTTGCAGTGGTGGCTGACGTGAAGCCTGATTCTCTGCTATGACATGCAGACTGATTCTCTGCTGACATGAAGCCAGATTCTCTGTTACGGGACCTCTCTCCTCTGCCTGGGTGCTGGGCCTAATTATATGCCAATGGACTGTTGCACTGGTAGCTGACGTGAAGCCTGATTGTCTGTTACGGGACCTCTCTCCTCTGCCTGGGTGCTTGGCCTAAATTTATGACAATGGACTGTTGTATTAGTGGCTGACGTGATGCCTGATTCTCTGCTATGATATGAAGACTGATTCTCTGCTGACATGAAGCCAGATTGTCTGTTACGGGACCACTTTCCTCTGCCTGGGTGCTGGGCCTAAATTTATGAAAATGGACTCTTACAGTGGTGGGTGACGTGAAGCCTGATTCTCTGCTATGACATGAAGACTGATTCTCTGCTGACATAAAGCCAGATTGTCTGTTACGGGACCTCTCTCCTCTGCCTGGGTGCTGGGCCTAAATTTATGAAAATGGACTCTTACAGTGGTGGGTGACGTGAAGCCTGATTCTCTGCTATGATATCAAGACTGATTCTCTGCTGACATGAAGCCAGATTGTCTGTTACGAGTCCTCTCTCTTCTGCCTGGGTGCTTGGCCTAAATTTATGAAAATGGACTGTTGCAGTGGTGGCTGACGTGAAGCCTGATTCTCTGCTATGACATGCAGACTGATTCTCTGCTGACATGAAGCCAGATTCTCTGTTACGGGACCTCTCTCCTCTGCCTGGGTGCTGGGCCTAAATATATGCCAATGGACTGTTGCACTGGTGGCTGACGTGAAGCCTGATTGTCTGTTACGGGACCTCTCTCCTCTGCCTGGGTGCTGGGCCTAAATAACTTACAATGGACTGTTGCAGTGGTGGCTGACGTGAAGCCTGATTCTCTGCTATGACATGAAGACTGATTCTCTGCTGACATGAAGCCAGATTTTCTGTTACGGGACCTCTCTCCTCTGCCTGGGTGCTGGGCCTAAATTTATGAAAATGGACTCTTACAGTGGTGGGTGACGTGAAGCCTTATTCTCTGCTATGATATGAAGACTGATTCTCTGCTGACATGAAGCCAGATTGTCTGTTACGGGACCTCTCTCCTCTGCCTGCGTGCTTGGCCTAAATTTATGACAATGGACTGTTGCAGTGGTGGCTGACGTGAAGCCTGATTCTCTGCTATGACATGCAGACTGATTCTCTGCTGACATGAAGCCAGATTCTATGTTACGGGACCTCTCTCCTCTGCCTGGGTACTGGGCCTAAATATATGCCAATGGACTGTTGCACTGGTGGCTGACGTGAAGCCTGATTGTCTGTTACGGGACCTCTCTCCTCTGCCTGGGTGCTGGGCCTAAATATCTGACAATGGACTGTTGCATTGGTGGCTGACGTGAAGCCTGATTCTCTGCTATGATATGAAGACTGATTCTCTGCTGACATGAAGCCAGATTGTTTGTTACGGGACCTCTCTCCTCTGCCTGGGTGCTGGGCCTAAATTTATGAAAATGGACTCTTACAGTGGTGGGTGACGTGAAGCCTGATTCTCTGCTATGATATGAAGACTGATTCTCTGCTGACATGAAGCCAGATTGTCTGTTACGGGACCTCTCTCCTCTGCCTGGGTGCTGGGCCTAAATTTATGACAATGGACTGTTGCAGTGGTGGCTGACATGAAGCCTGATTCTCTGCTATGACATGAAGACTGATTCTCTGCTGACATGAAGCCAGATTGTCTGTTACGGGACCTCTCTCCTCTGCCTGGGTGCTGGGCCTAAATTTATGAAAATGGACTCTTACAGTGGTGGGTGACGTGAAGCCTGATTCTCTTCTATGATATGAAGACTGATTCTCTGCTGACATGAAGCCAGATTGTCTGTTACGGGACCTCTCTCCTCTGCCTGGGTGCTGGGCCTAAATTTATGACAATGGACTGTCGCAGTGGTGGCTGACGTGAAGCCTGATTCTCTGCTATGACATGCAGACTGATTCTCTGCTGACATGAAGCCAGATTGTCTGTTACGGGACGTCTCTCCTCTGCCTGGGTGCTGGGCCTAAATTTATGAAAATGGACTCTTACAGTGGTGGGTGACGTGAAGCCTGATTCTCTGCTATGATATGAAGACTGATTCTCTGCTGACATGAAGCCAGATTGTCTGTTACGGGACCTCTCTCCTCTGCCTGGGTGCTGGGGCCTAAATATCTGAGAATGGACTGTTCCAGTGGTGGGTGACGTGAAGCCAGATTCTCTGCTATGGGACCTCTCTCCAATAGATTTTGGTCAATTTTTATTTATTTAATTTTTATTTTGATTCATTTCCCTATCCACATTTGTTTGCAGGGGATTTACCTACATGTTGCTGCCTTTTGCAGCCCTCTAGCCCTTTCCTGGGCTGTTTTACAGCCTTTTTAGTACCGAAAAGTTCGGGTCCCCATTGACTTCAATGGGGTTTGGGTTCGGGACGAAGTTCGGATCGGGTTCGGATCCCGAACCCGAACATTTCCGGGAAGTTCGGCCGAACTTCTCGAACCCGAACATCCAGGTGTTCGCTCAACTCTAATCATAACAACTTTGTTCTGGAATTACTGAAATTTGTTCTAACACGTAACTACTTTGTCTTTGAGGATCGCCTTTACCACCAGCTCAGGGGCACCGCTATGGGTAGCCCCTGTGCACCGACTTATGTAAATTTGCTCCTGGGCTGGTGGGAAGACGTGATCGTCTTCTTGGAAACCATGAGTGAGTGGACCAAATACATATCCCTTTGGTCCAGATTCATTAGAAACATAGAATGTGTCGGCAGATAAGAACCATTTGGCCCATCTAGTCTGCCCAATATATCTGAATCCTATGAATAGCCCCGGCCCTATCTTATATAAAGGATGGCCTTATGCCTATCCCATGCATGCTTAAACTCCTTCACTGTATTTGCAGCTACCACTTCTGCAGGAAGGCTATTCCATGCATCCACTACCCTCTCAGTAAAGTAATACTTCCTTATATTACTTTTAAACCTTTGCCCCTCTAATTTAAAACTGTGTCCTCTTGTGGTAGTTTTTCTTCTTTTAAATATGCTCTCCTCCTTTACCGAGTTGATTCCCTTTATGTATTTAAAAGTTTCTATCATATCCCCTCGGTCTCTTCTTTCTTCCAAGCTATACATATTAAGGTCTTTTAACCTTTCCTGGTAAGTTTTATCCTGCAATCCATGGACCAGTTTAGTAGCTCTTCTCTGAACTCTCTCTAGAGTATCTATATCCTTCTGGAGATATGGCCTCCAGTACTGCGCACAATACTCCAAGTGAGGTCTCACCAGTGTTCTGTACAGCGGCATAAGCACTTCACTCTTTCTACTGCTTATACCTCTCCCTATACATCCAAGCATTCTGCTTGCATTTCGTGCTGCTTTATTACATTGTCTTCCCACCTTTAAGTCTTCTGAAATAATTACTCCTAAATCCCTTTCCTCAGATACTGAGGTCAGGACTGTGTCGAATATTCTATATTCTGCCCTTGGGTTTTTACGCCCCAGGTGCATTATCTTGCACTTATCCACATTAAATTTCAGTTGCCAGAGTTCTGACCATTCTTCTAGTTTTCCTAAGTCCTTTTCCATTTGGCGTTTCCCTCCAGGAACATCAACCCTGTTACATATCTTTGTGTCATCAGCAAAAAGACAAACCTTACCATCGAGGCCTTTTGCAATATCACTTATGAAGATATTAAACAAAATTGGTCCCAGTACAGATCCCTGTGGAACCCCACTGGTAACATGACCTTGTTTTGAATGTTCTCCATTGACTACAACCCTCTGTTGCCTGTCACTCAGCCACTGCCTAATCCACTCAACAATATGGGAGTCCATGCTCAATGACTGCAGTTTATTGATAAGTCTTCTATGTGGGACAGTGTCAAAAGCCTTACTAAAATCTAGATATGCGATGTCTACTGCACCTCCACCGTCTATTATTTTAGTCACCCAGTCAAAAAAATCTATAAGATTTGTTTGACATGATCTCCCTGAAGTAAACCCATGCTGTTTTTCATCTTGCAATCCATGGGATTTTAGATGTTCCACAATCCTATCCTTTAATAGGGTTTCCATTAATTTGCCTACTATTGATGTCAGACTCACTGGTCTATAGTTGCTCGATTCCTCCCTACTACCTTTCTTGTGAATGGGCACGACATTTGCCAATTTCCAATCTTCCGGGATGACTCCTGTTACTAATGATTGGTTAAATAAATCTGTTAACGGTTTTGCCAGCTCACCAATAAGCTCTTTTAATAATTTTGGGTGTATCTCATCAGGCCCCTGTGATTTATTTGTCTTCACTTTAGACAGCAAACTTAGAACATCTTCCTCTGTAAAGACACATGCATCAAACGATTTATTAGTCATCCTTTCTAGTGGAGGTCCTTCTCCTTCTTTTTCTTTTGTAAAAACTGAACAGAAGTATTCATTAAGGCAGTCGGCTAGCCCTTTATTCTCTTCTACATACCTTCCGTCCTTTGTTTTTAATTTAGTTATTCCTTGTTTTAATTTCCTTTTTTCATTTATATATCTGAAGAATGTCTTATCCCCTTTTTTCATAGACTGAGCTAGTTTTTCTTCTGCCTGCGCTTTAGAAGTTCTTATAACTTGCTTGGCCTCTTTCTGCCTAATCTTGTAGATTTCCTTATCTTCATTGCTCTGGGTTTTTTTATAATTACAAAATGCTAGCTTTTTATTTTTAATGATTTGGGCCACTTCTGCCGAGTACCACAGTGGTCTCATCCTTTTTTTGCTTTTACTGACAAGTCTAATTGAATTTTCTGTTGCCTTCAATAATGCACCTTTTAAGTAGTCCCATTTCTCCTGGACTCATTGATGATGCTTTGCTCCTATGGTCTGGAACCGAGAAAGAGTTCCACTTATTTATGGATAAACTAAACTCCAATAATATAGGGCTCTACTTTACGTCAGAAATTCACTGTAACACAATTAGGTTTCTGGGCGTAACCCTTGAACGAGATGCAAATAATGACATCAAAACCACTCTATTTAGAAAAAAGACCTCTACTAATAGCCTTCTTCGATGGGAAAGCTTTCATCCCAGGTCCCTCAAAAAGGGCATCCGCAAAGGCCAGTTTCTGAGGGTACGACAAAATTGTTCGGACCCTGAGACCTTTACAAGGGAGGCCTGTAAACTGTTTCATCGTTTTAAAGAAAGGGGATATCCCGATCAGTGCCTCTATGAGGCTTGGAACTGGGCCAGATCGAGGGACCACTCCTCCCTCTTACAAACCAAAAAAGAAACAACGACTGCTCCAGGGCCAATCAGGATTATTGGCACCTTTGATTCAGAGTCCCAACAGATCCGGGATATTCTAAGTCGCTACTGGTCTTTAATTAAAACAGACCCAGATCTTACGCAAGTCCTGTCAGACAATCCGTCCATTACTTTTAGACGAGGACGTAGCATAGGGGACACGCTGGTTCACAGCCATTTTGATCTACCGGTAACTAACACATGGCTAACTAACAGACAAGTGGGCACCTTCAGATGTGGGAAGTGTAAAGCGTGCAGTTTTATCTCTCTAGGCAATACATTTAAAAACAGCTCTGATGATAAAATATTCTACATCCGTAGTTTTGCTAACTGCAACACTACCGGTATGGTATATTTGGCCACCTGCATCTGCGGCCTTAAATATGTAGGGAAGACGAAGAGGATGTTCAAAAAAAGAGTTTTAGAACATATTGGAGACATCCGTAATAGACGGGATAAACCCATCTCCCGCCACGTATGGGCAAATCACGCTGGGGCCTCTGAGGTCATTCGATTCTCTACAATTGAGGTACTCAAACCTACGATAAGAAAAGGGGACATAGACCAGCTCCTAAGACAAAAAGAGTCCAAATGGATTTTTAGGCTGAACACCACAACACCATCTGGACTAAATGAACATATTGACTATGCGTGCTTTTTGTGAAGAGGTCATAAATATCTTATAGTACTGGTAATTAATATTCCAGTGGTACTAAGCCAGTTAATTATATAGGGACTAATTTTCTCAATATTTATCTTTATAGTGTAAATTAATTAAAAAAATTTGGGACCTAAATAAATTGGTAATTCTTTCGATTTATTATTCGGGACCAGCCACTTATATATTTATCACCAATTTGATGTGACGAATAATATATTCCGCACCACATTACCTCTAGTCCACAATCATCCAGCCATGTCCGTCTACCCAGCTCCACTTATGATAAGATAAAATAAAATATAATAAAAGTATAATCATGCATTATTATAATATTTTTATTCAATAGATATAAATTATAAATAGTAATATAAAAATATCATTGAAATATACATCATAATTGATCTATACTTAAATAAAAAAATGAATACATTTAAATTAAATATAAATAAATAAAAAATATAATGAAATAAAATAAAATAAAAATGTATAAAATAAATAATAAATAATCAATAAAAAACTATTTGATAATTATCATTAATCAATATTAAATATAATAATCAATAAGATATACAATAGTTGCCTGTAAGTGCATCAACTCTTGATTATATTCACTATCATGTTCTAATTTCATATCTGAAGTGCTTTTTCCCCTCTGTATTTTTCATTCTAAATATGAGTTAAGACATCCTACTTATATAGTGCACCTTATATAGTGCACAGCCGTGCGATTTTGGCTCTATCCTGGGGTGTACTCTCATGTGCAGTGGCATGCCTGCACAGCACTCTAGAAATGGGGTGTCGTTAAAGCAGAGCGACCCCTGGGATCGCACCTGAGCAGCCGCTCGATTCTAGCTGCTCAGACTGAGCGGGGATCCGGTCTCCAGGGACGCCTATAGAAGTCACATGACCGCTGTTATGCGGTCATGTGCTCTAATGTCACACCCGGAAGTCGTGCATAAATAGCACAGCCGGGAATTACTGCTTGCGGCCGCATTATCATCCTGACATCGGTCACGCCGGGACCCCGCAAGCCAGCACTACCAGCCTCCTTTGAGCCACACTACAACCCACTGAAGCTATCCACCGTACGCACATGTACACATGTACAGGCATCTTGTGGACACGCAAGTCTTCTGATTTTATATGCACTTGTTATATATCTGGCACCAAATATTCCAATCATGAAATTATATTTGCACCTATAATGGCTGCTATTTTTTGCTAATAATAGTACTTACATCTGTATCTATATATATATATATATATATATATATATATAAACATGCTATATGGGTCATTTTTCTTTATCCTAAATGCTGGATTAACACTCCTATGAGCTGGGAGGGTGTATTATAGCTATCTATCCAATCATTAGGGTGTGACTGGATTGAATTGCAATCTGAGGGTCCGCCATTAATATCGACGTGTCTTGTGGCACTTATTTAGTTCCTTTATCCAACTCTGGAGTCCCCTACTCTATATCTGAATGTGAATTCAGAATCAGTGACCATCATTCTAGATGAGTGAGATTTATTGCGGTCACTTATATTTCTCTTTATCTTTTTTTCTTGCTGTCATCTATGGTATAGGACACTCTGTTACTTTTGTTTTTTTGTCCCCTGAGGAGCCTAATACCAACAAGGCGAAACGCGTAGGGACGCTGTACATAATTCATGCTTTAATCTTGCACTGATTTCTCTGAGTATTGTGACCTCCACCACACGGGGGAAGGGTTGTTCTATATGTACTGTTTTTTATTTTTGGTTTACATGTAGACTAGTCCTGGTCTCCAATTAGGAATAGCACCATCTGTCACCCGTATCAGGGTCCTCCAGGGATCTCTAGGAGGTACGAGATACGGGATCGCCCCTATCGGGGCGGCTATTCCGTTTTCAGGCAGGGCCACTAAAATAGGGGAAGTACTAGGGATACTGCCCCTATAGATTATCAATTCCACTTGGCTTCCTGCAACTAAGGAGATGAGTGACATATAGTCTTTTTGGATTTAATTTTTGTTTATTGTTTATTTCCGTATCAAAAGGGTCCAATATTTTAATTATGATTATTAAAAGTGAAATTTTAGAATTAATGGTAATTCTGTGAAATTTTTTGTCAATTGACCTAATTCTATTATATTCTTGTGAACAGGGTTATGTTCATTCTGTGAGTTGTTTAACTTTTTTCTACATGACAAATGCAATTTCCTGAAGTGAGAAAACCCCTGTTTCTTTAAACTAGTGGCTTAAAATGCTTCATATGAAAGATAGCATTGGTGTCAGATGTATCTTAATTAGGGCTCATGCACACGACAGTATTTTGCGTTCAGTATACTGGCCATTTTTTTAGCTCAGTATGCGGTACATATACTGAACCATTCATTTCAATGGTTCAGCAAAAAATACTGAAGTGTCTCCGTGTGCATTCCGTTTCAGTATTTACGTATTTCCGTACAGTGAAAAGATAGAACATGTAATATTCTTGTCTGCAAATCACAGTGATTGGCTCCATTCAGGTCAATGGGTCCCCCCAAAAACTGGAACACATACGGAAATGCATCTGTATGTCTTCCATATCCGTTCCGTTTTTGCTGAACCATCTATTGAAAATGTTATGCCTAGCCTAATTTTTTCTATGTAATTACTGTATACTGTATATGGCATATGGAAAAACGAAACGGAAAAACGGGAAGGAAACGGAAACAAAAAACGGAGCAACGGATCCGTAAAAAACGGACCGCAAAACACTGAAAAAGCCATACGGTCGTGTGCATGGGCCCTTAGCGATGAGCCAGCCTCCATCTTGCTTGAAGATCTTGGGCGAAATCTCGTGCAGCCCCAGATTGCATCATCATGATGCGTAATCTAACACTGCACAGGATTTCAGCCGAGATCTTCAAGCAAGATGGCAGCAGCTGGCCCGCTGCGAGCAAGTAAGGTTGATAGAATTTTTTTTATTATTGTTAATTTTACACTCAGATCATGTATGAACGCGGCATCTGAGGGGTACAATGACGAGGGAGGTGCTATTGCAGCTTCCTGTCATTGCACCCTCTACTTGCAAAAAAATATGCTTCGTGACAAAGTCATTCATCACAAAACAATTTTTTTTGTGAAGTTCAGCGAATCAGCCGAACTGAACTTTTAAGAAATTTGCTCATCTCTAATCTTAATACATTTTAAATTTTTAGTAGATTGCAATTATAAGCCTTACTTTCCAGGATCATGGCAAACGTGGAAAAATACTCAAGGGAATTTATCAAAGTTTCACCTAGACCTGCAAAAAATTGCAGTGTTTAGAATTTTTATACAGATGTAATAGAGTTAACACACATGCTGACATGAGACATGTTATCTAAACTAAATGCGTTAAGCAAACTCCTTCAATTCTTTTTTAATGGCTTTTGTTTCAAAATAATACGATGAGTTAATAAATTTGAGTTAAGTGTTTGGGCCCTTGCAGATGAGCATTCTGGCCTGAACTTCCTGTGCTGCCGGGGGTCACATAGCATTATATTGATTTATGATGCTATGTAGCCCCCATTCATCACATGGTCCATCACATGGCCCATCACATGATCCATCACCATGGTAAAAGATCATGTGATGACCAGAGTGATGTCACCACAGGTCCTGTTACTGCACACAGCTAAGATGAAGACAGAAGGAGATGCCGGCTGTGCTATCAAGTGGATTAAGGTGAGTTAATTTTTAATTTTTTTATTTATTAACCCCCTCCAGCGCTATTTTACTATGCATTCTGTATTCAGAACCATGTTATAAGGGAAAATAATACAATCTACAGAACACCGATCCCAAACCTGAACTTCTGTGAAGAAGTTCAGGTTTGGGTACCAAACATGAGCAATTTTTCTCACGCAAGTGCAAAACGCATTACAATGTTTTGCACTTGCGCTGAAAAATCACGAGTGTTCCCGCAACACACCCGTACATTTTCCCGTAACGCCCGTGTGAAAGAGGCCTTACAGTTCTGGATTGTATTGTATATAACTGACAGCATTATGCCAGTGTTATCCAATACATTCCAGAACTGTAAGGCCTCTTTCAGACGGGCGAGATTTCCGTGCGGGTGCAATTCGTGAGGTGAATTCGTGAACACATTGCACCCGCACTGAATCCGGACCCATTCACTTCTATGGGGCTGTGCACATGAACGATTTTTACACATCACTTGTGCGTTGCGTGAAAATCGCAGCATGCTCTACTTTGTGCGTTTTTCACGCAACGCAGGCCCCATAGAAATAAATGGGGCTGCATGAAAATCGCAACCATCCGCAAGCAAGTGTGTATCCTGTGCGATTTTCACACATGGCTTCTAGGAGATGATCGGGATGGGGACTCGATCATTATATTGTTTTCCCTTATAACATGGTTACAAGGAAAAATAATAGCATTATTAATACAGAATGCTTAGTTAATTAGGGATGGAGGGGTTAAAAAAAAATAACTTACCTTAATCCACTTGTTCGCGCAGCCCAGCTTCTCTTCTGTCTTCATCTGTGAGGAAAAGGACCTGTGGTGACGTCACTGCGCTCATCACATGGTCCGTCACATGATCCATCGCCATGGTGATGTATAATGTGATGGACCATGTGATGAGCGCAGTGATGTCATCAAATGTCCTTTACCCAGGTGCTGAAGAAAGAAGACAGAAGAGAAGCCGGGCTGCGCAAACAAGTGGATTAAGGCTAGTTAAATTATTATTAGAATAAGAATGCTATTATTTTCCTTATAACCATGTTATAAGGGAAAATAATTACATCTACACAACCTTGAACCTGAACCTGAACTTCAGTGAAGAAGTTCGGGTCTGGGTACCACATTCAGTTTTTTATCACGCGCGTGCAAAACACTTTGCACCCGTGCAATTAAAACTGAACAATGGAACACAATCGCAGTCAAAACTGACTGCAATTGCGTACCTACTAGCGTGGGTTTGCCGCAATGCATCCAGGACGCATCCGGAGCCAAAACGTGATGCCCGTGTGAAAGAGGCCTAAGGGTTACATAGCATCATAAATCAATATAATGCTTTGTGACGTCAGTGCTGAGAGTTCAGGTTGGGAGCAGCGCTGTGGACTCATAACCTGATCAGCGCGTGTCTGCAAGGGCTCTTTGTTTGTTAACCCTGCTACATCTGTAAGTCTGATCCAAGAACCACTATGAATGAGGCTCTGCTTTTTTACATTTAAGAGTAACATTACTCTAACTACAAAAGAAAAAAATGCATGTATAGGTCACTACTCAGCATAAGGTGACAATATTTCTTGCTGAATGCAACATCATTTGTTTGGTAGGAGAGCTGCTTGTTACAGGTTAAGGTCCCATTAATTTGGAACACTAAAATCTAATGCTCTCAACTATTACAGGATAAACAGGGTTAAGGTAGGACTGACACCAACAAGAGAGGTTTATTTATTTATCTCAGTGGGTTTGTTCAACAATAAACTCTAATATAAGACCTAAGCAGTTACAGCTGTTGGCAATTCAAAGCTGTTGTTTCCGATCATGAGTGTATTTTAGACATAGCAAACCAGCCAGTTTTCAGAGACTTTGTTCCTCTTATGTCAGAGGGCATTTAAGCTGCAAACTCCTATAAGGAAAATAAGTCAACAAAGTGCTATACAGAGAAAAAACAATATTTGTGCAGTTGAAGCAAAAATCAATAATAAAAAATCAAAATGGAATTGCAAAAAGTTAAAATAGCATCTGGTTGTGATATATGCTAAAATTCAGAAAAAAAATGAAAAATATTACTTCTCTTGCAACCTAAAATTACAATTTTATTTTTAAGTTTTGAATTTTTTTATGGTCTAAATTAGAGATGAACCCGGTTCATTACAAACTTCCCAAAATGTTATCCTGCAGACCAACCCAAAACGTTTCAGGTTCTCTTTGGATGAATCCAATAAAACAGCACACAGCGCCATTTTACTGCTCGTTAGAGATGAGCGGTTTTCAAAATTTTGATTTGGCGGCTTTGCTGACTTTCTCCATGAAATTCTATTAGTATTAATTAATTTGTCATGAAGCACTTTAAATCAGGTCTATCCTGGCCTGCATTTGAACTTTAGGGAGAATGTATCTTGGTGTACATCAATGTGCATTGCAGCAACATACATAGCCTGTCCTTTCTGGTAGTGGAACAGTTACTGTGCGTCAGAATAACAGACATAGGCCACATTTATGGATGTATGCATCATGCAGGCTGCTGACCTAGCTAACCTCTAGCTAAACCAAAAGAAAAACAAACAACATCCTTCAGTAAAGAAAAAAACAAAAAAACACTGCGCGCAGGAGCTGTGTCCCAATGACTCTTTAGAGGAACAAAATAAGGGCATGGTGGTAGCGCCAGTAAAGTAGTGGAGATAATTTATTTTCTTTTAATCCATGCTGTGGCGTAAACACATGCTTTTGAATCCCTTCTGTTAGCTGTAAAATGACTGTGTGTCTCTATCAGGCAGGTGGGGGTCAAGACTATAGAAGCGGTGCAGATCTATTCATGATACCTAATCAGAGAGTAGGCTTGGCCCCTGAATTTGGCTCACAATAAGGGCTGTTTTTGAGTTTGCAAATTGCGGATCTGCAAAGCATAGATACCTTTTGTGGAATGCACATTGCCAGTCCTATGATAGAAATGCCTATTCATGTCCACAATTGCGGACAAGAATAGGACACGCTTTGTCATTTTTGTGGGGTCATTGAATGGGATTTTGCAGCCCCATTAAATGAATTGTGTGAATGGGCCCTAAATGATGCAAATAACTGACCAAATAACTGAAGTGTGAACTTGGCCTTATAGGTCAATGTTAGCATCAGGTCTAATTTATCAGCATGGACTTAACCGCGCAGTGGCCCACAATTCAAGTAGTTGCCTCATAACAGTGGGGAGGGTGTCAGCAGTACAGCTGTGTTCACATCACTGTTTATTTTTTCTATTCTTCTCATCAGAAGAGAAAGAAAAGGTGTACGGTACTACTCCAGTAGCGTACTGGGAGCACCGTGGGGGCGCCACAAGAACAGGACACCAGGAGTGATGTATATTTTATCAGAATGAATAAATCATCACTGTTGGAAGTCATTGTGTTAGTACACAAGGATGCGTGCAACGTTAGAGTAAAGTATATGATTTTGACAATGTATAATTTTATTTTCAATTCACACATACTGTACTTCCTGCTTTGTGTTGGTCTATCACATAATATCCCAATAAAATACATTTAAGTTTGTAGGTGTGTTGTGGAAATTTTATTAGGATGTGTGTTTAATATGTTGTGTATTGTCATCATGTCTCTCAGTGTCAGGGTAAACCATTGGAGTGAATATCTTCCCGTGTATGTCCTGTCACAGCTGCTGGGCGCAGAGGTCTCCGTCGGCGAATGGTCCATGTGCTAAGCACTGGGCTGTGGGCCGGGGGAGACTGATGTGTTCAGCAGAGCAGTGTTTTGTTGGCTCATGTATTGCCACCGGCTAGGGCCCCCGCACAAGACGCAGATTTATTGGCTTGGCGTGGATGCATTTGTTAAGAGAACAATATAAACAAAAGAACGTGCGATTGTTGTCTCTAGTGCGCCTGATCAGCCGCTGGAGATAATGACGCTGTACTGTAAATAAACCTGCATGTGGATCATAGTAACTTTATCTGGCATTGATCACTGAGCAAGGATGGATAACGTTACCTCCAGTGGAAATGGGAGATTATTGTATCTAAATGCTTGTCTTCCTATGTCATAACTTCCTGTATTGTATACATGTGTTTGTTAACTGGCTATGTTATTCTTGCCTTCCTATGTCATCACTTCCTGTATGTCATCACTTCCTGTATCCTTGTCTTGGGCCAGCCCCTTTTACACCTTTTGTTTAGTTAATAAAAGTGGACACACTGAGCAGGGCGGGAAGAGGCTCAGCAGAATTGAATCAAGATGGTAACGACTGGGTGTCTCTGACTGCAGCTGATGGAGAATGGATTTACCTTTTTCCTTACACAAACTTTGATGCGAGCTGACTAATTTTAATTTCCAATTCAGATGTCGAGCTAGGTGGATTCAACAGATTTTTTTCTCTGCACAGCAGGTAAAAGGAGGGAAACTATAGTTTTGTCTGCTGCGTCAGAGAAAATTTCTGCTTGTTAAAAGAACATTTTTCGCTCTATTTGTGTAAGGATAAGGTAACAGTTTTTCCATTGTATAGTTTTTGGTGGATCTGTGTTGATTGTATGGAGGTTGTACGATACGATTGTGTGCTGAATAGTACAGGGAATTGTGTTTTTTTTTTTTTGTAACTTCTTAACTTTTATGTTACTGTGCTTTTGTAAGAGGCAATTTTATAGAGGCAGCAAGTGGTTTTAGTGTCTTTACATTAGAGACAGCGTTCAGAGTGGTTCTTGTATTGTTAGCCTGTAAATCACCCATAGAGTGGAGGTTTTGCTCTGGTTTAAACATAGGGAAATATAAAAACAGTTTTTATGTAGAGACTATCTTGATTTCCTTTGTGTGACCATGTGCTTGTCGGCCATCTTGACCATGCTTGTTGGCCATCTTTAAGTTTGTCGGCCATCTTAATTAGTTTGCTATGGGAAGCGATTTGATTGTTGTTGCCTGAAATGTTAGTTTTGTTGAATAGTTATCTTGTCTTTTTGTAACCTTTCTACAGGGAGTGCAGAATTATTAGGCAAATGAGTATTTTGAACACATCATCCTCTTTATGCATGTTGTCTTACTCCAAGCTGTATAGGCTCGAAAGCCTACTACCAATTAAGCATATTAGGTGATGTGCATCTCTGTAATGAGAAGGGGTGTGGTCTAATGACATCAACACCCTATATCAGGTGTGCATAATTATTAGGCAACTTCCTTTCCTTTGGCAAAATGGGTCAAAAGAAGGACTTGACAGGCTCAGAAAAGTCAAAAATAGTGAGATATCTTGCAGAGGGATGCAGCACTCTTAAAATTGCAAAGCTTCTGAAGCGTGATCATCGAACAATCAAGCGTTTCATTCAAAATTGTCAACAGGGTCGCAAGAAGCGTGTGGAAAAACCAAGGCGCAAAATAACTGCCCATGAATGGAGAAAAGTCAAGCGTGCAGCTGCCAAGATGCCACTTGCCACCAGTTTGGCCATATTTCAGAGCTGCAACATCACTGGAGTGCCCAAAAGCACAAGGTGTGCAATACTCAGAGACAAGGTAAGAAAGGCTGAAAGACGACCACCACTGAACAAGACACACAAGCTGAAACGTCAAGACTGGGCCAAGAAATATCTCAAGACTGATTTTTCTAAGGTTTTATGGACTGATGAAATGAGAGTGAGTCTTGATGGGCCAGATGGATGGGCCCGTGGCTGGATTGGTAAAGGGCAGAGAGCTCCAGTCCGACTCAGATGCCAGCAAGGTGGAGGTGGAGTACTGGTTTGGGCTGGTATCATCAAAGATGAGCTTGTGGGACCTTTTCGGGTTGAGAACCTGATCAGTACAAAAAAATTGCACAAAAGAAAAGGCAAGTATGCTCTGATTTTTGCTGCTGGGTGGATAGCGGATAAATATCAGGAGTCTTGTAGGCTGAAGCTGAGTTTGGAAGGAGAAGTAGAGGATTTAAAAGTGGAAATTGGTAAATTGAGATTTCTTGTCCAGCAGGCAGCTGAAGCTAGCGCTGAGTATGAATGTACTGTGAGGTGTAATACTGAGCTGCGCAAGGAGAATGAATGGTTATCTGAAAGCCTGACGCATGCACAGGGTGCTGTAAGGGAATTGCCAGAGTTATTGAAACAACCGTTGGAGAGTAATGTCTGGGATTAGAGGAAATGTATGGGCTGTAAGCATGGAGACGTCCGAGGACTGTGGTTCAGATAGTGGAACCGATTCAGGGATGGAGATGGACAATTTGTCTGACCCTGGTGTTAACACAACGCCAGAAGATTCCTCAGATGAGTCCGTGGTAAGTGGACTCAATACAGATCGTAATGTGGGAGCTACTCATGCTAGGATAGTTAATGTTGTGCGCCAATTCAAATCGCCATGTGCAAGTTATTGTGGAGGGAGGCGAGCTATCCTTTGTTTCGCATGCAGGGAATACGGCCACATTGCACGATATTGTAATGTTGCTAATGGCAACAGACACAGGTATGTTAAGTACCCCAGAACCACACCTAGAAGTAAAGTGGCTTATTCAGCAAGATGGGGTAATGGCCCCAGATATGTTTCTTTGCAAAGGCAGAGAACCCAGGGACAGCCAAGGTCATTTAACAGTGAAGCGGATTTTAAATCACAAATTAAAACGGTTAAAATGTGAAAATGTGAAGCTCAGAGAGGAAAGAGATCGGTTTTTGGAATTCAGTAGAGTTTCTAATTTTTGTGGGCCAAAGAAGGGTACATTAAGGGCTTTGGAAACCATTTTAACTCTTAAGACCTAATTTGAATAGAATCTCTCCTCCTAGGAAAAAAACGTTTTTGGGACCTTGTCCTGCTTCTCTGGGGCTGGTTTGGGGCTGGGCAAATTAACATTTCAATTACTG
This sequence comes from Bufo gargarizans, assembly GCF_014858855.1. Lineage (NCBI taxonomy): Eukaryota > Metazoa > Chordata > Amphibia > Anura > Bufonidae > Bufo > Bufo gargarizans. Next base: position 401,330,028 of record NC_058081.1, read on the forward strand.
GGTGGGTAGGAATTCTACTGTACAGTTTCAGGGGAACCCTCCAGGACATTGATTTGTTAATTTAATCCTATACAATTGTATGTGTTCCTAAGGGTTTAGGTTTTGTATTTGAGTGTTGGGTTTTATGTTAAAATTAACTTTTTCTGAAGCTCAATGTATGTAATCAAGTGTTTTTTTCCTTTTTTATTTTACAGTAATTTTTGTCTATTTTTGTTTGGGTATTTCTTTGATTAATTTACATTGACTATAGAACTGCAGAAAAATGTCAATCTTAACATACTTTTTTCCTTCTATTTCTCTTTTCCAAGTGACGGTAATCCACTCCAGGACTCTTGTCTCTTTAACAACCAGAGGTTAACCCCGTATTTATTTTTACTTTATCAGCAGGAGATTGACTGGAGGAGCCACATTGAGCTGGAGTAAAGCGGGTCTCAATTATTGGCTTGTCGTACTGGCCGAACGCAGGCGTAGCTCAGCTGTGTGTATAGCCCTTTAGGAGGCATAAGGGGAATCCAGCAAAAGGAGCTTTGGCTTAAATGCCCTGTGGGAGTGGAAATAGCAGTGAGAGTAGCAATAGGCCGCCCTCAGTGCAAGAGATTTCTAGCTGTCCGACATAGGCTGTGTAAAAGTCGGGGTCGGGCAGACGTACCGTAAGAATGAGCCGGGCGGTACCCTCCATGTACGGTCAAAAGCGTGTCCCTGGACGCAGGCAACACTGGTAAGGCTTGGTTAATCAAGGATGGGTTGTGGTTAGAGTTGAGCGAACACCTGGATGTTCGGGTTCGAGAAGTTCGGCCGAACTTCCCGAAAATGTTTGGGTTCAGGATCCGAACCCGATCCGAACTTCGTCCCGAACCCGAACCCCATTGAAGTCAATGGGGACCCGAACTTTTCGGCACTAAAACGGCTGTAAAACAGCCCAGGAAAGGGCTAGAGGGCTGCAAAAGGCAGCAACATGTAGGTAAATCCCCTGCAAACAAATGTATAAAGGGAAATTAATAAAAATAAAAATTAAATAAATAAAAATTAACCAAAATCAATTGGAGAGAGGTCCCATAGCAGAGAATCTGGCTTCCCGTCACCCACCACTGGAACAGTCCATTCTCAGATATTTAGGCCCCGGCACCCAGGCAGAGGAGAGAGGTCCCGTAACAGAGAATCTGGCTTCATGTCAGCAGAGAATCAGTCTTCATATCATAGCAGAGAATCAGGCTTCACGTCACCCACCACTGCAACAGTCCATTTTCATAAATTTAGGCCCAGCACCCAGGCAGAGGAGAGAGGTCCCGTAACAGATAATCTGGCTTCATGTCAGCAGAGAATCAGTCTTCATGTCATAGCAGAGAATCAGGCTTCACGTCACCCACCACTGTAAGAGTCCATTTTCATAAATTTAGGCCCAGCACCCAGGCAGAGGAGAGAGGTCCCGTAACAGACAATCTGGCTTCATGTCAGCAGAGAATCAGTCTTCATGTCATAGCAGAGAATCAGGCTTCACATCACCCACCACTGTAAGAGTCCATTTTCATAAATTTAGGCCCAGCACCCAGGCAGAGGAGAGAGGTCCCATAACAGACAATCTGGCTTCATGTCAGCAGAGAATCAGTCTTCATGTCATAGCAGAGAATCAGGCTTCACGTCAGCCACCAATGCAACAGTCCATTGTCAGATATTTAGGCCCAGTACCCAGGCAGAGGAGAGAGGTCCCGTAACAGAGGATCTGGCTTCATGTCAGCAGAGAATCAGTCTTCATATCATAGCAGAGAATCAGGCTTCACGTCACCCACCACTGCAACAGTCCATTTTCATAAATTTAGGCCCAGCACCCAGGCAGAGGAGAGAGGTCCCGTAACAGACAATCTGGCTTCATGTCAGCAGAGAATCAGTCTTCATGTCATAGCAGAGAATCAGGCTTCACGTCACCCACCACTGTAAGATTCCATTTTCATAAATTTAGGCCCAGCACCCAGGCAGAGGAGCGAGGTCCCGTAACAGACAATCTGGCTTCATGTCAGCAGAGAATCAGTCTGCATGTCATAGCAGAAAATCAGGCTTCACGTCAGCCACCACTGCAACAGTCCATTGTCAGATATTATGGCCCAGCACCCAGGCAGAGGAGAGAGGTCCCGTAAGACAATCTGGCTTCATGTCAGCAGAGAATTAGTCTGCATGTCATAGCAGAGAATGAGGCTTCACGTCAGCCACCACTGCAACAGTCCATTGGCATATATTTAGGCCCAGCACCCAGGCAGAGGAGAGAGGTCCCGTAACAGAGGATCTGGCTTCACGTCAGCAGAGAATCAGTCTGCATGTCATAGCAGAAAATCAGGCTTCACGTCAGCCACCACTGCAACAGTCCATTGTCAGATATTTAGGCCCAGGCACCCAGGCAGAGGAGAGAGGTCCCGTAACAGAGAATCTGGCTTCATGTCAGCAGAAAATTAGTCTGCATGTCATAGCAGAGAATCAGGCTTCACGTCACCCAACATTGGAACAGTCCATTGGCATATATTTAGGCCCTGGCACCCAGACAGAGGAGAGGTTCATTCAACTTTGGGTAGCCTCGCAATATAATGGTAAAATGAAAATAAAAATAGGATTGAATGAGGAAGTGCCCCGGAGTCCAATAATATATGGTTAAGGGGAGGTAGTTAATGTCTAATCTGGACAAGGGACGGACAGGTCCTGTGGGATCCATGCCTGGTTCATTTTTATGAACGTCAGCTTGTCCACATTGGCTGTAGACAGGCGGCTGCGTTTGTCTGTAATGACGCCCCCTGCCGTGCTGAATACACGTTCAGACAAAACGCTGGCCGCCGGGCAGGCCAGCACCTCCAAGGCATAAAAGGCTAGCTCTGGCCACGTGGACAATTTAGAGACTTAGAAGTTGAATGGGGCCGAACCATCAGTCAGTACGTGGAGGGGTGTGCACACGTACTGTTCCACCATGTTAGTGAAATGTTGCCTCCTGCTAACACGCTGCGTATCAGGTGGTGGTGCAGTTAGCTGTGGCGTGTTGACAAAAGTTTTCCACATCTCTGCCATGCTAACCCTGCCCTCAGAGGAGCTGGCCGTGACACAGCTGCCTTGGCGACCTCTTGCTCCTCCTCTGCCTTGGCCTTGGGCTTCAACTTGTTCCCCTGTGACATTTGGGAATGCTCTCAGTAGCGCGTCTACCAACGTGCGCTTGTACTCGCGCATCTTCCTATCACGCTCCAGTGCAGGAAGTAAGGTGGGCACATTGTCTTTGTAGCGTGGATCCAGCAGAGTGGCAACCCAGTAGTCCGCACAGGTTAAAATGTGGGCAACTCTGCTGTCGTTGCGCAGGCACTGCAGCATGTAGTCGCTCATGTGTTTCAGGCTGCCCAGGGGTAAGGACAAGCTGTCCTCTGTGGGAGGCGTATCGTCATCGTCCTGCCTTTCCCCCCAGCCACGCACCAGTGATGGACCCGAGCTGCAATGGGTGCCACCCCGCTGTGACCATGCTTCATCCTCATCCTCCTCCATCTCCTCCTCATCCTTGTCCTCCTCGTCCTCCAGTAGTGGGCCCTGGCTGGCCACATTTGTACCTGGCCTCTGCTAATGCCAAAAACCTCCATCTGAGTCACTTCGAAGAGACTGGCCTGAAAGTGCTAAAAATGACCCCTCTTCCTCCTCCTCCTCCTCCTCCTGGGCCACCTCCTCTTCCATCATCGCCCTAAGTGTTTTCGCAAGAAGACATAGAAGTGGTATTGTAACGCTGATAACGGCGTCATCGCCACTGGCCATGTTGGCGGAGTACTCGAAACAGCGCAACAGGGCACACAGGTCTCGCATGGAGGCCCAGTCATTGGTGGTGAAGTGGTGCTGTTCTGTAGTGCGACTGACCCGTGCGTGCTGTAGCTGAAACTCCACTATGGCCTGCTGCTGCTCGCACAGTCTGTCCAGCATGTGCAAGGTGGAGTTCCACCTGGTGGGCACGTCGCATATGAGGCGGTGAGCGGGAAGGCCGAAGTTCCGCTGTAGCGCAGACAGGCGAGCAGCAGCAGGATGTGAACGCCGGAAGCGCGAACAGACGGCCCGCACTTTATGCAGCAGCTCTGACATGTCGGGGTAGTTGTGAATGAACTTCTGCACCACCAAATTCAGCACATGCACCAAGCAAGGGATGTGCGTCAAATTGGCTAGTCCCAGAGCTGCAACGAGATTTCGCACATTATCACACACCACCAGGCCGGGCTTGAGGCTCACCGGCAGCAACCACTCGTCGGTCTGTTGTTCTATACCCCGCCACAACTCCTGTGCGGTGTGGGGCCTGTCCCCCAAACATATGAGTTTCAGAATGGCCTGCTGACGTTTACCGCGGGCTGTGCTGAAGTTGGTGGTGAAGGTGTGTGGCTGACTGGATGAGCAGGTGGAAGAAGAGGAGGAGGAAGCCGAGAAGGAGGAGGTGGCAACAGGAGGCAAAGAATGTTGCCCTGTGATCCTTGGCGGCGGAAGGACGTGCGCCAAACAGCTCTCCGCCTGGGGCCCAGCTGCCACTACATTTACCCAGTGTGCAGTTAGGGAGATATAGCGTCCCTGGCCGTGCTTACTGGTCCACGTATCTGTGGTTAGGTGGACCTTGCTACAGATGGCGTTGCGCAGTGAACACTTGATTTTATCGGATACTTGGTTGTGCAGGGAAGGCACGGCTCTCTTGGAGAAGTAGTGGCGGCTGGGAACAACATACTGTGGGACAGCAAGCGACATGAGCTGTTTAAAGCTGTCTGTGTCCACCAGCCTAAATGACAGCATTTCATAGGCCAGTAGTTTAGAAATGCTGGCATTCAGGGCCAGGGATCGAGGGTGGCTAGGTGGGAATTTACGCTTTCTCTCAAATGTTTGTGAGATGGCGAGCTGAGCGCTGGCGTGTGACATGGTTGAGACGCTTGGTGACGGAGGTGGTGGTGGTGTTGGTGGTACATCCCCTGTTTGCTGGGCGGCAGGTGCCAACGTTCCTCCAGAGGCGGAGGAAGAGGCCGAGGCGGCAGCAGCAGAAGAGGCTAAGGCGGCAGCAGCAGAAGAGGTAGCAGGGGGAGTCTGAGTGACTTCCTTGGTTTTAAGGTGTTTACTCCACTGCAGTTCATGCTTTGCATGCAGGTGCCTGGTCATGCAGGTAGTGCTCAGGTTCAGAACGTTAATGCCTCGCTTCAGGCTCTGATGGCACAGCGTGCAAACCACTCGGGTCTTGTCGTCAGCACATTGTTTGAAGAAGTGCCATGCCAGGGAACTCCTTGAAGCTGCCTTTGGGGTGCTCGGTCCCAGATGGCGGCAGTCAGTAGCAGGCGGAGTCTCTTGGCGGCGGGTGTTCTGCTTTTGCCCACTGCTCCCTCTTTTGCTACGCTGTTGGCTCAGTCTCACCACTGCCTCTTCCTCCGAACTATGAAAGTCAGTGGCACGACCTTCATTCCATGTGGGGTCTAGGACCTCATCGTCCCCTGCATCGTCTTCCACCCAGTCTTGATCCCTGACCTCCTGTTAAGTCTGCACACTGCAGAAAGACGCAGCAGTTGGCACCTGTGTTTCGTCATCATCAGAGACATGCTGAGGTGGTATTCCCATGTCCTCATCATCAGGAAACATAAGTGGTTGTGCGTCAGTGCAGTCTATGACTTCCACCGCTGGGGAAGGGCTAGGTGGATGCCCTTGGGAAACCCTGCCAGCAGAGTCTTCAAACAGCATAAGAGACTGCTGCATAACTTGAGGCTCAGACAGTTTCCCTGATATGCATGGGGGTGATGTGACAGACTGATGGGGTTGGTTTTCAGGCGCCATCTGTGCGCTTTCTGCAGAAGACTGGGTGGGAGATAATGTGAACGTGCTGGATCCACTGTCGGCCACCCAATTGACTAATGCCTGTACCTGCTCAGGCCTTACCATCCTTAGAACGGCATTGGGCCCCACCATATATCGCTGTAAATTCTGGCGGCTACTGGGACCTGAGGTAGTTGGTACACTAGGACGTGTGGATGTGGCAGAACGGCCACGTCCTCTCCCAGCACCAGAGGGTCCACTAACACCACCACGACCATGTCCACGTCCGCGTCCCTTACTAGATGTTCTCCTCATTGTTATGGTTCACCACAACAACAAAAATATTATTTGGCCCAATGTAATGTATTCAAATTCAGCTGAATATAAATTTGAGGCCTAGTATTTAGGCGCTGGGTGACCGGTATGGATTTAGTGACAGAATTAGACTTGGAAATGCACAGTAGCGTGTGTGTGAAGTTATTCTGAATGACCCTATGTGCACCTTGAATATTATATACCCTTTTAGGGATAGATTTCAAATAGCTGTGATATAGCAGAAACCACTAAATTATGAAATTGCTAAATTGGGAATTGTATTTAAACCCTGAACAAAAAATGTGCTTTAACGGACACTAAATAACTTGCCCAGCCACAACAGGACAGCTGTAACAACAGATTTAGCGGGATATAAAATTGAGGCCTAGTATTTAGGCGCTGGGTGACCGGTATGGATTTACTAACAGAATTAGACTTGGAAATGCACAGTAGCGTGTGTGTGAAGTTATTCCGAATGACCCTATGTGCACCTTGAATATTATATACCCTTTTAGGGATAGATTTCAAATAGCTCTGATATTGCAGAAACCACTAAATTATGAAATTGCTAAATTGGGAATTGTATTTCAACCCAGAACAAAAAATGTGCTTTGACGGACAGTAAATAACTTGCCCATCCACAACAGTACAGCGGTAACGACAGATTTAGCGGGATATAAATTTGAGGCCTAGTATTTAGGCGCTGGGTGACCGGTATGGATTTACTAACAGAATTATACTTGGAAATGCACAGTAGCGTGTGTGTGAAGTTATTCTGAATGACCCTATGTGCACATTGAATATTATATACCCTTTTAGGGATAGATTTCAAATAGCTCTGATATAGCAGAAACCACTAAATTATGAAATTGCTAAATTGGGAATTGTATTTCAACCCAGAACAAAAAATGTGCTTTAACGGACACTAAATAACTTGCCCAGCCACAACAGGACAGCTGTAACAACAGATTTAGCGGGATATAAATTTGAGGCCTAGTATTTAGGCTCTGGGTGACCGGTATGGATTTACTAACAAAATTAGACTTGGAAATGCACAGTAGCGTGTGTGTGAAGTTATTCTGAATGACCCTATGTGCACCTTGAATATTATATACCCTTTTAGGGATAGATTTCAAATAGCTCTGATATAGCAGAAACCACTAAATTATGAAATTGATAAATTGGGAATTGTATTTAAACCCTGAACAAAAAATGTGCTTTAACGGACACTAAATAACTTGCCCAGCCACAACAGGACAGCGGTAACGACAGATTTAGCGGGATATAAATTTGAGGCCTAGTATTTAGGCGCTGGGTGACCGGTATGGATTTACTAACAGAATTATACTTGGAAATGCACAGTAGCGTGTGTGTGAAGTTATTCTGAATGACCCTATGTGCACATTGAATATTATATACCCTTTTAGGGATAGATTTCAAATAGCTCTGATATAGCAGAAACCACTAAATTATGAAATTGCTAAATTGGGAATTGTATTTCAACCCAGAACAAAAAATGTGCTTTGACGGACACTAAATAACTTTCCCATCCACAACAGGACAGCGGTAACGACAGATTTAGCGGGATATAAATTTGAGGCCTAGTATTTAGGCGCTGGGTGACCGGTATGGATTTACTAACAGAATTAAACTTGGAAATGCACAGTAGCGTGTGTGTGAAGTTATTCTGAATGACCCTATGTGCACCTTGAATATTATATACCCTTTTAGGGATAGATTTCTAATAGCTGTGATATAGCAGAAACCACTAAATCATGAAATTGCTAAATTGGGAATTGTATTTCAACCCAGAACAAAAAATGTGCTTTGACGGACACTAAATAACTTGCCCATCCACAACAGGACAGCGGTAACGACAGATTTAGCGGGATATAAATTTGAGGCCTAGTATTTAGGCGCTGGGTGACCGGTATGGATTAAGTGACAGAATTAGACTTGGAAATGCACAGTAGCGTGTGTGTGAAGTTATTCTGAATGACCCTATGTGCACCTTGAATATTCTATACCCTTTTAGGGATAGATTTCAAATAGCTCTGATATAGCAGAAACCACTAAATTATGAAATTGCTAAATTGGGAATTGTATTTCAACCCAGAACAAAAAATGTGCTTTGACGGACACTAAATAACTTGCCCATCCACAACAGTACAGCGGTAACGAGAGATTTAGCGGGATATAAATTTGAGGCCTAGTATTTAGGCGCTGGGTGACCGGTATGGATTTAGTGACAGAATTAGACTTGGAAATGCACAGTTGCGTGTGTGTGAAGTTATTCTGAATGACCCTATGTGCACCTTGAATATTATATACCCTTTTAGGGATAGATTTCAAATAGCTCTGATATAGCAGAAACCACTAAATTATGAAATTGCTAAATTGGGAATTGTATTTCAACCCTGAACAAAAAATGTGCTTTAACGGACACTAAATAACTTGCTTAGCCACAACAGTACAGCGGTAACGACAGATTTAGCGGGATATAAATTTGAGGCCTAGTATTTAGGCGCTGGGTGACCGGTATGGATTTACTAACAGAATTAGACTTGGAAATGCACAGTAGCGTGTGTGTGAAGTTATTCTGAATGACCCTTTGTGCACCTTGAATATTATATACCCTTTTAGGGATAGATTTCAAATAGCTATGATATAGCAGAAACCACTAAATTATGAAATTGCTAAATTGGGAATTGTATTTAAACCCTGAACAAAAAATGTGCTTTGACGGACACTAAATAACTTGCCCAGCCACAACAGTACAGCGGTAATGACAGATTTAGCGGGATATAAATTTGAGGCCTAGTATTTAGGCGCTTGGTGACCGGTATGGATTTAGTGACAGAATTAGACTGGGATATGGCCAAAAAATAACCACACTATTGCTGGTTAAATGCACTTGGTGTGACAACTTGACCAACCACACTACTGAGGGTTAAATGCACTTGGTGACGGGCGCAGCTTGCCCCTGATGTAGTATATGGCCAAAAAATGAACAGACTATTGCTGGTTAAATGCACTTGGTGTGACAGCTTCACCCTGATGTAGGCTTTAGCCAAAAAACAACCACACCATTGAGGGTTAAATGCACTTGGTGACAGGCGCAGCTTGCCCCTGATGTAGTATATGACCAAAAAATGAACAGACTATTGCTGGTTAAATGCACTTGGTGTGACAGCTTGACCAACCACACTACTGAGGGTTAAATGCACTTGGTGACGGGCGCAGCTTTCCCCTGATGTAGTATATGGCCAAAAAATGAACAGACTATTGCTGGTTAAATGCACTTGGTGTGACAGCTTGACCAACCACACTACTGAGGGTTAAATGCACTTGGTGACGGGCGCAGCTTGCCCCTGATGTAGTATATGGCCAAAAAATTAACAGACTATTGCTGGTTAAATGCACTTGGTGTGACAGCTTGACCAACCACACTACTGAGGGTTAAATGCACTTGGTGACGGGCGCAGCTTGCCCCTGATTTAGTATATGGCCAAAAAATTAACTGACTATTGCTGGTTAAATGCACTTGGTGGGACAGCTTCACCCTGATGTAGGCTTTAGCCAAAAAACAACCACACCATTGAGGGTTAAATGCACTTGGTCGCAGCTTGGATGCACTTGGTCGCAGCACCGCACAAGACACAAAATGGCCGCCGATCACTCCAGAAAAAAGTGACTGACAAACGGTCTGGGCAGCCTAAAAACAGTGAGCAATTGAATTTCAGCAGCTCAATGATGCACAGCTGCAGATCGATCGATTAATCAAGTCCTTTGGAGGAGTTAATCTGCCTAATCTCGCCCTACTGTCGCAGCCGCAACCTCTCCCTACGCTAATCAGAGCAGAGTGACGTGCGGCGCTACGTGACTCCAGCTTAAATAGAGTCTGGGTCACATGGTGCTCTGGCCAATCACAGCCATGCCAATAGTAGGCATGGCTGTGACGGCCTCTTGGGGCAAGTAGTATGACGCTTGTTGATTGGCTGCTTTGCAGCCTTTCAAAAAGCGCCAAGAAAGCGTCACAAAAGCGCCAAGAAAGCGACGAACACCAAACCCGAACCCAGACTTTTACGAAAATGTCAGGGTTTGGGTCCGTGTCACGGACACCCCAAAATTCGGTACGAACCCGAACTATGCAGTTCGAGTTCGCTCATCCCTAGTTGTGGTAGATCCATTTTCGGGGGGGGTGGGGGGGGGGGGTGGAAACATAGTTCCCCTCGTGGGGTCAGACGGCTGCTCAGTACATGAGATCTAGTTATGGGGTGAAGGCCACAAAGCCCCTTTAAAGAATAGAGTAGGTTGTCCAAGGGAACTAATTGGAGTATCCCTCTGGACGTTAGGTAGCGCAATTGTGGCTGCAAAAGTCAATCATGGTAAGTAAGCAAGGTGTACAGAACCCAGTTTTAATCCGGAAGAACCGAGTGATGTACGGCCTGGCCTGAGGGGTAAACTGAGTTTAGGGATCCAATGCAGGAAGCAGAGGAGGCTCTATCTGGGCTGACTTTGCTGAAACAGGCCGAATCCACTAAACCCGGGCCTACTGAAATATAACATGTACCCGAGGTAAGCGAGTCCCTAACTGTCACTTCCACCTCCACTACTGAAAGGGTTGCTTTTCTCTTTCTTTCTCTCTCTCTCTCATCCCTCCATCATCTCTCCATCTAACCTTGAGACCATGCACCAAGTTTTGTTTAATCCAGCTTCTCTTCATCCTGGTTTTAAGGACGATGAGAAGGGGGGAAAAGTGGTGCAGAAAACAACAATCTTCAAACTTTCTAACCTCTAAAATGTCAACCAATTTCTAAACCATCACAACTGCCTTTTCTTTGACTGTACTTGGGTCAGATTTTTGCAAAGAAGGTAAAAATCACGGCCGATCCATGGCCTGAATGTTTAGCTATAACCCTTTATTCCATCAGGTATGCCCACAGGCAGCCCCACGGGTTGTCACCGGATGTCCACCACCGGGTTCGGGAGTTCTCCCGGACCCAGACTCAATAACCAGTGTTCATTTTTTGTCAACCAGGTGATTGGGTCGTGCTAAAGAAACATCCGAGGACGGGACTAGAGCCGAAATATCTTGGGCCATTCCAGGTGCTGTTGATGACGACAACCTCTCTGAAGTTCGAGGGACGAGACAACTGGATCCACACCGGTCACTGCAAGAAGCTGCTCAACTAAGTCAAAGAATGCAGAGATTTACTTTTGTTTACTTGTTTAGTTTAATGTTTGTTGATAGCACTGGTTTTAGATTTCTATAGGGTAATATCAGCTATAGGTTTAATTATAGCTCTGGCTCCTGCTCCTCGCTTGTTAATCCTGTATGGGTGTCCGGGCAGCTAGGCGGCCCCTAGATATGGTAAAGGGCATACGTTTGTGGGATCCTCCAGTTGTGAGGAAGGTATAACGGACAACCTTACTAATGAAACCCCCAATCTCTTTAATAACACCCATAGACCAGATTATATCTGTTGGAAAGAAGGGTGTGACGTTCAGACTCAGGGAGCGATCCCTCAGTCTATTCAGTTATTACTGGAAGCCCGTGACCGTCAGAAGTTCTTGTGTGGAGTTGACGGGTCCGTACTATTTCCTATGCGGTTTAGCCGCTTATAAGGTAATTGCCCCTAATGCCAGAGGCTCATGTGTCCTGGTGAAGCTTGTCCCTGCATCTTACTTTGCAGCCGATTGGGAGAAACCGATGGTGTGGAAGGAGGTAAGAAGGGCAGGGACAGCTGGAAGGGAGTTGTTTTGTGGCTGGAAGGGATGCAGATTTGGAATTATGAAGCGATTGAACAATTCCTCGTCCATAGTGGATGAGATGTTCAAAGAAACCGTTGAGGCAGTGAGAGAGATCCCCGAGAAACATCAGTAGAGCGTCCAGAGGAGGGTTTCTGTGAATTAGATGACTGTTATGCCTTGCTAGCAGACACCATTGACAAGGGTCAGGCCCATACTGACAGGAGCAGGGCAGAGCTATGACTAGTGAGGGTTGGAATCCTTTTTAAAGCTTTGGGAGGTCTTGGGGCTTACTGGTTTTCCATTGGATCCGGGCGAAAGGAAATAGGACATGTACTTATGTTTTTTGTTTCTATTCCTTCTATACGCCGGAGTGCGATGTTCCTGATGTCTAATTCCGAACAGACAAGATACCCTGAAGACCAAGGACCAGATGCAGAGGATTCCAAACCAGCCCGCGACCAGCGCGAAACACCACCCCCTGAGTTAGCTCCCGAAGAAAAGAATCTCCGAGTCAAGATTTGTTTTAAGCTACGTGTCAAGATTGACTTTCTGTTTTCCATCATCTGTTTTGTTTTAGGGATTCAGAACTTTTCGTAGACAAGACTGTTTTTTTTTTTTCCAAATAAGAAGATCGAGATTTGTCAAGGGACACTGGGGAGCATATGACAAAGAGGAGGGACTGTTGTGGAAATTTTATTAGGATGTGTGTTTAATATATTGTGTATTGTCATCATGTCTCTCAGTGTCAGGGTAAACTATTGGAGTGGATATCTTCCCGTGTATGTCCTGTCACAGCTGCTGGGCGCAGAGGTCTCCGTCGGCAAATGGTCCATGTGCTAAGCACTGGGCTGTGGGCCGGGGGAGACTGATGTGTTCAGCAGAGCAGTGTTTTGTTGGCTCATGTATTGCCACCAGCTAGGGCCCCCGCACAAGACGCAGATTTATTGGCTTGGCATGGATGCATTTGTTAAGAGAACAATATAAACGAAAGGAACGTGCGTTTGTTGTCTCTAGTGCGCCTGATCAGCCGCTGGAGATAATGACGTTGTCCTGTAAATAAACCTGCATGTGGATCATAGTAACTTTATCTGGCATTGATCACTGAGCAAGGATGGATAACGTTACCTCCAGTGGAAATGGGTGATTATTGTATCTAAATGCTTGTCTTCCTATGTCATAACTTCCTGTATTGTATACATGTGTTTGTTAGCTGGCTATGTTATTCTTGCCTTCCTATGTCATCACTTCCTGTATGTCATCACTTCCTGTATCCATGTCTTGGGCCAGCCCCTTTTACACCTTTTGTTTAGTTAATAAAAGTGGACACACTGAGCAGGGCGGGAAGAGGCTCAGCAGAATTGAATCAAGATGGTAACGACTGAGTGTCTCTGACTGCAGCTGATGAAGAATTGATTCACCTTTTTCCTTACACAAACTTTGATGCGAGCTGACTAATTTTAATTTCCAATTCAGGTGTAACGTGAAAATGTTTAAAATGTTAAAGGGATATGAAATATATATATATATATATATATATATATATATATATATATTATACATTTTTTGGTCTTGTTTTGTTTTTGTTTGGGATTACATTTTGAAACCCTTGAACTAATTACTAGTTTTCCACAGAGTTAAGGTCTCAAGTTACAACTGTTTCAATTTACAATCATTATCATGGAACCAATTAATATTGCAATGTAAGGGACCTCTGGTATTTATATTTGATGCTGAAAAGATTAATCTAAAAATTGGTGTTGATGGTATGTAATCTGTTTGTTTCTTTTTCTAGAAAGTGATAACTGTATTTCTTTTTGCCATGTCCCTAACAATTGGCTTTTGACATTGCACACTAATCAGAAATGTATTTCATGTCTCAGTTCTTATTGTACATATATATTGCTGTTTCTTCCTATATTCTTGTAGTACACCTGATGAAGGGACTGGTGATGTCTCGAAAGCTCTCTATGTAACATCATAACTTCTATTTTTGTTAGCCATTAAAAGGTATCAAACTGGAATACTTATATTTTATTTCTCTTAATGAGAGCACTAAACTGTGTATACCAAAGGCATTCATATGCCAGTCTAAATGAGATTCTATCTACCGTATTTTTCGCTTTATAAGACGCACCTGATGATAAGACGCACCTAGGTTTTTGAGGAGGAAAATAAGAAAAAAATATTTTGAACCAAAAGGTGTGCTTTTGGTAGGTTTTGAACTAATGGTGGTCTGTGGATGACGCACTGTTTTGGGGATCTGTGGATGACACACTGTTATGGGGATCTGTGGATGACGCACTGTTATGGGGGATCTGTGGATGACGCACTGTTATGGGGGGATCTGTGGATGACGCACTGTTATGGGGGGATCTGTGGATGATGCACTGTTATGGGGGATCTGTGGATGATGCACTGTTATGGGGGATCTGTGGATGATGCACTGTTATGGGGGATCTGTGGATGACACTGATGGAGGATCTGTGGATGACACTGAAGGGGGATCTGTGAATGACACTGAGGGGGGATCTGTGAATGACACTGAGGGGGGTTCTGTGCATTACACTGATGGGGGATCTGTGCATTACACTGATGGGGGATCTGTAGATGACACTTATGTCATCCACAGATCCACATAAGTGTCATCTACAGATCCTCTATCAGATGCATGAGTGTGGAGGGAAGAGACTCTACTCTAATACACCGGGCTCCGCAACTGTTAAACATTCAATCTTATCAGTTTGTATATGCTTTGTACGGTACTTACTGTAGTGCCGTAAGTAAAGCATTAAGGCGGGGCAGACCGGCATCTCCCTTGGTCATGCACCGCCTGCCGCAGCTCCCTCTGTCATGCGCCACCTGCCCCAGCTCCCTCTGTCATGCATTGCCTGCTTATCTCACTTTATGAATGAACAGGCAGGCGGCTCATGACAGAGGGAGCTGGGGCAGGCGGCACACGAGGAGGGAGCTGCGGCAGGCGGCGCATGACCGAGGGAGATGCCGGTCTGCGCAGTCTTAATGCTTTACTTACGGTACTAGAGTAAGTACCGTACAGAGCATATAAAAAGAGATAAGATTGAATGTTTAACAGTTGCAGGGCCCGGTGTATTAGAGTAGAGTCAGTGCACCGGGCCCTGCCAGGAGTGTCCCCGCCTCCTCCCTCCACACTGATACTTCGCTGGTCGCGCTGTGCAGCATAGCGGCCAGCGAAGTATTCGCTTTATAAGACGCATGGCCATCTTCCCCCCACTTTTGGGGGGGGGAAAAGTGCGTCTTATAAAGTGAAAAATACGGTATCTTAGAAATTTTATTACCTGTCTCTTTAATGCTTGCTTTTAAAGGATGATTATTATTTAGCTTCAGACAGCTTGGTACGTTTAAAGATGTGTTTTAATACTGCTTAACTGACAAACAGAGAGATTCACTTGATAGCTTGTCTTTATTTAACAGTTACTGGAAAAATATAGAGAAGATAGCAGAATTTAGCTGCAGGAAACAGACAGGTAATGGAAACTATCTAGATATGATAGAAGATGATACCCCCACATAGAGACATTGACTATGGTAATTTAGGGTAAAACATGAATTTATTACCTTTCTTATGACTTGATAAAAATTACATTTCTGAGTTTACTGTAAAACAACGATCTTTCGTGTATCTCTTGCTGCTTGGCTGTACTTAAAGGTGTTGTCCGGATTTAGAGCTGAACCCGGACATAACCCCTGCCTCACCCAGGCAGCCCCTCTGAGTGGAGCATTGGAGCATTTCATGCTCCAATGCTCTCCCTTGCCCTGCGCTGAATCGCGCAGGGCAAGGGCTTTTTCAGCAGATCTCATTCAATATGGCCTCCAAGAAAGCAAGATTTAATTAATCTTGTGCATGTGCCATTACTGTGAGTAGCTTTGCATGCATTAATGTATTACATAACAAATAAGAGATTTGTAAATGATTGTGGGGCGCACCAGAAATCTGGTTTGGATTTGTTATGTAATATATTCATGCATTTTCCGCTACTTATAGTAACAGCAGATGCACAAGACTACAGAAGTCTCACGTTACCGCGGCCATATTGAAAGAACCTCGTTGAAGGCAATACATTGTAATGCACGTACCGTGCAATGAAGCAGAATGGATGTAGATGAATGGATTGGAAACAGCATGGGGAGGATGCCTGGAAGCATCTTGGACTCCAAGGTCACTGCTGGGTATTGTTGAGTGTGAATATTCGAATAGCGAATTTTAATCTAGAATATTGGCACTTTGAGAATTTGCGAATATTTAGAATATAGTGCTATATATTCGTTATGACTAGAGATGAGCGGACACCTCGATGTTCGAGTTCGACGGGTTCGGCCGTCAATGAGGACCCGAACTTTTGAGCACTAAAATGGCTGTATAAATGTCATGGAAAGGGCTGGAGGGCTGCAAATGGCATCAAACTGTGGTTAAGAGCATGGCAAGTGCTTTGCAAACAAATGTAGATAGGGAAATTACTTTAAATAACATCAAATATGCAAAAAGAAAAAATAATAATCTTGATGTAGGAGGATCTTGGAGTAGGAGGTTGAGGAGGCGATGGATGTGGCGGTGTTTGTGGAAGCGGCGGTGGAGGAGGAGGTAGCCTACACTGCTTTTTTGTTTTAAATTTTTTTAAAAAAATTTTTGTTAGGGTACACCCCAAAACATTGGGAAATATAACCTGTGATCACCCCCTCCAGTCATGCTAAATACACGCTCAGACAATACACTGGCTGCAGGGCAGGCCAGCACCCCCAAGGCGTAAAGGGCAAGCTCAGGCCATGTGCCAATTTGGAGACCCAGAAGTTAAAGGGGGCAGAACCATCACTCAGTACGTGTAGGCACAATCCATTTGGATATCTTCTCTATCAACTTTATATGTTCTTTTCTGAGCCTACCATGTTGATCACGGTTATCAGCGAATCAGGGTTCCACGCTGGAGAAGGAGCGTGAGAAAGGGATACCACATCCAAGGGAGGTCAATGGCTGCAATGTGATCGAGTTCAAATGTGGAACAAGTTATTAAAGCAGAAGGATCGAATAAAAGGGCCAATTAAAGACAAACTTTACAAATTTAAGTCCCTGTCACCTATGCAGAGCAGGGGCTTTTCATCGCCAGAAATGGGTTAATGTCACCCACCAATAGAACAGATTATTTTTAGAAATTTTGGTCCCTGTCACCTATGCAGAGCAGGGGTTTATTCATGACAAAGATTGTAAAATGTCAACCCAAGAATGTAACAGAAAAATTTGTGAAATTTATTAAGCTGTCAACTAGGTAGAGCAGGGGTATATCACAGCCCAAAATTGGTGAATTTCACCTGAAAATGTAACAGACAAATTAGTGAAATGTTGCCTGTCTATTAGATAGAGCAGGGGTATATCACACCCAAAAATTGGTGAATTTTACCCGAACATGTAACAGACAAATTAGTGAAATGTTTTTACCTGTCTACTAGGTACAGCACGGGTATATCACACCCAAAAATTGGTGAATTTCACCCAAAAATGCAACAGACAAATTAGTGAAATGTTTTTACCTTGTAAAAAACCAAGGCGCAAAATAACTGCCCATGAACTGAGAAAAGTCAAGCGTGCAGCTGCCAAGATGCCGCTTGCCACCAGTTTGGCCATATTTCAGAGCTGCAACATCACTGGAGTGCCCAAAAGCACAAGGTGTGCAATACTCAGAGACATGGCCAAGGTAAGAAAGGCTGAAAGATGACCACCACTGAACAAGACACACAAGCTGAAACGTCAAGACTGGGCCAAGAAATATCTCAAGACTGATTTTTCTAAGGTTTTATGGACTGATGAAATGAGAGTAAGTCTTGATGGGCCAGATGGATGGGCCCGTGGCTGGATTGGTAAAAGGCAGAGAGCTCCAGTCCGACTCAGACGCCAGCAAGGTGGAGGTGGAGTACTGGTTTGGGCTGGTATCATCAAAGATGAGCTTGTGGGGCCTTTTCGGGTTGAGGATGGAGTCAAGCTCAACTCCCAGTCCTACTGCCAGTTTCTGGAAGACACCTTCTTCAACCAATGGTACAGGAAGAAGTCTGCATCCTTCAAGAAAAACATGATTTTCATGCAGGACAATGCACCATCACACGCGTCCAAGTACTCCACAGCGTGGCTGGCAAGAAAGGGTATAAAAGAAGAAAATCTAATGACATGGCCTCCTTGTTCACCTGATCTGAACCCCATTGAGAACCTGTGGTCCATCATCAAATGTGAGATTTACAAGGAGGGAAAACAGTACACCTCTCTGAACAGTGTCTGGGAGGCTGTGGTTGCTGCTACACGCAATGTTGATGGTGAACAGATCAAAACACTGACAGAATCCATGGATGGCAGGCTTTTGAGTGTCCTTGCAAAGAAAGGTGGCTATATTGGTCACTGATTTTATTAATTTTTTTTGAATGTCAGAAATGTATATTTGCGAATGTTGAGATGTTATATTGGTTTCACTGGTAAAAATAAATAATTGAAATGGGTATATATTAGTTTTTTGTTAAGTTGCCTAATAATTATGCACAGTAATAGTCACCTGCACACACAGATATCCCCCTAAAATAGCTAAAACTAAAAACAAACTAAAAACTACTTCCAAAAATATTCAGCTTTGATATTAATGAGTTTTTTGGGTTCATTGAGAACATGGTTGTTGTTCAATAATAAAATTAATCCTCAAAAATACAACTTGCCTAATAATTCTGCACTCCCTGTAAATAAAAATAAAAATACGTACAAATATAATTTTTTTTAAAAAAATCTTTATTTATGAGGTGGAGGTCCAAATAGATTAGAGGAGGCGGTGGACGTAGCAGTGGTAAAAATTGGTGAATTTCACCTGAAATGTAACTAATTAGTGAAATGTTTTTGCCTGTCTACTAGGTACAGCAGGGGTATATCACACCCAAACATTTGTGAATTTCACCTGAAAATGTAACAGATAAATTATTGATTTTTTTTTTTACCTGTCTACTAGGTATAGCATTGGTATATCACACCCAAAAATTGGTGAATTTCACCCGGAAATGTAACAGACAAATTAGTGAAATGTTTTTTACCTGTCTACTAGGTACAGCAGGGGTATATCACACCCAAAAATTTGTGAATTTCACACAAAAATGTAAGAGACAAATTTGTGAAATGACATAGAATAAAAATACGTACACATAAAAAAATAATCTTTATTTATGAGGTGGAGGTCCAAATGGAGTAAGAGTTTGAGGAGGCGGTGGACATAGCAGTGGTAAAAATTGGTGAATTTCACCTGAAAATGTAACAGACAAATTAGTGAAATGTTTTTACCTGTCTACTAGGTACAGCAGGAGTATATCACACCCAAACATTTGTGAATTTCACCTGAAAATGTAACAGACAAATTATAGAATTTTTTTTACCTGTCTACTAGGTATAGCAGTGGTATATCACACCCAAAAATTGGTGAATTTCACCTGAAAATGTAACAAACAAATTAGGGAAATGTTTTTACCTGTCTACTAGGTACAGCAGGGGTATATCACACCCAAAAATTGTTAAATTTCACCCAGAAATGTAACAGACAAATTAGTGAAATGACATTGAAGCAGATATATCAAAACCAGCAATCTGTATTTTGTAGACGTAGTTATATGGAAAACCTCTATCACTATTTTGTAGAAGCTGATATATGGACGGCCTCAATCAGTTAGTTGAAGCTGGTATATCACCCTCAAGCAGTAATTTTGTGGACGCAGGCATATGGAAAATCTCTATCACTATTTTGTGAAAGCTGATATATGGCAGGCCTCAATCAGCATTTAGTTGAAGATGGTATATTACCCTCAAGCAGTAATTTTATGGATGCAGGATTATGGAAAACCTCTATCACTATTTTGTGGAAGCTGATATATGGAAGGCCTCAATCAGTTGTTAGTTGAAGCAGGTATATCAAAACCTGCAATCTGTATTTTGTGGACGCAGGTATATGGAAAACGTCTATAACTATTTTGTGGAAGCTGATATATGGAAGGCCTCAATCAGTTGTTAGGTGAATCAGGTATATCACCATCATGCAATAAATTTGTGACGCTAGTTATATGGAAAATCTCTATTACTATTTTGTAGAAGATGATATATGGCAGGCCTCAATCAGTTGTTAGTTGAGGCTGCTATATCACCCTCAAGCAGTAGTTTTGTGAACGCATGTATATGGAAAACCTCTATCACTGTTTTATGGAAGCTGATAGATTGCAGCACTCAATCAGTTTATTATGGAAGCATACATGTGCACTATAATATACTTTCTATGTTATAAAGTATATTATAAGTATATCATACTTCTCAATTGGCTGACCTGTCCCACCTGATGGATGTGTCATGGGTCAAAGCTCGGCGCAATGGAAAAGAATATGGCGCGCGTAAACATCACCATATGTTCGCATGTTTGCTGCAAACCGTTCGCCGGGCGAACCGCAAGGCCATCATTGATTAAGGGGTTCTATATACCTGCATCCACAAAATTCTGATTGAGGGGTGCTATATACCTGCTTCCACCAAATATTGATTGAGGCCTGCTATTCACCGGCTTCCACAAAATTCTGATTGAGAGGTGCAATATACCTGTTTCCACAAAATACTGATTGAGGGGTGCAATATACCTGCTACTACATAATACTGATTAAGGGGTTCTATATACCTGCTTCTGCAAAATTCTGATTGAGTTGGTGCAATATACCTGCCTCCACAAAATACTGATTGAGGGGTGTGATATATGTACCTGCTTCTACAAAATTCTGATTAAGCGTTTTTACAAACCTGCTGTCACAAAATTTGTATTGAGTGGTGCAATATACCTGTTTCTCCAAATATTAATTCAGGTGTTCTATATACCTGTTTTCACAAAATGCTGATTGAGGGGTGCGATATATCTGCTTCCACAAAATACTGATTGAGGGATGTGATATACCTGCTTCCACAAAATAATGATTAAGGGGTTTGATATTCCTGCTTTCACAAATTACTCATTGGGGGTGCAATATACCTGCTTCCACCAAATATTAATTCAGGTGTTCTATATCCCTGCTTCCACAAAATACTGATTGAGGAGTGCAATATACCTGCTTCCACAAATATTGCTCTTCTCTAGGGACTTTGGCACAGGGTCATGTTGAAAATGACAGGCA
Source organism: Bufo gargarizans (assembly GCF_014858855.1). Taxonomy (NCBI): domain Eukaryota; kingdom Metazoa; phylum Chordata; class Amphibia; order Anura; family Bufonidae; genus Bufo; species Bufo gargarizans. Next base: position 401,351,061 of record NC_058081.1, read on the forward strand.
GAGGAAGAGGCAGGCCGTTCCACAGGGATGGTAGGGGTCGGGTAGGTGCACCAGGCTGGAGCCTAAGTGGGAAGTTGGAGAACATGCGTGAAATTATGTCAAAGGACACATCAGAGTTGGTTGAGTGGCTCACTCAGCCTTCTGCTTCTGCATCCTCCTCATCCTCTGTATCTGCACCCTCCTCACTGCTGTGTGCACCCCCAAAGACACCACCACCACCATAGACCCTCCACTCGAGTCAGATGAATTATTTTCCCATCAATTCCCAGACCTTACCGATGCGCAGCAATTCTTTGCATCAGATGAGGAAGATGAGGTAGCAGTGGCGGCCACCCAGTGGTTTGACAACAGTACCCAGATCAGCCCAAGGATGGTGGTCCCCATTGTTGCTGCCTACTTAGAGATCTCTAATGTCAGTGGTTGTGAAGGTGACCATGATGACGTGTCGATGGATGTCACGTGGGAGCCCACAAGAGAGGAAGAGGAGGGGAGTTCAGAGGGAAAGACGGAGTAGCAGATAGGTAGGAGAAGGAGGAGAAGCAGGCAGAACTTGCAGTGCACAGGAGGAAAAAAGCAGACTGCAAATATATCTGAAGTGAGCCATCCACCATGCACAGTCACCTCTTGCGCTCCCAGGATGCCGGCACATGGCTCCGCAGTGTGGGCTTTTTTAACGTGTCAGCTGCTGACAATAGTGTTTGCATCTGCAGCCTGTGCTGTTAACGCATAAGTCGTGGTAAGTCCAACACTCACCTAGGGACGACCACCTTAAGGAAGCACCTGGCCTCCCATCATCGAGCAACACCGTCAGAACCCACAAAGCCACACTCCCGGTTGACCGCTGGCTTGTCTGCACTGCTAGCCAGCCAATTACTGCCATATAAACTGGTGGACTCGGAGGCCTTTAGAAAATCTGTTGCCATTGGCACGCAATGAAAGGTCCCTGGAAGGAAATATTTCTCCAAGAATGGCATCCCAGAGCTATATGGTCACGTTCAGTGACAATTGAATAAATCTCTTGCACACAGTGTTAGTGCCAATATACATCTGACGACAGACACGTGGTCTAGCAAACACGGGCAGGGAAGGTACATAACTTTTATTTTCCACTAGGTGAACCTTCTGACGGCCATCAAGCTGTAACCCGTGGCACCCGTGTGGATATGGTCTTACTGCCACAGATTGCATGCAGACCTGCCTCTTCAACTCCTCCTTTGACTCCATCCTCCGTCTCCTCCTCAGCTGAACCCCCAAGCTCCCCAGAACCTATTTGATGTGCCAGATGAGACATTGCTGTGGCTGATGTGCCTAGAAGCCAAGAGCCACATCGGTCTTGCACTGCTTTCAGCTCTGCAGTCACAGGCCGATCAGTGGCTAACCCCGCTCAATTTGACAGTTGGTAAAGTGGTTTGTGACAACGGTGCCAATATGCTGAACACGCTGAAACAGGGCAAAATGACACATGTGCCGTGCATGGCACACGTCCTGAACTTTGTTGCCAAATACCCCGGCATCTAGGATGTCTTGCAGCAGACCAGGAAAATCTGTGGCCATTTTAGAAGATCTTACAGGGCCATGGCTCGCCTTGCTGACGTTCAGCAGCGACACCACTTGCCCGTCAGACGTCTGATTTGTGACTAGTCGACACGCTGGATCTCCACCTTGTATATGCTTGATAGGTTGCTCCAGCAGCAACGTGCCCTTTAATACTTCCTGTACAATGTCTGCAGCAGGACAGGTTCTGGGGAGCTTGTTTTCTTTTCACGGTGCCAGTGGCTTCTCATGCTCGACATATTCAGACTTCTGCGGCCATTTGATGAGTTCACCAAACTAGTCAGTTGCAGCCAGGGCAAAATCAGTGACATCATACCTTACGTATTCTTTCTGGAGCGTGCATTGCATAGTGTCATTGATTAAGCCGTCGAGGAGCAGGCGCTGGAAGATGAGGAAGTTGCAATGCTGAATGAATTCCCAGGGGGGCTACTCTATTTGATATAAGTCAGCAGGAGTCTGAAGAATAGTTAGAGGAAGATGGTGGATGGGGGAGGATGAGTAGGAGCAAGAAGAGCAGGCTTTAAACTTTTCGGGGGTCCCTGGTGTGGTCCATGGCTGGGGGGAGGTGACCGAGGACGACATTCTCCTGGGCGATGAGCAGGAGCCAGGGCACGCCACCGCTTCCAATTTAGTGCAAATAGAGGCTGTCATGCTCCAGTGTTTGAAGAGGGACTTCCGTATAAAAAGCATAAAGGTCAAGGACCTGTACTGGGTGGCAATGTACTTAGACCCCCTGTACAAACACAAAATGGCGGATATGTTACCAGCATCACAGAGGGCTGTCAGAATGCATAATTTCTAGGCCTTGCTGCAATAAATGCTGTATTCTGCTGTTGCAGGCACTGGCAAAGGGATTTCCACCCACAGCAAAACAGGTGCGGTTACCAATCCTACCATGCCTGCAAAAAGAGGGTGGTTTGAGGATGTGTTGGTCACTTCGGATATGAGATCATTCTTGCAGCCAACCCATCGACAGCCGCCCTTCATATTCAGCCTCAGGGAACGTCTAGACCAGGGATGTCCAAACTGCGTCCCTCCAGCTGTTGCAAAACTAGAACTCCCAGCATGCCCTAATAGCTGTAAGCTATCCAAGCATGCTGGGAGTTGTAGTTTTGGAACAGCTGGAGGGCCGCAGTTTGGACATGCCTGGTCTAGACTGACAGGTGTCCAACCACATCGGGTTAACGGCCGATGTGGATGCTCTGAGAAACGAGGAACCCCTTGACTACTGGGTGTGCAAGGCTTGACCTGTGGCCAGAGCTGGCACAATTTGCCATGTAACTCATGGCTTTCCCCCGTCAAGTGTCAAGTCTTAAATGACGTTCAGCGCAGCAGGGGGAATCGTGAGCGATAAGCGCACTCGCCTAGCTCACGACATGTTGGACTACCTCACATTTTTTAAAATGAATGAGGCATGGATCTCGGAGGAATTCAACACTTGTGATGACCACGTTTAACTGAATTTCCTCATGCCAGCCCACACATATCCGCCACCACTTAGAACAAAGAATGGTCCTTGCCTTATGTATATATATCGACATAAAAGACCTTTTCTGTCCAGTGAATGCCTAATTTTTGGGGCCTCTACTCCAGAGGCCTACAGTAAAAAAAAATCCAGTAATCACCTAATGTACCTCCAGACACATAATTACTAGTTCTTTTCTGTTAGGTGAATGCCTAATTTTTGGGGCCTGTTCTGGTCTACAGTAAAATTGTTATCCACTGACCGCCTAATATACCTCCAGCCACATAATCACTTGTTCTTTTCTGTCAAGTGAATGCATAATTCTTGGGGCCTGTACTCCACTGGCCTACAGTAAAATTGTTATTCAGTGAACACTTAATGTACCTCCAGCCACATAATCACTTGTCCTTTTATGTCGGGTGAATGCCTAATTTTTGGGGCCTATACTACACTGGCCTACAGTAAACATTGTATCCACTGACCGCCTAATATACCTCCAGCCACATAATCATTTGTTCATTTATTTAAGGTGAATGCATAATTTTTAGGGCATATACTCCACTGGCCTGCAGTAAAATTGTTATCCACTGACCGCCTAATATGCTTCCAGCCACATAATCACTTGTTCTTTTCTGTCAGGTGAATGCCTAATTTTTGCAGCCTCTACTCCACTGGCCTAAAGTAAAATTGTTATCCACTGACTGTCTAATATACCTCCAGCCACATAATCACTTGTTCTTTTCTGTCAGGTGAATGGGGCCCGTATTCCCGTGGCCTAAAATAAAATTCTTCCAGGCTCCAGCAGGGCACAATTTTAAGAGTTTCCCTTTAAGACGCATAAAAAAGGCCCCTCATTAAAATGCATATTTTTTGTGGGAATTTCTGCCATTAATCTCCCTCTGGTATGTCACTGTCGATGTTGTGGGACTATTTGTGCACTTCTAGTAAGTATTCGGTGGCTCCAAATATGACCTGAAGGTTATTCAGGTTCGCCTGACATTAAAGTGAATGGGGCCCGCCGCGAGCACTAGTGATGAGCGGCAGGGGCAATATTCGAATTCGTGATATTTCGCGAATATTTGGGTGAATATTCACCATATATTCGAGAATTCGCAAATTCATGATCTCCAGGCATTATTTTCTTGATTGCGAAAATTCGCATAAAATTTGCATATAAATTTTCGCATAAAAATTCGCATGAACTGGTATTTCCACAAAAATCTAATATTCGCAATTACGAATATATTTAGCGATATTCGAAATATTCGTGAATTCTCGAAGTGCCGATATTCGCGATTAAAATTTGCAATTCGAATATTCGTGATCAACACTAGCGAGCACGCGGTTTGCAAACATTTTATTGTGAATGCGCGTTTGAGAAACTTCCCGTCCGATGTTCATCCATCACTTCTTCCCTGGTCACATTCTGATTACATCATCACAGGTCCTTCTGCACAGCTAGCTAGATTTTCATAGCTATCTATGTAAGTGCAATTGTGGGTGTGGCTTTTCTGCAGGGCCGAATCCCTTTCCTCCACGGGCCCCATAGCAGCTACTTGGTCTGCCTATCCTGGACTGCAGGTAAACATCTACTACATTTTCTGTACTCAGAGCCATTATATCTATTATTTTATCTAGATATTGAATCTAAGTACTTCCTGATTAAAGTGTCCCCAAAATGTCTGATTAGGCCCCCCAATATACCTTTGCTTGGGGCTCCAGAATTTGCCAAGGTCACTCCTGCATTCTTGTATTTTTGAATTGGCTACATGTACAGTATATGAATCTTTTATTACATATTGCACTTATTCTATATTGTTTTCATGGATATACAGAAATTTCTGTTGATTGTATCTTATCACAGATTGGATCTGTGTGTGTGTGTATATATATATATATATATATATATATACAGACGTGGACAAAATTGTTGGTACCCTTTGGTCAATGAAAGAAAAAGTCACAATGGTCACAGAAATAACTTTAATCTGACAAAAGTAATAATAAATTAAAATTCTATAAATGTTAACCAATGAAAGTCAGACATTGTTTTTCAACCATGCTTCAACAGAATTATGTAAAAAAATAAACTCATGAAACAGGCATGGACAAAAATGATGGTACCCCTAGAAAACACAGAACATAATGTGACCAAAGGGACATGTTAATTCAAGGTGTGTCCACTAATTAGCATCACAGGTGTCTACAACCTTGTAATCAGCCATTGGGCCTATATATATGGCTCCAGGTAATCACTGTGTTGTTTGGTGATATGGTGTGTACCACACTCGACATGGACCAGAGGAAGCAAAGGAAAGAGCTGTCTCAAGAGATCAGAAAGAAAATTATAGACAAGCATGTTAAAGGTAAAGGCTATAAGACCATCTCCAAGCAACTAGATGTTCCTGTGAGTACAGTTGCACATATTATTCATAAGTTTAAGATCCATGGGACTGTAGCCAACCTCCCTGGACGTGGCCGCAGGAGGAAAATTGATGACAAATCTAAGAGACGGATAATCCGAATGGTAACAAAAGAGCCTAGAAAGACTTCTAAAGAGATTCAAGGTGAACTTCATGCTCAAGGAACATCAGTGTCAGATCGCACCATCCGTCGTTGTTTGAGCCAAAGTGGACTACATGGGAGACGACCAAGGAGGACACCATTGTTGAAAACGAATCATAAAAAAGCAAGACTGGAATATGCCAAACTACATGTTGACAAGCCACAAAGCTTCTGGGAGAATGTCCTGTGGACAGATGAGACAAAAATCGAAGTTTTTGCCAAGGCACATCAGCTGTATGTTCACAGACGAAAAAATGAAGCATATCAAGAAAAGAACACTGTCCCTACTGTGAAACATGGAGGAGGCTCTGTTATGTTCTGGGGCTGCTTTGCTGCGTCTGGCACAGGGTGTCTTGAATCTGTGCAGGGTACAATGAAATCTCAAGACTATCAAGGAATTCTAGAGAGAAATGTACTAGCCAGTGTCAGAAAGCTTGGTCTCAGTCGCAGGTCATGGGTCTTGCAACAGGACAATGACCCAAAACACACCGCTAAAAACACCCAAGAATGGCTAAGAGGAAAAAATTGGACTATTCTAAAGTGGCCTTCTATGAGCCCTGACCTCAATCCTATTGAGCATCTTTGGAAGGAGCTGAAACATGCAGTCTGGAAAAGGCACCCTTCAAACCGGACACAACTGGAGCAGTTTGCTCATGAGGAGTGGGCCAAAATACCTGCTGAGAGGTGCAGATGTCTCATTGACAGTTACAGGAAGCGTTTGATTGCAGTGATTGCCTCAAAAGGTTGCGCAACAAAATATTAAGTTAGGGGTACCATCATTTTTGTCCATGCCTGTTTCATGAGTTTATTTTTTTACATAATTCTGTTGAAGCATGGTTGAAAAACAATGTCTGACTTTCATTGGTTAACATTTATAGAATTTTAATTTATTATTACTTTTGTCAGATTAAAGTTATTTCTGTGACCATTGTGACTTTTTCTTTCATTGACCAAAGGGTACCAACAATTTTGTCCACGTCTGTATATATATATATATATACATACTAGCTGAAGGACCCAGCTTTGTTCGGGTATATTTAATCTATTTCATTTAATGTTTGTGTGTGTTGTGACCTCTACAGCACTCCGCCCCATTAACAGTGATATCCACAGCCCCCCACACCTTAACATTGACCCCCCACAGTGCCCCGTCCCTTAAAAGTGTACCTCCACAGCAGCCCACCACCTTAACTTTGACCTTTACAACAGCCTTCCCTTTTAACAGTGAGTTTCACAGCACACAACCCCCTTGACAGTGACCTCCACAGGGGCCCGCCCCCTTAACAGTGGCCTTTACTGGATCGGGGGGGGGGGGGTTACTTTTGAACAGCTCACTCTAAGACAGCAGCACTGTGTTGTCTGAGTGTGAGCTGCAGGGAGACAGTCACCCTCCCTCCCACCTCTGCAGCTGACAGAAGTTGATTTTTAATTTCATTTTTTCAATCTCTGTCGGCTGAGGAGTGGGATAGGGCATGGCCTAACCAGATCAGGGTGTGGCTTAGCGGGACCTAGAAGTTTATTTTTAACTTAATTTTTTAAATCTCTGTCTAGTGAGGAGTGGTGTGGCTTAAATGGATTGGGGGCATGTCCTTTGTAATAGCTCACTCTAAGACAGCAGAACTATGCTGTCTGATTATGAGTTGCAGGGAGAAAGTCACCCTCCCTCCCTCCCACCCCTGCAGCTGACAGAAGTAGATTTTTTTACCTTAATTTTTTGCAATCCCCATTGGCTTAGGAGGAGGAAGGGGCGTGACCTAACCATATAAAGGGCGTGATTTAGCGGGACACGGGGGCAGGGTTTTAAGTTTGTCTTTTGAGGGTGGACACATTGTGGCAGAAGGCATGCCTGGGCACCTTCCTGCAAGAGTAAAGCCCCTGTGGGCACCTTACTGGCTAATTTGCATACCAAATAAACTGGATAGAGAATAAAAACATCTATTGATGGAAGGTACTAAGTGCTATTAGGCCATGGCTTTACTTCAATAGCGATTATCCTGGTGACAGATTTCCATTAAAGCTGACCTACAGCAGGGAAGAAAAATGGCTGGGTTGTTATGGAAACCTGGAGTAAAACTGTGATGTGGAGGCTAACGGCCTGAGAGCTTCTATTGGCTGATGAGGGTCATGCAACCAAGCTTCTATTGGCTAATGCATTTTTTGGGACTATCTCAGGAACTGTACGTCCTAGAGAGCTGAGACCTGGCCTAAAACCTTCCCGGACACCTGATGTACCTGTGTGCCAAATTTAGTCATTGTAAATGCGACGGTGCAGATTCTTTTAGCGGACATACACACACATATAAAGAAAACACACACATAGTGAAGCACTGCAACAACCAGCCACTTTTCCTCTCAATGTTATACTCACAAGTGTGTAAGCAGAATATGCGCTTTAAAAGAAAGCCGACCTAGGTTTCGCTCCAAATGGCTTTGTCAGGGGCGAAGCCGTTTGGAGCGAAACCCGGGTCGGCTTTCTTTTGAGGCGCATATTCTGCTTACATATTTGTGAGTATAACATCGAGAGGAAAAGCGGCTGGTTGTTGCAGTGCTTCACTATGTGCGTGTTTTCTTTATAATCTCACAGGATGTTAATTGTAAGAAACGCCTAACGAAGCTAGTGTGTGCTTGCTGAAAGCTGGTGAAAGACGCACATCAGTTCTATTGATTTGGATTTTTGCGTGGCCCCTCTCTTTACATGGAGGATAATCCACTCAGCTGAGAATGCTGGCTGGGTTTTTATATCCCAAACCAAAACCCAGCCTGGAACGTGGGGAGAAGCCACCCACCCTGCACTTTGGCGGCTCCCAGTAAGAGCCGGCCCGGATCGGCTCTACAACCGTACTAAATAAATAGTGTCAGTCAGCACTAACTGCCGCTAACACTTAAAATTACCGGCTCTTACCTCACCGAGGCCAGAAATCTTGGTGACACATACCTTCCATCAATGACGGACCCTTGTGCCTTCCTAATATATATATATATATATATAAAATATATATATATATATATTATAACTCTTTCCCTCTAATTTAGCATTTAGTCAACGGTATTATGTTATGGACACTAGAAACTTTTCAAATAAACCGACAGCACTTAGACTTAGTCCGACTTTAGATCCTCTTCACATTCATTAACTAGTAGCTCATGTCTGTTATAGCATTTGAGTGTTATTACACCATTTTTACTTGTTCTTCTCTGCTCTGTATTTCACATGAACAGTGATATGGTGCAAGTGCTTTGTTGACTAGGTATGATTAACTCTGAGATGAGTACCAACGCATTTTGTATTGTCCATTCCAGGCAACAACAGCCTCAATATTTATTCCATATAATTGTATAGATTTAGTGTTTTTAAGGCCTGGCACAGTGCCCTCACACACACACCCTGATGAAGCCAGTCTAGTTGGCAATACATGTGGGGCTTCTCTTAACCCCGTTATTGTTATCCCTGTCTTCATGGTGATATCTGTTTTAGCACTCTACATTCTGCAATCTTTTAGTTAAGTGATGGTATTTGTGAATTTTGGGATGAGATTTAATTTAAATTGCTGAATTGGATTGCTTTGGATTTGTCTCATTTTAATCTTGAATCAAGCAACCCAGTATTTTTATTAAAAGGTTGTGGTTTAGAGGCTGGGGCATATCATGCCCCACTCTTAGTATGTTTGTTAGGATCCATTCACACGTCCGTAGTGTATTGCGGATCCGCAATACACCCGACCGGCACCCACATAGAACTGCTTATTCTTGTGCGCAATTGCGGACAAGAATAGGACATATTCAATTTTTTCCGGAGCCGCAGACCGGAAGTTCGGGGCCGCACTCCGGAAATGCAGACTGTCCGCATCCATTCCTGCCCCATAGAAAATGAATGGGTCCGCACCCATTCCGGATAAACTGTCACTTTTTCTTTTTACTGGTATTGACTGATAGTTTTAGGTAGTTAGCAATCGTTTAGAGCCCAGCCCACCGCACCGCAGTCACTGAATGCTAATCAGAATTTGTACTTTTATAGTATCTGTAAGTGATCAAAACTGATCACAGTCAGATCTATAATAGTATTAGTGTCACCTTAGTTCGCCCTCCACCCAAAACACAGTGTTTGCCCGATCACGTGCGTTCACCCACACCCGCCCCGCCGCAGTGACAAAATTTTTTATTTTTTTTTATCACTGCACAATAACTTTACAAGCGCTGCGGCGATAAAAAAATCTGTTTTTATATTTTTTATCAATCGCAGCCGCTTCCGATACTTCGCTAGCCACCCATTTGTAAGACAGGCTTGCTTTTTTTCTTGGGTAGTCTCAGGGAATACCCCTAAATTTAGTAGTCCAAATGTCAAACAAGGGATATTCTTCTGAAGAGGCCTACAGGCTCTGACCCAGTCGGATGAGGAATGGGAACCCTCATCTGACGAATCCAGCGGGTCAGAATATGAACCTGTAGAAAGCAGTGGCAGTCTGACCCAAAGTTCGGACGAGGAGGTTGAGGTCCCTGATACCAACAGGTGTACCCGGCCCCGTGTTGCTACATCACAGGTTGTGCAAGATCCGCTTCAAGGGCAGCAGAGTGGGGCTGGCGCTGTCGGATTACGTGGTGAGGCATACACCAGCAGCGCAGCCCACCCTGGACCTAGTACCAGCACTGCCGTACAACATAGTGAAGTGGTGAACACCAGAAGGGCAGTTGAAGCTGGTATGGTGGCACGTGCAATAGTTACCCCATAGCAGCCACCACACAGACAGGCTCGTAGAGCCCCTAGAGTCCCTGAGGTGCTGGCAAACCCTGATTGGCAGTCCTCAACTTCAGCCGCACCATTAGTTGCCCCTTTCACCGCCCAGTCAGGAGTTCGGGTTGAGACAGCTCAGTTCGGTTCGGCACTGGGATTTTTTGAGCTGTCCTTGACTGCAGAGCTTTTGGACATAGTCGTGGCAGAAACAAATCGGTATGCCACTCAATTTATAGCCGCCAACCCGGGAAGCTATTAGGCCCAGCCTTTCCGGTGGAAACCCATCCAAGTTTCCGAATTAAAAATTTTTCTGGGCCTTCTCCTCAACATGGGTCTAACCAAAAAGCATGAATTGCGGTCATATTGGTCCACGAACCCAATTCATCACATGCCCATGTTCTCTGCTGCCATGTCCAGGCACGATTTGAGGCCATCCTGCGTTTCCTTCACTTTAGCGACAACACCACCTCCCATCCCAGAGGCCACCCAGCTTTTGACCAGGTCCACAAAATTCGGCCCCTCATAGACCACTTCAACCAGAAAATTGCAGATTTGTATACCCCTGAGCAAAACATCTGCGTAGACGAGTCCCTTATACATTTTACCACAGGCTATACCCACAAATTTCGGATCTATGAGGGTAAAGATCAGACCATGGAGCTGGTCGGTTGCCCTGACTACCTGGGAAGCAGTGGGAAGACAGTCTGGGACTTGGTGTCACCCTTATTTGGCAAGGAGTACCATCTTTATGTGGACAATTTCTACACAAGTGTGCCCCTCTTCAGGCATTTGTTCCTAGAACAGATTGGCTGCTGTGGCTCCGCGCGACCTAGTCACCGGGGCTTCCCCCAACGGCTCGTTACCACCCGTCTTGCAAGGGGGAGAGGGCTGCCTTGTGTAATGAAGAACTGCTTGCGGTGAAATGGAGAGACAAGCGTGACGTTTACATGCTCTCCTCCATTCACGCAGACACGACAATACAAATTGAACGAGCAACCAGTGTCATTTAAAAAGCCCCTCTCAGTCCACGACTATAAATCTCTCATGGGAGGGGTGGACTTCAATGACCAGATGTTGGCTCCTTATCTAGTTTCCCGATGCACCAGACGCTGGTATAAGAAGGTGTCTGTATATTTAATTCAATTGGCTGCATATAATAGTTTTGTTCTCTACAGTAAGGCTGGGAGAACAGGATCCTTCCTCAAATTTCAGGAAGAGATCATCGAGAACCTCCTGTATCCAGGAGGTTCCGTAGCCCCAACCACCAGTGTAGTGAGCTGTCTACATGAGCGACATTTCCCCAATGTCGTTGCTGGTACCTCAACCCAACCGTCACCCCAAAAAAGATGTTGTGTCTGTAGCAGGAGTGGAATAAGGCGTGACACCCGCTATTTCTGTCCTGACTGCCCTGACCACCCTGCCCTATGCTTAGGGGAGTGTTTCCGGAAGTACCACACACAGGTACACTTGGCATAGGGATTGCATCTCACAGGACAGGCACACAGGGCTATTAGGGCCCATTCACACAGAGCTGCTGCAAACCTCTCCTTTCACCTGGGACAAAGTGCATAATGTACTTTGCTACATCTCTGGGCGATTTGCACTTTGCACATTGTCCCATGGGGAAGGAGAGGTTTGTCCTATAAAGATTAAAAAAATAAAAATAAAAAATCACCGGTAAGCAAAAAAGTTAACGTTCTGTTCAAAAAGTTAGATCAAGTTTATATGTTCCGTTCAAATGTTATTATAAAGTTAATAAATTTATTGTGTTGCGGCCTGGTTTTTTCTTTTTTCTATAGTTTTTTTTTTACCTTCCAGGTGGACCAACCAGTCGACTAGCTGCAGCACTGATGTGCATTCTGACAGAAGCATTGCGCTGCTGTCAGATTACACAAAAGTCGGTGTATGCGGCGCTGTAAGACGAGATTTCTCCTCTGCAGCAAAAGATACGTTTGCCAAGGCATATGAGCTGAGGGGGGCAGCGATATTCATATGCTTTGGCAAACACTTTGTATATAAAAAAATAATAAAAAATCCCGGCAATGATTTATTCATCCACATTGATTGATGTGAATGGAGAAATCGGGTTTGCCAGGGCATACGAGCTAAGTGGGTATGGATGTTGGGCAGAGCTCCTATGTCCTGGCAGACGGAAAAGTTGTCTTTTGCCGAGATATTTCTCTCACCCAGCATGGGTATATGTAAAAAGACACCCCAAAGGAGAAGTTGGGCAATGTGTTTTGGGGTGTCATTTTACATATACCCATGCTGGGTGAGAGAAATATCTCGGCAAAAGACAACTTTTCCCATGTTTTTATACAAAGTTGGCATTTGACCGAGATATTTATCTCACCCAGCATGGGTATATGTAAAATGACACCCCAAAACACATTGCCCAACTTCTCCTGAGTACGGTGATACCACATGTGTGACACTTTTTTGCAGCCTAGGTGTGCAAAGGGGCCCACATTCCAAAGAGCACCTTTAGGATTTCACAGGGCATTTTTTTTACAGATTTTGATTGCAAACTACTTCGCACACATTAGGGCCCCTAAAATGCCAGGGCAGTATAACTACCCCACAAGTGACCCCATTTTGGAAAGCAGACACCCCAAGGTGTTTCGTGATGGGCATAGTGAGTTCATGGAAGTTTTTATTTTTTGTCACAAGTTAGTGGAAAATGAGACTTTGTAAGGAAAAACAAATATATAAAAAAAAATCTTTTTCCACTAACTTGTGACAAAAAATAAAAAGTTCTATGAACTCACTATGCCCATCAGCGAAATGGGGTTATTTGTGGGGTTGTTCTACTGTCTGGGCATTGTAGAACCTCAGAAAACATGACAGGTGCTCAGAAAGTCAGAGCTGCTTCAAAAAGCAGAAATTCACATTTTTGTACCATAGATTGTAAACGCTATAACTTTTACCCAAACCATTTTTTTTACCCATTATTTTTTTTTTATCAAAGACATGTAGAACAATAAATTTAGAGAAAAGTGTATATATAGATGTCGTTTTTTTTAAAAAAAAATTACAACCGAAAGTGAAAAATGTCATTTTTTTGCAAAAATGTTGTTATATTTCAGTTAATAACAAAAAAAGTAAAAATGTCAGCAGCAATGAAATACAACGAAATGAAAGCTCTATTAGTGAGAAGAAAAGGAGGTAAAATTCATTTGGGTGGTAAGTTGCATGACCGAGCAATCAACTGTGAAAGTAGTGTAGTGCAGAATTGTAAAAAGTGGTCTGGTCATTAAGGGGGTTTAAGCTAGGGGAGCTGAGGTGGTTAAACATATAAATTTTTCATTGTTTTCAATTGCCCTTTTGTTGTTTCATATGATTTTAAATAAAGGTCACTGCATTTTTAAATACCCTTTTTTCTCTGACCAGACCAGTAAGCTTAACATTTATTGTGGGACTATATACAGGAGTGTGTGACAGCAAATACAATTATAAGTGACAGCATGATTTTACAAAGGATATAAGTTGTATACTAATCTGATTAGTTTGCATGAAGAAGTTAGTAGAAGCATACACAGAGAGGGGGCTGTGGATATAGTGTTCTTGGACTTTTAAAAGGCATTCGATACTGTCCCTCATAGACATTCAATAGGTAAAATAAGGTTTTGTAGTTTTTATTTGGATTGAAAACTCCCGGAAGGACCATGATCAGAGAGGTGTGGTCAGTGATTCTTATTTTAAATTGCCCCCAGTTATAAGTGGTTTACCCCAAGGTTCAGCACTAGGTCCACTATAATTTAGGGCTCTTTCACATCTGCGTTCTTTTCTTCTGGCATAGAGTTCCGTCGTCGGGGCTCTATGCCGGAAGAATACTGATCAGGATTATCCTAATGCATTCTGAATGGACAGTCCGCCCTTCAGGATGCATCAGGATGTCTTCCGTTCCGGAACGGAACGTTTTTTGGCCGCAGCAAGTAGCGCAGCATGCTGCGCTTTTTGCTCCGGCCAAAAATCCGGATCACTTGCCGCAAGGCCGGATCCGGAATGAATGCCCATTGAAAGGCATTGATCCGGATCCGGCCTTAAGCTAAACGTATCGGCGCATTGCCGGATGCGGCGTTTAGGTTTTTCTCAATGGTTACCATGGCTGCCGGGACGCTAAAGTCCTGGCAGCCATGGTAAAGTGTAGTGGTGAGCGGGGGAGCGGTATACTTACCATCCGTGCGGCTCCCGGGGCGCTCCAGAGTGACGTCAGGGCGCCCCAAGCGCATGGATGACGTGATCGCATGGATCACATGATCCATGCGCATGGGGCGCTCTGACGTCATTCTGGAGCGCCCCGGGAGCCGCACGGACTGTAAGTATACCGCTTCCCCGCTCCCCGCACCTACTATGGCAACCAAGACTTTAATAGCGTCCTGGCTGCCATAGTAACACTGAAAGCATTTTGAAGACGGATCCATCTTCAAATGCTTTCAGTACACTTGCGTTTTTCCGGATCCGGCGTGTAATTCCGGCAAGTGGAGTACACGCCGGATCCGGACAACGCAAGTGTGAAAGAGGCCTTACTTATTTATTAATAATATAGTATGAGATTAATAGCAATCTTATTATGTTTACAGAAATTGCCAAGCAGGGTGGGACAAACAGTAGGTGGGGATAGGCAACCGGGTAGGGCACCACATGATAACAAGTTATTTGGAAAAAATTTGCCTCCTATTTCTGCACTTCTAAGGCTGGCTCCTCTCCCTGTGGTCTGTGCAGCACCACAATCTCAGCTTCAGCTGTTCTTCTGGCAGATTTCATCACCGTCACTGAGATGGACAAGGGTGCTGCACAGCAGTAGAATATATGGCTGACTAGAGCATGTTCCAACCTCAGCAATGACAGTTAAATCTGCCAGAGGCACAGCATGGGCTGAGATCGTGGCACCAGGTCAAGGAACTGTTCATCAGTGTACGGGCCTTCCCTTTACAAAGGAGCAGGCAATGAGGAATTCCCTCATGAGTTTAATGAAAGTGCTCATTGGTTGTTTTACCAACCAATAAGAATAAGGATAATAAGGGAAGCAAGTAGTACCTCACTGTCTCTTCTTCTCTCCCCCTGCCCCAAGTGACTCATTGCCCCTTCTGCTCCCCCTGGACTGGTGCCTCACGCCCCTTTCTGCCCCCCCCTCTACCCTCACCCAAGTGCTTCACTGCCCATTCTGCTTGAGGTGCCTCACTCTCCTCTGCCCCAGTGCCTCACTGTCCCTTCTGCTCTGCTCTGTACCCTAAGTGCTTTACTGCACCCTCTGCTCCTCCTTGTCCCAAGTGCCTCACTGTCCCTTCTTCTCCATCCCTGCCCCTAGTGTCTCACCACCCCTTCTGTTCTGACCACCACCCCAAGATCCTTACTGGTACTTCTGCTCCCCCCAACTCACGTGCCTCACTGACCCATCTGCTCCCCCCTGCCTGTTGGACCTCACCATCTCTTCTGTCCTCCCCCTTACTGTCTCTTCTGCCCACCCCAAGTGCCTCACTGTTCCTTTGGATCTCCCGCACTGGGTGCTTCACTGTCCCTTCTATGCAGCATTGCCCAAGATGCCTCACTGTCCCTCCCTCCACATCCATTGCCCCAAATGCCTTACTGTCCCCCCCACCTTATGTGCCTTAATTTACCTTATTCTCCTCAGTGCCCTAGCTGCCTCACGGTAGTGTAACACCCTCCCCACACAAACAGTGCCAGTTGCCTCACAGTCCTTGTTGTCAATGGCACATATACTAATGAGTATGTGGGGCACAAATTGTTCCCGGCGGTGGTTTAACAACCAAGCAGCAGTGCTGGAGTTGCCCCCTTCAGCTAGGGTCCTCCACTAATGCTGCATGCTCTACTAGTGGTAAGTTGTCCCTGTGTGGGTATATTTCAAAATGTATCTGTGTGTGTGTATTTCTGTATAAAAGTGATAGGGCATGCAATGTTGGAGAAGGCAGGTAATTTATGATGAGGTGCAGGACTCTTCATAAATTATCTGCTTCCGCCAACTCTGGCATAAACAATGATGAATGAAAAAGGGCCAATTGCCAACCCTTGTCACCCCCCCCAACTCTGCCCAAACCTCCCCACCAGTCCAAGCCTTGACATGAGGATTTATATCTCCTCTGTCCTTCTGCTGCAGACCTGGGAATTTGCAAATCATTGTGTGGAAAACAAGAGAACATGCTCTTCTCCTGCTTTCCACACAGGGATCTGAACAAGCAGCACAGCGGAGAGGGAGAAGGAAGATGTATGTATTCCCACACAGTCTAGATTACTCTTCCAAGAGGTATGATCAGTGTTCAGGCTAGCAAGGTTGCCTACATTCCTCTGCAGTCTCTCTGCAATCCATATATGGGCAGCAATGTCAAAGGAGCTCCCTTAGTGGTCTGTTTAATGGAAGCCAGTGACAAATGCCATGCAGTGGCATTTATCACCCATAGGCAATTATGGCCCCAGATCCTTTTGTTTACAGTACACTGCAGGGCAGAATAATGCAGTGTCCCGACTGCAAGTATTGATGTCACTATATTCTGTACCCTCTATTTCCCATAGGTTGTGTGTGTGGAGAGAGAGCAAGTGGTTCCTGGCTGCTGTTGCTAGGCAGGGTTGATGCCACCCCTTCTTCTCTAGGAGAAAATTAGTTCAGTTTAGTGTAAGCTGTGGATAAATAAGTATCATAGAGCAAAATTGAGGAGAAAAATGTCTCACTTTGTGGATTGAAAAACAACAAAGTGACATCATATGTGCCAGCCCTTGAGGGAAATAGTTACTAAAGGCAGCACAGAAGGTTCAGTGGCCCAACAAGGAGGTTTTTGTGTGTCTGTCAAAAAAGGTAAATGCCTGCACCCTGGCTATAGACTGTATTCCACTGAGGATATGGGGCATATTAAAGAAAAAAAAATGAAAAAACCTTCTTTGCACCTCATAACCTAATACTGTACCAAAAAGTGCACCCTGAACTGCCATCAAGCAGAAAAATTCCCAAAGCCAGGGAGAACCCTGAAGAGAAGAAAGGTTCATCCTTCTTATCAATGAATGGCCCAGGGAGTGACATAGCAAGAACTTCCATTTTGTCTCCCATCTGTCTCACTAATACAGCCCTGTAGAAAAATGTGATGGGAATCCAGAATTAGCCAGTCATCAAGACTACTGTAATGTCAGTCATAAAGACTACTGTAATGTCCTTTCCAGCAACACTGAGTCTGGTTTTCCTGACTAAGGCCTCGTGCACAAGAACATGTGCGCCCCGTGGCCATGCTGTGGCCTGCAAATTGCAGGCCGCAATGCACGAACAACGACCATGGGGCAGCCGTAGCAGGGGGCATCCGGACGTTCCGCAAAAAGATAGTACATGTTCTATCTTTTTGCGGAATGGAAGTACAGGGTGAAACCTCACAGAAGCACACAGTAGTAGTACCATTCTGTGCTTCCGTTCTGCACCATTCCTCATTTAAGTAAATGGGTCCTCATCCGTGATTGGGTCCGCAATACGACAAAGGGCAGCACACGTTCATGTGCAGGAAGCCTAAAGCTAATTTCCCATTTGTATTTTTCTTGTGTGGGTGCTGTTCGAGTTTGCAATGGACAGAACCTCGACTAAACAATGACCTATTCAATTGAATGGGTATACAAATTCATAACTGACAAAATTAATGCAATCACAGAAAAAAATAAGCAAACTGAAGCATACATAATGCAATATTGTCAGTTTTTTTACTGACAGAACTCAGATGAGTTCATTTTTGGTTGTCTTAAAGAGGTTTTAGGCTGCTATTACACAGATTTTGTTGCAGAAAATGTATGCAACACAACACAGATAGCTAGAGAAATGAGTGCCACCATACTCTTCACAGGAGAAACAGCAACTTCAAATGATGCCTCATGTGACGTCATCAATAGAGATTTTGCGAACATAAAATTTTCAGTTTGCGAACGGCGAATGCAAATTTACACAAATGTTCGCGAATGGGTGAACCGGGTGAACCACCATAGACTTCAATAGGCAGGTGAATTTTAAAACCCACGGGGACTCTTTCTAGCCACAGTAGTGATGGAAAAGTTGTTTCAAGGGGACTAACACCTGGACTGTGGCATGCCGGAGGGGGATCCATGGCAAAACTCCCATGGAAAATTACATAGTTGAGGCAGAGTTGGGTTTTAATCCATAAAGGGCATAAATCACCTAACAATTTTAAATTTTTTTGAACAACGTGGTTTAAAACATCCAGTGTGTGTATACGATCAGGTATGATGTTGTATCGATCAGGTAGTGTAAGGGTTACGCCCGCTTCACAGACATTGACAGACCAAACGCACCTTTTAATGCACCGCAAACAACCACAAACAGTCCATTTGCCCAACCGCAAACTCCCCATTTGCACAAGGTTGGATACCAAGCTAGCCATGTCCCGTTGATGTCATTGAAGGTTTCTTCCTGCACCCAGCCACGTACAACACAAAGGGTCCCCGAAAGGTGAATTGAATAGATTTTTTGAACGGGGAGATGGTTAAAAAAACGCTGGCTCCCTCCCCTTTGTTTTAATCCACGGTCACTGCGTCTGTGCCGTGCAATTTACTGTCACACCCGATATCAGTGGTATTTTCTGTAGTTCTCTTCTCATCAGTTTAGTCCCTGTTACATCCCCAATCTAGGGTCCATTTATTAAATGGATTTTTCAAACGGGGAGATGGTTAAAAAAAACGCTGGCTCCCTCCCCTTTGTTTGAATCCACGGTCACTGCATCTGCGCCGTTTAATCCCTGTTACGTCCCATATCAGGGATAGCCTTTTGTAAAAAAATAAATTTGGCCAGGTACCTTTGATTGCCTACACAGTGACAGACCAAACTCTGATACACAAAACTGAATTGATTTTAGGAACCGGGAGATGGAAAAAGCAGCTTGGTCGGTCCTCTTACTCCCAAGTTGCGGCACTGCGCGTGCACGGAGCAATGTACTGTGACACCCTATATGAGTGGTGTCTTAACTAGTACTATTCCTATCAGTTTAATCCCTGTTACGTCCCCTATCCGGGGACGTGTGTCGAATTGATTAACCATTGTCGAATTAACGAACCATTACGACATCCTGAAATAATTTTGTTCTGAGCTCTGTACTTGCTTTGTATTGGAATTGATAGGGATTTTTTAAATTGTCTGCATTGTTTATAATAAACTATTAAAAGACTTTATTATGATTTTTTATTTTATGTATTAAAAACCCATGCAACTTAAAATAAATAAAAAAATGAAAATGAATGAGTTTTCTATGAAAAATATCATCTGGGGTGGGGCAATATTGCCAACAAACTCATAGAGGTGATGATCGCTTCATTGTGGTACGCAAGCCCCTTCACCACAACATGGTTACGATCACGAAGGGGAATTGACACATGTATGTGCCTTTTTTTTGTTTTGTTTTTGCATCCACAGTGCAGCACCAGAGGACAGAAAAATTAGGCATGTACACATGCCTGAAAAATAATGGCATTGCTGCAGCCGCTGTTGTAGCAGCGGCCGGAATAATTGATGTTTTCCAGGCAGAAAGGTGACTAAAACATTGCGGCTTGAACCCTAGTTGGTGGCGGAGAATTCACGAAAGTCATCCGGTATGCAGACAATAAATACAGCAGGGGGGACCATTTTGAGGCCAAGGCATGTCATCAGGCCTTTTGTTAGTCAAACGTATCCCCTACTGTCAGTCCCTTTGGAATTCATGCTTCATTCATCTTAATGAAGGTGAGGTAATCAACACTGACAAGAGGCGACTTCTCTTGTCAGTGACAATGCCTCCTGCTGCACTGAAGGTCCTTTCTGACAGGACACTTGAAGCAGAGCAGGCCAGAAGTTCTATCACAAACTGGGATAGCTCAGGCCACAGGTCAAGCCTGCACACCCAGTAGTCAAGGGGTTCATCGCTCCTTAGAGTGTTGATATCTGCAGTTAAGGCGAGGTAGTCTACTACCTGTCGGTCGAGTGGTTCTCTAAGGCTGGATTCCAAAGGGCTGTGGCGATGTGTAGGACTGAAAAGCTCTGCATGTCCTCCATCAACAACACATCTGTAAAGCGTCCTGTCCTTGCCGCCGTGGTGGTGGTAGGAGGAGGATTACTTTCACCTCTTCCCCAGTTAGATTCCCGTTGTGCTGTTTTAGTGAAACCTCTTCCTCATACTCCTGTTCCAGCGTTGCCGCAAGTCCGGAAAGCGATGATGACAAGGCTGTTTCTGGTTGTGATGGTGACCACAACTCTTCCTCTTCACGCTCATCTACAGCCTGATCCAGCACTCTTTGCAGGGCACGCTCTAGGAAGAAAACAAATGGGATCAGGTTGCTGATGGTGCCTTCGGTGCAACTGACTAGGTTTGTCACCTCCTCAAAAGGACGCATGAGCCTACAGGCATTGCGCATGAGCGTCCAGTAATGTGGCAAAAAAATTCCCATCTCCACAGAGGCTGTCCTAGCACCCCGGTCATACAAATACTCGTTGACGGCTTTTTCTTGTTGGAGCAGATGGTCGAACATTAGGAGTGTTGAATACCAACGTGTCGGGCTGTCGCAAATCAAGCGCCTCACTGGCATGTTGTTTCGCCGCTGAATATCGGAAAAGTGGGCCATGGCCATGTAGGAACGCCTTAAATGGCCACACACCTTCCTGGCCTGCTTGAGGACATCCTGTAAGCCTAGGTACTTAGACACAAAGCGTTGTACGTTGAGATTCAACACATGTGCCATGCACGGCACATGTGTCAACTTGCCCAAATTCAATGCCGCCAACAAATTGCTTTCATTGTCACACACCACTTTGCCGATCTCCTGTTGGTGCGGAGTCAGCCACTAATCCACCTGTACGTTCAGGGCGGACAGGAGTGCTGGTCCGGTGTGGCTCTCTGCTTTCAGGCAAGTCAACCCCAAGACAGAGTGACATTGTCGTATCCGGGATGTGGAATAGCCCCTGGGGAGCTGGGGGGATTCAGTTGATGTGCAGCCAGACGCCGCAGCAGAAGAGGACTCAGCCCAGGAGGTTATCGAAGAGGATGGAGTAGAAGGAGTAGAGGTGGTGGCAGTAGGCCTGCCTGCAAGTCGTGGCGGTGTCACCAACTCCGCTGCAGAGCCACGCTTTCCATGCTTGTCAGTCGTTAGCAGGTTGACCCAATGCGCAGTGTACGTGATATACCTGCCCTGACTGTGCTTTGCAGACCAGGTATTAGTGGTCAGATGGACCCTTGCCCCAACACTGTATGCCAGGGTTGCCATGACTTCCTTTTTAATAACAGAGTAGAGGTTTGGGATTGCCTTTTTCGAAAAAAAAAATTGTCCGGGTACCTTCCACTGTGGTGTCCCAATAGCGACACATTTTTTAAAGGCCTCAGACTCCACCAGCTGGTATGGTAAAAGCTGGCAGGCTAAGAGTTCTGTCAAGCCAGCTGTCACACGGCGGGCAAGGGGGTGACTCTGTGACATTGTCTTCTTACGCTCAAACATTTCCTTGACAGACACCTGACTGTGGGCAGATGAGATGGAACTGCTGAAGGTGAGAGGCGGAGTGGCGGGTGGTTGAGAGGGGGCAAGGAGGACAGCAGTGGTTGACGTGGCTGAAGATGCTGGAGCAGGATGAGGATGGTGGCTTTGAGTTTGTGTGCTGCATGTACTCATGTGTTGATCCCATTGGCGTTTGTGATGTGAGATCATGTGCCTTCGCAAAGCAGTTGTACCGAAATGGGTGTTGGACTTTCCACGACTCACTTTCTTTTGGCACAGGTTGCAAATGGCATTGCTGTTATCAGAGGCATACACACACAAAAAATGCCACACTGCTGGGCTTTGCAATGATAGCATTCTGGTGGTGGCAACAGCATGTGTTGATTGGTGTGCTTTCTGGCTGACCCCAGGTGCCGATACATGCTGTCTGACTGTGCCACTGGATCCTTGCGACGACCTCCTCCTGCTTCCAACTCGTCTCCTCCTTCTCTCTGTCTCCCCTTCTGAACTTTCCCCCTCTTCTTCTTCTCTTTGAGCAGGCACCCACGTGGCATCCACAGACACATCGTCATTATCAACCACTTCACTTGTATCTGAACACCTCAGCAAAGGAAGCAGCAGCGGGTACAACATCATCATCATCATCACACTGTACGTCCATGTGTGTAATCCTGCCCGAGACATATCCCTGTTATCTGCATCCTCTGGAAATAATGGTTGCGCATCACTAATTTCATTCAACTGATGTGTAAATAACTCCTCTGACGGATCAAGTGAAGCGGCTATGGTGGCTGTGGTGGTGGTGGCGCTGGGCAGGAATAGTGGTAACTTGAGAGCAGGTGACCGAAGCTGAGCTGGAGGAGGATGGTGCGTCAAGGTTCTTAGCGGAAGCTGTTGAAGATTGGGTGTCCTGTGTAAGCCAGTCAACTATGTCCTCAGAATTTTTTGGGTTCAGGGTACGTGGCCTCTGAACACTGGGCATTATTCCAGGGCCAGTGGAAATGACAGCACCATGACTACGACGGCCCCTGCGGGGTGGCCTGCCTCTGCCTGACATTTTTTAGATAAGTGGTACTATGTGTGCAAGGTACTGTGCCACCCTATATATTTGGTGGGCAGTGGGCACAGTACAGTCTGTGTGGGCCTGACACACACTGGCTTGCAACTGCGATTATATTTATTACAGAGAAATAATAAATTGACTTTTATTTATCTGCAAGGTATTGTGACACCCTGTATGAATGGTGTGCACACAGTACAGTCTGTGAGCCTGCAGCCTCTCACTGTCTGGCAACTGCGATTATATCACAGAGAAAAAATAAATTGACTTTTTTTAATCTGCAAGGTATTGTGACACCCTGTAACGGTATGAGTGGTGGCCTGGCCAGTCGCCACAGTACAGTCTGTGGGCCAGGCACTCACTGGCTTGCAACTGTGATTATATCACAGAGAAAAAATAAATTGACTTTTTTTATCTGCAAGGTATTGTAACACCCTGTAACGGTATGAGTGGTGGCCTGGCCAGTCACCACAATACAGTCTGTGGGCCAGGCACTCACTGGCTTGCAACTGTGATTATATCACAGAGAAAAAATGTATTGACTTTTTTTATCTGCAAGGTATTGTAACACCCTGTATGAATAGTGTGCACACAGTACAGTCTGTGAGCCTGCAGCTTCTCACTGTCTGGCAACTGCGATTATATCACAGAGAAAAAATAAATTGACTATTTTTTATCTGCAAGGTATTGTGACACCCTGTAACGGTATGAGTGGTGGCGTGGCCAGTGGCCACAGTACAGTCTGTGGGCCAGACACTCACTGGCTTGCAACTGCGATTATATCACAGAGAAAAAAAAAATGTGACTTTTCTTTTATCTGCAAGATATTGTGACACCCTGTATGAATGGTGTGCACACAGTACAGTCTGTGAGCCTGCAGCCTCTCACTGTCTGGCAACTGCGATTATATAAAAAAAAAAAAAAAAATTGATGTTTTTTTATCTGCAAGCTACTGTGACACCCTATATGAGTGGTGTGCACACAGTACAGTCTGTGGGCCTGCAGCCTCTCACACACGGACAGGCAACTGCAATATATATATATATATATATATATATATTTGTGGTCAAGGCTAAAATACGAACTCGGGCAGCGCGCCTGCCTGGAACCTAAACCGGCTGGTGTGTGCCTGGAGCCGGGTATGAGAGTAGCCTAAAAGGGGGCTACCCTAAGGAGGACCCTTGAAATGAAGGTAATGGGTGAAGGGACCAAAAGGAGCACCATCCAGGGCTGAAGACAATTTCCAGAACATCTCCCCCGTGACGCCCTGCCTGCGGGACGGGGGATTGGACCTACCCTTCTGGACCCCTCGCAAGGTGGCCTTGATTGCGTGCGCAGAAAAATTGGACCCGCCCCCTGGGTTGCGGAGCATAGGGTGGGATATCTGAGCGGCTCGGCCTCCGGCATGACCTGAAAAAAGAGTGCAAAATTAAACCTGGATAGCGTGTCAGCTGCCACATTTTTCTCACCTGGGATGTGGCTACAATGCACATGGAAGTTGTGTGACAGGGCCAGCCAAACCAGCTGGCGTAATAGTGCCGTGATCTTGGGGGACTTGGCCCTGCCCTTGGCTAAGATGTCAACCAAGGCCTGGTTGTCTGTCACAAACATCACCGGCAAGTTAGCCCAGAGGTGACCCCATGCCTGGGCCGCTGCAACGATGGGGTACAATTCCAACAGGGAGGAGGTGCGGATGGACTCAGCCTCCTCTAAGATAGTAGTGGGCCAATGATTCGCTAGCCAATGGGGACCCCAAATGGTCACGTAGCCGCAAGATGCAGCAGCGTCTGAAAAAATGGTCGGGCAGGAGGGAGACCAAGGCGATACAAAAAAGGAGACGCCGTTCCATCGGGACAGGAACAACTCCCATATGGCCAGGTCCGCCATGGCCTGGCCGTCCAACCGGATGATGCTGTCCTGTTCGGGTGCCGAGGGAAGAAGCTGGAGCAGCCTTCACACGAAAGTCCTCCCCTGGGGCATAATCCTGGAGGCAAAATTGAGCCGCCCCAGAAGAGACTGCAACTCGACTCTAGTGAGGCACCCCGTGGCAGCCGCATGGGAAATGACCTCCCGACACTGAGCGAGTTTCTCTTCTGGTAGGCTGGCCTGCAATAGAACCGAATCCAGGACGATGCCCAAGAACGAGACTCTCGTGGCGGGACCCTCAGTCTTTGACTCAGCGATCGGAACAGTCAGACTGGCGAACATCCCGAGGAGGACGGTGAGAATGCCGGACCCGCCCTGCGGATCCTCGACAACTAGTCATCGAGGTAGTGGATGACTGACCGGAGGCCCCCGTGATGGACCAAGATCCAATGTAGCGCCTTGGCCAGCTGGTCGAATAACCAGGGGCTACTCTTGGATCCAAACATGAGCCTGTTGGCGAAAAAATACTGCCCGGCCCACTCGATGCCGTAGAACTGCCACAACTGAGGTTGGATGGGGAGGAGTTTAAACGCATCGGCGATGTCAACCTTTGCCAACAAAGCGCCCCTACCATGCAACAGGATGGCCTGAATTGCATTGTCCACCGAGGAGTAACGCATGGCAAATTCCTCCGAGGGAATCAGGGAATTAAGGCTAGGAATTCTGGAAACATGAGGAGCGGACAGATCATAAATCAATCTTTTTTATTGGTGTTCTTCTTTGCCACTAAGCCGATGGGGTTGATTCGCCAAGAGGAAAATGGGATGCACGGGAATGGGCCTATGAGAACCCTTTGGCTACCTCCGACTGGAGCAACTCGCTAGTTGCTGGAGGGTCCAGGGTGGCGGACAGCAGATTCCTGCCCTCCCAGGGCACTTGTGGCAGAGTGATGAGCCCTGTGTGGAACCCCTGGCGCAAGCCTGCCAACAGGAACGCCACAAAATCCTGATCGTGGTGATCGTGAAGGAGTGCCGCCAAGAGGTCCACGTTGATGTCCGCTAGTCAGGACCCTTTAGCAGACTTTTGGGGGCAGGCGGACCGTGGGTGGGCCCTGAAGCACAGGGAGCAGACGTGGAGTGATCTGCAGCTGGTATACGAGCACCCCCCTGAATTGAAATTATTACAGACCTGGCTCTTCCCCAAGTAGACAATGGGTCTGCCCAGTTTGTCTGTGGAGGGGTTAGATGGAAATGACCCGGAGGTCCCCGGGAGGGCCCTGTCCTGAGACGGGTGGGCGGTATTAGGGCACCATTCAGAAGAGTGGAAGATTGACTGACACGTTGCACAGTTGGGAGCCCTGAGGCCAGCGTAGTGACGGCAAAAGAGCTCTGTGTCAATCAAAGACCAGCTGGTGACTTACTGGAATTGGGCCAGAGCTGCCGCCGCCTTAGCCGAAAAGTAACGGTGGTAGTCATAGAAGGCCGACCCACTATACTTGTGCCCCAGGTCAGTGACCAGGTACAAGTAGCTGTCCAGCTCTTCTCTGGCTGTGCGGTGCAGACGATGTCTCTGAAGAGGCTGAAAGCCAAGACAAACTCCGGGATTTGTTTTGTTACTTTCACACTTGCGGCAGGATGGATCCGACAGGCTGTTCACCCTGTCGGATTCGTCCTGCGGCTATTTCGCCATGCCGCCGGACCGCCGCTCGGTCCCCATTGACTATAATGGGGATGGGGCGGAGCTCCGGCACAGCACGGCGGTGCACGCCGAAAGCCGCTGGACTAAAAAGCCTGACATGCGGTAATTTTAGTCTGGCGGCCTTTCGCCGTGCTGCGCCAGAGCTCTGCCCCCGTCCCCATTATAGTCAATGGGGGCGGTCCGGCGGCACGGCGAAATAGCCGCAGGACGGATCCGACATGGTGAACAGCCTGTCGGATCGGTCCTGCCGCAAGTGTGAAAGTACCCTTAGCTGCCTGATTCAAATAGTGGCAGGGGTCATTAGTTCTCACGTTATTTACTGCAGTTGCATAGACACCAGACCCTTACATATAAGTATTTTACATATACACAAGACGGGACATATGGGTAACTTATAACTAGTCCCCAATTTAAAGTATGTGAAAAACCTGACACTATATAGTTCCATGAACATTTTTGGCTACCGTTGTTTGGAGCAAAAAATAAATAAATAAATAAATATTGGATGACAGAATAATGTTGGAATACCTTCTTTCAGTGAGCTTAAATTGCAACATAGCACTCAAAGATCTACATAGATCAAACAATCTGGATAAAAAAGAGCATCGAGAGAGCTTGTATATTTTTTTATAGTTTTTGAATTGCTTTAGAAACAAGCATATGCTGCAAAAAATGAAAACAAAATATGGTGCATGACAAATACTAGCAGTGTTTACTGAGTGTCTAGAAATTAAATTACCTTAATAAAATGTTTTAGTTTTTTTTTTCAAAGGGGATGGTAATCCAAATGATGATTTTGTTAGTAGTATGAAGAAATTTTGATTGGTAGAAAATTGTCACCACATGTAAATTTTAATTAGAAATGTTACAAAAATTATAGTAATTTTGAAAACTGTACTGTTTACTAGAGATGAGCAAAGTTTTCAAAAACTCGATTTGGATGGTTTGCAGGATTTTTCCCCAAAATGTGCTTTGTTCCGAATTAATTTGTCATTTATTAATGATCTTGTAGAAGGATTGCACAGTAAAATATCAATTTTTAGTGTCACATAGTAAAAAAAAAAGTAGGGTTTTCAGTGCACGTCTGAATGAGAGAAGATTCTCTCTCATCATCTATTTATCCCCAGGACTGTGACTGTGATGAGGGGACATCAATAAAATTGCAGGCTATAACTACTAGAGAGGGGTCGTTGATCAAGGGAGTTATTCTGATTGGGGACGGGAAGGATTTTTTTTCCCCTAAAGTGTGGAAAATTGGCTTCTAACTAACATGGGGTCTTTTTGCCTTCCTCTGGATCAACTTGCAGGATAACAGGATGAACAGATGTGTTTTTTCAACAAACTATGTTACTATGTAAGCGTGTTAAATCAGCTGTATACCAGCATGCAGAGATGGTGTATCTTGGTATACATAACTGTGCATTTCATCAACATGCATAGCTAGTCCTTTATGGTAGTGAGTAGTGTTGAGAGCGAATATTCAAATAGCAACTTAAGCAGGGAGGAATCATGACTTTAGAAGGGAAAAATGACAAGTATTTAAAAAAAACAAATATATAGCACTATATTGAATATATTTGTGTTTAGAATATTCTTCTTTTTTTTTTTTTCAATCTGTACAGTTGTTCCACTTCGGCATACTTCTCCCCAACAAGCGTCCCCGTCACCATGGGAACGCCTGGGGGTTAGAATATACCATTGGATCTGAAAACTCAGATCTGATGGTATATTCTAATCCCCAGGTGTTCCCATGGTGACAGGGACGCTTGCCTGGGGGTTAGAATATACCATTGCATCTGAGTTTTCACCATCTCATTGAGATGGTGAAAACTCTGATCCAATGATATATTCTATCCCCCAGGCATTTCCATGGTGATGGGGACGCTTGTTGGGGAGGCGTATGCTGAAGTAGAACAACTGTACAGATAAAAAAAAAAAAGACGAATATGCAAAAAACTTATATATTCGATATAGTGCTATATATTTGTTTTTTAGAATATTCGTAATATTCTAAAACAATAATATATAGCAATAGAGCAAATATAAAAAAAAAAGAATGTAGAGCTATTTAGCTAATATAGTGCTATAATCTTCTTTGTCTAATAGTTGTAATTTTTTTCTCATCTGAAGTTCAGATTGGAAAAAATTACGACTATAAAAAGAGAGAGATTATAGCACTATATTAGCTAAATTGCTCTATATATTAGTTTTTTAGAATATTCGTTATTTTATTTTTTTCATCTGAAGTCATGATTCCTCCCTACTTAAGTAACTTAAGCAGTGATTAATCATGACTTCCGATGGAAAAAAATGACGAATATTCTAAAAAACTAATATATAGCACTATATTCTATAGTGCTATATATTCGTTTTTGACCTACGCCTGTATTGATTGCATAATATTTGCATATTGTGTGATCATTATCTTTCCGATTTGTAGAGTAAAAAAAAAAGTAGAATATAACGAATATTTAAATTCGCGAATATTCGACGAATATTCTACAAAATATTTATTTAGCTAATTCGAATATGACCCCTGCCACTCATCACTAGTAGTGAAAAAAGTTACTGTGAATCAGTATGACAGGCAGGTGACAGGCATCACTCAAGCTCAGTTCACACTACACTTATTTAATCAGTTATGGGTCCAAAACACAGAACAGGTGCAGATCTTTTTGTGATACCTTATCTGAGATTAGGATTGGCTCCTGATTCTGATTCACCATACAGTAACTGTTGGAATTAACTGACCAAATAACTGAAGTGTGAAAACAGCCTGACAGGTCAATGTTAGCATCAGGTATAATGTACTTAACCTTGCAGTAGCCCAAGATTATAATATACTGGGAAAGAGCTGTCTCATTTTACACTGTCTGCTGCTTTCACATAGTTTGATAGATAACTTATTTTGTTAGCTACTGATGAAAGTAGTGTCTCCATGTCCGTGTTGATGTCACTGTTTATTTTTCCCTTCTCCAGATCTCACGCTGCTGCCAACTTGCGGTTTACGGCCATGCTTGCACCTTGCTGGCTCAGCCACACACTGCCATCTTTCTGCTGTCTCACGAGCAAGCTGCCACCCTTACGCAGTGATGATGACATTGAAATCCCCTCTTTACCTGGCTCCCACTTGCAGTTGGTTACATCATTCAAGGCTGTTTGCTCGTCACTTATGTCACCCTCACCAGTCTCATGGATGGGTCCCTGACCACTGTCTACACCTGCTCTCATGCAACTGTCATCTCCATTACTTCTGCACCTACATGAGGAAGCAGTGGACCTCTCCTCCAAATATGGGCTGGGCAGTAGCTGCTGACTGTCAACAATAGTATCTTCCTCACGAAAGTGGAGCCGAGTTGGCACCATACATCACTTGCCTGGCAGAAGAAACATCAAAGGAAAGAGATAGGTTCAGGACAGGTGAGGGTACAGAGCTTGTTCCATGCCAACTAAGTGTGGTGTCAGTGGAACCCACTGACTCCTGGTTGTGGGTGTCTGATGTCAGTTGAGATGATGTTGAAGATCAAGTCAACCATTCCAAGACATTGGTATTGGTCATCAAAACATGGCCATTGAATGACAGTGGCAGCTCTGGCCTGATTCTGTTGCTGCTGCTACTACCCCCCCCCCCCCCTTTTCTTCTACTGCTACTTATGCCGCTCTTGCAACACTTTTGCCACTGCCTGTTCTTTTAGAGGGCACTGGCACCTCTTTGCTGGACATTCTGTATGGTAATAGTAATTGTATATGTACAATCATTTATTCAAAGTTAATGTGGAGACCCCAATAAGACAGCTTATTCACCACAGTTTGACAAGGTCTAATGGAATTGCTTATCTAGTTTACAAGGTGGGCACCCCAATAACATAAAAAAAAGTTTATTCACCCCAATTTGAGAATCAAGACCTAAATGAATTGCTTATCTATTTAACAAGGTGGACATCCCAATAACAGTAGCATTAGGCAGCTTATTTGCCTCAATTTGAGAATCAAGGAGTGATA
Source organism: Bufo gargarizans (assembly GCF_014858855.1). Classification (NCBI taxonomy): domain Eukaryota; kingdom Metazoa; phylum Chordata; class Amphibia; order Anura; family Bufonidae; genus Bufo; species Bufo gargarizans. Next base: position 401,381,454 of record NC_058081.1, read on the forward strand.
GAATTGCTTATCTATTAACCCTTATTTATGGGAGAGGCTTACCTGTGATGAGGGGGGAAGTGCTTCCCCTGACCTAGCTGGCTGTGTTGTGCCGGAAGCCAGGAGCGAGGCTAAGCCTAGTAGTGAGCGTACCCTAAGGGGAGTGTTTGAGAACAAGGGGGGTGGGTGAGTATGAACAGAAGTGCCCTGAGGAGCTGGGGGCTGGAGCTTAAGAAGGTAAGATGCCCCTCCCACAAATTCAGGCTGACTTTTCAGCCTTCCACTTATGGGAGAGGCTTACCTGTGATGAGGGGGGAATCGCTTCCCCTGACCTAGCTGGCTGTGTTGTGCCGGAAGCCAGGAGCGAGGGTAAGCCTAGTAGAGGGCAAAGATAGACGAGGAGAGCAGAGTAGTGACCAAAAGCTTTTAATTCCACTCAGAGAGCAAGACTACAAAACGCCTGGAAAATCTCTACATTCGAGTTCGGGATGTATCTTGTGAAGCAGGAAGAGCGCCAATGACCCATGCATTTGATCACGTGCGCCGGGAACCCGTTTTTTTTTTATGTTGAGGACGTGGCCCCGATTCGGAGCGAGTGTCCTATGATGGCCAGTGCGTTATGGCCGAGACCTGAGGCCAGCGTTCTGAGGTAGGACACGAGCTGGTGTCAGGGGCCCCCCACGCCAAGGAAGCAGCGGGCCATCTAGGGGGGCATCTTGCAACAGGGCTAACAATTGACGGAGGACCATGACCGGGCACCAATTGTTCGAAGGTTTTAAAACCTGACCTCCGAGGGAGGCCCATGTTGATTGGCCTTCATGGAAGGGAGCCAGAGGACAAAATGGTCATGGGCCCAGGACAACTGCCGCACCTGCAACCCCTGACGTTTAGGGGAGGTTCTGGTAAACTCACCTGGCCTTAGGAACCCGTAAAACCCGAGATACATGGCTGCCTTAATAATTAAACTAGGAGAGTGCCCAAAAGGATGTCTATCCAGCGCGGACGACAGTCTCCCAAACATCTCGCCGGAGACAGGCTTTCTATGGGCGGTAGGGGCATCCCCGCACCTCTGGATCCCCTTGAGGGCTGCCTTGACTGCCTGCACTGAAGAAATGGAACCTCCATTTGGATTATGAAGCATGGGGCAGTGCTGTATCCCCGCTAGGTACAGCCCGATGGTGTTAAATGACAGCCTGAGATTTGCGGTGACAGTGGGCTATGAACGCCAGGGTGTGGGAGACATCGTCCAAGCCACCTGCGGGTGGAACCTTGAAAAACTTTGGAAACCTTGACGCCGGCTTAGTAGTTTCCTGATGGTATGGGAAAACCCCTGAGCGTTTCAGGCAAATATATTGGATCCTGACCGATTCAGGCAAATGCGAACAACCTGTGGGAAATAAGACCTGAGCGATTCAGGGAAATACGTGACCTGAGTGAATCAGGAAAATACATACAACCTGGAAATATTGTCAACCCGAAAGAGACAGGAAAATTCAAACCTGAGCGATTCAGGGAAATACATGAACTGAGACCTGGGGTGCGTCAGAACCCCCCCCCCTCCCCCGAAACCCCCCCCCCCAAAAAATATATATATATTTGCCTTTTTATTTTTTTTTTTAAGCGGTGGCCGAGTGACCGGGCGAGCGTGGAAAGGAAACAGGAATGACCATGGTATAAAAAGGATCGCAACCTACCCGAGTCCACGGACAGCGCTGCCAACTCTCCGGCGATACTGAAGACCTAGTGATGGAGGCTCGTGATGAATGAATGAAGGAGCTGCGGAGGTGCGTAAAGCCGCCACCCGGCTGGACCTTACCTGAAACCTGGCACCGTGGAATGACTGGACACGGAGACACCCTGCGACACAATTGAGGATGGATCGAAATTCCGGTGGCCTGAGGCCCTGCTTACCTGAAATAAACTTGCATTGGTACGAGACCCGGAGAGAGGTGCGATCTGGTGGCACTGGAATGAAGCGACGGAGAACCAGGATGCAGCCTGGGCGTCATGGCCAACTGCTGGATGACCCTGAACTGCCAGAATCAGGGCCGAAGTCGCGCTGCATGCAACAAGACCTGCGGGAAAAAGAAATCCAGACATGCAGGACACGAACCAGGTAACCAGGAACCAGCCGGACCCTGCTGAGAAACCCCCGAGCGTTCCAGGCAGACGCATGAAACCTGAGCGATTCAGGCAAATACATTGAATCCTGAGCGGTTCAGGCAACATGGAATCCTGAGCGAATCAGGCGCTTACCTACACCTTTCGTGAAGATGACGGACCCTGGGTGCGTTGGCATTACCCTGAACCTGGGTGGACCTGGCCACTACCTACCCACTTAGAGACCAGGGAAAATACAGAAGCCTGAGCGATTCAGGGGAATACATAACCAGACTGTTCCTGGAAAAATATGCAATAACTATATGTGACCGGAACGTAGTACGACCACGAGAAGGCTTGTGTCGGTCTGAGTAACGTACCTGGGATTAGAGGCTACTACCTGTACTGATGTCTTGGGTTACCTGACCTTGGTCCAAATGTCATACAAGTGAACGGTCAGAACACGTTCCTGAGAGGACAAATCCATAAAGTTCGGAAGGGAAAGAGAACATAACTGGGGAGGATGACAGGCCTGGGTGAACCGGGAGACAGGTAGGTGTGAGCCTGTGCGAACCAGGAGACAGAGGTAGGTGTGATCCTGGGCGAGCCAGGAGACAGAGGTAGGTGTGAGCCTGGGCGAGCCAGGAGACAGAGGTAGGTATGAGCCTGGGCGAACCAGGGGACAGAGGTAGTTGCGTGCCTGGGCGATCCAGGAGGCAGAGGTAGGTATGAGCCTGGGCGAACCAGGAGATAGAGGTAGGTATGAGCCTGGGCAAAGCAGGAGACAGAGGTAGGTGCGTGCCTGGGAGATCCAGGAGGCAGAGGTAGGTATGAGCCTGGCGAACCAGGAGACAGACATAGGTGCGTGCCTGGGTGATCCAGGAGGCAGAGGTAGGTATGAGCCTGGGTGAGGCCACGAGACAGAGGTAGGTGCGTGCCTGGGCGATCCAGAAGGCAGAGGTAGGTATGAGCCTGGGCGAACCAGGAGATAGAGGTAGGTATTAGCCTGGGCAAACTAGGAGACAGAGGTAGGTGCGTGCCTGGGTGATCCAGGAGGCAGAGGTAGGTATGAGCCTGGCGAACCAGGAGACAGACATAGGTGTGTGCCTGGGTGATCCAGGAGGCAGAGGTAGGTATGAGCCTGGGTGAGGCCACGAGACAGAGGTAGGTGCGTGCCTGGGCGATCCAGAAGGCAGAGGTAGGTATGAGCCTGGGCGAACCAGGAGACAGAGATAGGTGCGTGCCTGGGCGATCCAGGAGGCAGAGGTAGGTATGATCCTGGCGAACCAGGAGACAGACATAGGTGCGTACCTGGGCGATCCAGGAGGCAGAGGTAGGTATGAGCCTGGGCGAACCAGGAGACAGAGATAGGTGCGTGCCTGGGCGATCCAGGAGGCAGAGATAGGTATGAGCCTGGCGAACCAGGAGACAGAGATAGGTGCGTGCCTGGGCGAGCCAGGAGACAGAGGTAGGTGTGAGCCTGGGCGAGCCAGGAGACAGAGGTAGGTATGAGCCTGGGCGAACCAGGGGACAGAGGTAGTTGCGTGCCTGGGCGATCCAGGAGGCAGAGGTAGGTATGAGCCTGGCGAACCAGGAGACAGACATAGGTGCGTGCCTGGGTGATCCAGGAGGCAGAGGTAGGTATGAGCCTGGGTGAGGCCACGAGACAGAGGTAGGTGCGTGCCTGGGCGATCCAGAAGGCAGAGGTAGGTATGAGCCTGGGCGAACCAGGAGATAGAGGTAGGTATGAGCCTGGGCAAACTAGGAGACAGAGGTAGGTGCGTGCCTGGGTGATCCAGGAGGCAGAGGTAGGTATGAGCCTGGCGAACCAGGAGACAGACAAAGGTGCGTGCCTGGGTGATCACAGAATTTACCTCTCCTGAAGACGTGAACGGCAGTGTATGAAACAAAAACGAAGCAGATGAAAGCAACTCACGACGTGCACGGATGCAGTACCAGAGCAAGCGACTCCCTATCCAGGTATGAACAGACGCGCCCTGAGGAGCTGGGGGCTGGAGCTTAAGAAGGTAAGATGCCCCTCCCACAAATTCAGGCTGACTTTTCAGCCTTCCACTAACCAGCCTGTTTTGGGCCTTACTGACCAAGCATTTTTCTTCTTTTTTTTTATAGTTGCGTTCCAAGAGCTCTAACTTTTTTATTTTTCCATCTATATAGCTTTATGAGGGCTTGTTTTTTGCAGGACAAGTTGTAGGTTTTAATAGTGCCATTTTGCTTACTGGTCCACATATCCGTAGTGAGGTGCACCTTGCCACAGATGGTGTTGCACAGTGCACACCCGATTTTGTCCCCTACTTGGTTGTGCAGGGAAGGGATGGCTTGCCTGGAAAAATAGTGGCGGCTGGGCACGACGTACTGTGGGACAGCCACCGCCATAAGGCCTTTAAAACTATCCGTCTCCGCCAGACGGAATGACAGCATTTCAAAGGCCAGTAATTTAGAAATGCTGGCATTCAGGGCTAGGGATCGCGGGTGGGTAGGGGGTATTACCTCTTCCGCTCCAGCGTTTGGGAGATGGATAGCTGAACGCTTCCGTGGGACATTGTGGAGATGCTTGGTGACCCAGGTGTTGGTGTTGCTGGCAGATCCTCTGTTTGTGGGGTGGCAGGTGGCACTGTCACTCCAGAGGTGGATGGAAAGGCCGAGACTGCAGCAGAAGAGGAAGCAGAAGGAACCAGAGACCTTTCTTGGTTTTTGAGGTGTATACTTCACTGCAGCTCATGCTTAGCACTTAAATGCCTGGTCATGCTCTCGTGTTTTGTTGTCAGCACATTGTCTGAATAACTGCCCCGCCAGGGAACTCCTTGGAGCTGGCTTTGGTGTGCTAGGTCCCTTGCTGCGGTGGGCAGTAGCAGGCGTACTGTCTAGAGGATGGCCGCTCCGCTTTTGCACCCTGCTCCCTCTTCTGCTGTGCTGGTGGCTCTGTGCAACCACCACCTTTTCCTGCGAAATACATAGGTCACTCGCATGACCTTGATTCCATGTGGGGTCGAGGACCTCTTCATCCTCCACATCATCTTCCACCCAGTCTTCACCCCTGCCTTCCTTGTCTGCACACTTTCAAAAGCCCCAGCAGTTGGCATCTGTGTTTTGTCATCATTCGAGACGTGCTGCGATGGTCCTTCCATGTACTCATTTTGAAAGATAAGTGGTTGGGCATTGGTGAACTCAATCTCTTCCACTTCTGGGGCAGGGATAGGTAGATTCATCAAAAAGGAGAAGAGACTGCTGCATGACTTGGGGCTCAGACTGATTGGCTGATTTGCAAGGGGGTGAGGTGAAATACTGATGGACATGGGCTGCAGGTGCCAACTCTGATCTTTCAGCAGGAGACTGGGTGGGAGAAAATGTGAAGGAACTGGAGGCACTGTCAGCAATCCAATCTACTATTGCCTGTACTTGTTCAGGCCTCACCATTCGTAGAGCCGCATTAAGCACGACCAAATACCGCTGCAGGTTCTGTCGCCTACTCGCACCTGAGGAAGGGGTTTCACTTGTGCGTGTAGCTGGCACAGATCGACCACGTCCTCTCCCTGTAACAGGAGCTTGTTTAATAACTGAATAGAACCACAGTATGCAAAGGGTGTATCTCAACTGCCCCGATCCAGACTAGGCCTCAATTAAATTTGTTTGCCTGAAATCGCTGTATTTCAAATACCTGAATAGAACCACAGTACCTAAAGTGTGTATCTCACAATGACATATCCAACAAAGGATGCAAAATTAACTTTCTTGCCCAAAACAGGGTTTTGTTTAATAACTGAATATGACAGAAGTATATAACCCTTGAATTTCACACGTGCTGATGCAGCAAGGGCTGTAAAATTGGTTATTTTGGCAAAAAAGTGTGTTTTTAAAAACCCAGAAAATTATAGCTGTATTTCTAGCTTTAATTGCACACTGTCTAATCCTGCAAATGCACCAGATGTTGTATACTGTATATAACCCTTGAATTTCACGCGTGCTGATGCTGCAAGGGCTGTAAAAAAGTGTGTTTTTAATAACCCAGAAAATTATGGCTGTATTTCTAGCTTAAATTGCACACTGACTAATCCAGATGTTGGATATTGCCAAAACAAAAAATTGGGTATTTTTGCAAAAAAAAGTGTGTTTTTAAAAACCCAGAAAATTATGACTGTATTTCTAGCTTAAATTGCACACTGACTTATCCTGATGTTAGATAATGCCCAAAAAATTTTTTTTTTTTACTAAAATAATATGAAAGCTGTATATAACCCTTGACTTTCACATGTGCTGATGCTGCAAGGGCTGTAAAATTGGTTATTTTGGCAAAAAAGTGTGTTTTTAAAACCCAGAAAATTATAGCTGTATTTCTAGCTTTAATTGCACACTGTCTAATCCTGCAAATGCACCAGATGTTGTATACTGCCATAAAAGGGTGATTTTAAAAAAACCAGATTATTAGTGCAGTTTTTCAAGCTTGGATTTCAATGTCATAAAAGCTTAGATGCAGTGCTGGTGCACTGAGCTTGCATAAAATGGCCGCCACTGCCGCCCACCTAACTAACAGACGGATAAAAGTTATTTTTTTCGGTCACTGGGCTCAGGGCAGGGTAAAAAGATTGTGCCCTGCGCCCACACAACTAAATCTATGTAGATTGCTTAATTAGATTCAAGTTCTGAACAAAGATTCTCTCCTATTCTCTCCCTGAAATCACCAGCAGCATCCTCTCCCTACACTAGTAACAGCAGAGTGACGTGCAGCGCTACGTGACTCCAGCTTATATACACTACGTGCAGAATTATTAGGCAAATGAGTATTTTGACCACATCATCCTCTTTATGCATGTTGTCTTACTCCAAGCTGTATAGGCTCGAAAGCCTACTACCAATTAAGCATATTAGGTGATGTGCATCTCTGTAATGAGAAGGGGTGTGGTCTAATGACATCAACACCCTATATCAGGTGTGCATAATTATTAGGCAACTTCCTTTTCTTTGGCAAAATGGGTCAAAAGAAGGACTTGACAGGCTCAGAAAAGTCAAAAATAGTGAGATATCTTGCAGAGGGATGCAGCACTCTTAAAATTGCAAAGCTTCTGAAGCGTGATCATCGAACAATCAAGCGTTTCATTCAAAATAGTCAACAGGGTCGCAAGAAGCGTGTGGAAAAACCAAGGCGCAAAATAACTGCCCATGAACTGAGAAAAGTCAAGCGTGCAGCTGCCAAGATGCTACTTGCCACCAGTTTGGCTATATTTCAGAGCTGCAACATCACTGGAGTGCCCAAAAGCACAAGGTGTGCAATACTCAGAGACATGGCCAAGGTAAGAAAGGCTGAAAGACGACCACCACTGAACAAGACACACAAGCTGAAACGTCAAGACTGGGCCAAGAAATATCTCAAGACTGATTTTTCTAAGGTTTTATGGACTGATGAAATGAGAGTGAGTCTTGATGGGCCAGATGGCTGGATTGGTAAAGGGCAGAGAGCTCCAGTCTGACTCAGACGCCAGCAAGGTGGAGGTGGAGTACTGGTTTGGGCTGGTATCATCAAAGATGAGCTTGTGGGGCCTTTTTGGGTTGAGGATGGAGTCAAGCTCAACTCCCAGTCCTACTGCCAGTTTCTGGAAGACACCTACTTCAAGCAGTGGTACAGGAAGAAGTCTGCAAGGTAAGAAAAACATGATTTTCATGCAGGACAATGCTCCATCAGACGCGTCCAAATACTCCACAACGTGGCTGGCAAGAATGGGTATAAAAGAAGAAAATCTAATGACATGGCCTCCTTGTTCACCTGATCTGAACCCCATTGAGAACCTGTGGTCCATCATCAAATGTGAGATTTACAAGGAGGGAAAACAGTACACCTCTCTGAACAGTGTCTGGGAGGCTGTGGTTGCTGCTGCACGCAATGTTGATGGTGAACAGATCAAAACACTGACAGAATCCATGGATGGCAGGCTTTTGAGTGTCCTTGCAAAGAAAGGTGGCTATATTGGTCACTGATTTGTTTTTGTTTTGTTTTTGAATGTCAGAAATGTATATTTGTGAATGTTGAGATGTTATATTGGTTTCACTGGTAAAAATAAATAATTGAAATGGGTATATATTTGTTTTTTGTTAAGTTGCCTAATAGTTATGTACAGTAATAGTCACCTGCACACACAGATATCCCCCTAAAATAGCTAAAACTAAAAACAAACTAAAAACTACTTCCAAAAATATTCAGCTTTGATATTAATGAGTTTTTTGGGTTCATTGAGAACATGGTTGTTGTTCAATAATAAAATTAATCCTCAAAAATACAACTTGCCTAATAATTCTGCACTCCCTGTAGAGGCTGGGTCACATGCTGCGCTGGCCAATCACCGCCATGCCATTAGTAGGCTTATGTTGACACAGTATTTATTTTATTTTATTTTTTTATGGTATTTATCGGACAGGGTGGATCATGTGATATATTTATGGGGCTGGTCATTACGGACGTGACTACCAAATATGTCTATTTTTTATTTATTTTTTATTTACTTAATTGGGGAATTTTATTTTATATGTGAAACCTTTATTTTATTTTATTTTTTTAAACACTTTATTGTTGTTTTTTTTTACACTTTGTGTCCCCATAAGGTCATGCAAGACCTCTGGGGGGACATTTACCTTCACTTTTTTTATTTTTATATGTATTTTTTTTTCACCATTGATTTCTCCTGTAACTGGGGCTGACATATTTCCCCCAGTTACAGGGGAAATACACCCCTCCCCCCCCACCAGAGAGGCTACAGCAGAATACAACACTGTACAGCCTCAGTGCAGGGCCTGCACTCTCCCAGCCCCGTCGGTCACATAGCGCTTCCTGACTTATATACACAGCACTTGCAGAGCGCTGTGTATACAGCAATCTAGACGGCAGGGACACCTGGGAACTGTCTCTGGGTTGCCCTGCTTTCACTGACAGCGGGACCCCCACTCGGCAGCTGCACGATTAGCGTGCAGCTGCCATCTCTGAAAGGACGTTCCAGAATGTCCATTCAGAGATAAACATCCACCCATAGGACATTTATATCCTATGGGCGGATGTGAAGTGGTTAAACAAAGTGAACACCCCAATAACAATAGTATGTCTAATTCACCCCAATTTGACAATCAAGGCAAAATGGAATTGCTTATCTATTTAACAAGGGGGACACCCCAATAACAGTTAATTGACAAAGTTTATTCACCCCAATTTGAGAATCAAGGTCTTATGGAATTGCTTATCAATTAAACAAGGTAGACATAGTTCAATTAGATATCTCTTTGCCCTACATGGGGATTGATGTAAAGTACACTGTCTCCAATGGATCCCTTAAGCTATAGATTACAGAGCCTGCACTATCCCTACAACCTACGTATGCTCACCCTAGAGTGTGTAAAAACTCTCCCTACAATTTCCTTATCCAATATTCCATAATTAAAGGCTTCTTGAAAACTGTCCCCAGCATGTCTCTCCCTATGGTCAGTTCACAGTGAAATGGCTGACACCTCACAGGATGAGGCTTTAATAGGGCTGTGACATCATACAGGCTGGCTAGGTGCTGATTGGCTGTTTGCAAGGCATTATGGGTGATTTTGCATTCCCGGTCTTCTTACTTTCACTTTAAAACACATGTAGCAGACATTTTAGGAAAAAAAAAAAAGTTTTGTTACCATGGAGCGTGAGGAAATTTGGATTTGTTGCGAATCAAATTATTTCTAAACTTTGGATTCACTCGACACTAATTGCAACTTTTTCATCTTTTACCAGATAATCACCATCCAGTTACTGCTACTGTTATGTTTATATTGTACTAGGATGCCTACATGTATCTACATGTACAGTCCTGATCAAAAGTTTAAGACCACTTGAAAAATGGCAAAACATCATATTTTGCATTGTTGGATCTTAACAAGGTTCCAAGTAGAGCTTCAACATGCAACAAGAAGACATGAGAGTTAGACAAAACATTTTTTTAGCATTCAATTAATTGAAAATAACAAACTGAAACAGGCTGTTTTTCAGCTGATACAAATTTTAGGACCACATGCCTTTAAAAGGCCAAATTTGTGCAAAGATGTGCATTCATTGTCATTTTCTGTCAGGTAGTCACACGTTGTAATGGCAAAGGCAAAAACACTCTCCCTTTTTAAACGTGGTTGGGTTGTTGATCTGCATAAGCAGGGTCTCTCTCAGCGCGCCAGTTGAGCTGAGGTGGGACGCAGTAAGACAGTCATTTGGAATCTCTTAAATGATCCTGAGGGTCATGGAACAAAAAAGTCAAGTGGAAGACCAAAAAAATGTCATCAACACTGAGCCGGAGGATCCAACTGGTTGTCCGTCAAGACACTGGACGATCCTCGACCAAATTAAGGCCCTTGCTAGTGCTGACTGCAGCCCCAAAACCATCAGACGGCATCTGAGACTGAAGGGCTTCAAAAACAAAAAACATCTTCAAAGACCTCGACTGCTCGTTTGGACTTTGCAAGAGAGTACCAAACATGGGACATTCAAAGGTGGAAGAAAGTTTTATTCTCTGATGAGAAAAAATTTAACCTTGATGGTCCAGATTTTTTCCACCATTACTGGCATGACAAGCAAGTCCCACCTGAGATGTTTTCTACACGCCACAGTGGAGGGGACGCCATAATGGTCTGGGGTGCTTTTTCCTTCAGTGGAACAATGGAGCTTCAGGAAATGCAGGGGCGTCAAACGGCCTCTGGCTATGTCCAGATGTTGCAGAGAGCATTCCTCATGACTGAGGGCCCTCGTCTGTGTGGTAACGACAGGGTTTTTAACAGGACAACGCTACAGTACACAATGCCCACAGGACAAGTGACTTCTTCCAAGAGAATAACATCATGCGTGTTCCCCTGATCTAAATCCAATTGAGAACCTTTGGGGATGGATGGCAAGGGAAGTTTACAAAAATGGCCAACAGTTCCAGACAGTAGATGGCCTTCGTGCGGGCGTCTTCACCAAGAAATGTTCCCACTCACCTCATATAAACACTTGCATCAAGCATGCCGAAACGAATTTTGGAAGTGATAAACAATAACGGCGGAGCTACTCATTACTGAGTTCATGTTTGGAAGTTGGATTTCTATTTTGGGGGGTTTCGTTTTTTTCAGTTTTTTTTGTCTGTTTCAGTTTATGTGTTGTTTTCATTAAATTGAATGCTCAAAAAATGTTTTGTCTCACTCCCACATTTCTTCTTGTTGCATGTCAAAGCTCTACTTGGAACCTTGTTAAGATCCAGCAATGCTAAATATGATTTTTTGCCATATTTCAAGTGGTCTTAAACTTTTGATCAGGACTGTAGTTCAGCTTGCTGAGCTTGATTATTTTTTAGCACTAGAAGGTATATGAGGCTGTAACTTTGAACTTGTGTGAGAAACTAAGCAGTGGAAGACAACAATAAGAAAAGTACAATAGGGGGGGAGCCTGAGAATACAGGAGAGAAGAACAGCCTGAAATAAATGTCAGAAATACATGTTGGGTACTTTAGTGTGCTACCTACATGGGCTAAAGCCAAGACATAGAGAGCAATAATGTAACAAAATGAACTTATACTGTACATGTTTAGGTTGTAATATTAGTGTTGTGTCGTTGCTCTGAGCATATTGACCCTCATGCAATATCCTTTTTTTGTAAAACATATATATTTTAAACAACCAGGGCAGCAAAAGGTGTCTCCAAAACCAGCATGCCGTTGATTTCTTTAAAATATGTGCTGGGTCGTTATGGTACAGAAGAAAGAGACAGACAAAAATATATTTCTTGTTACATATAGCATCGAATGGAGCATAATTCAGCAGCAGCATAAAATAGAGCTGATGTAAAAGAGTTGAAAACAGCCTATAGGTAGCATGCCTCCTTATGTAATATAGGAGCCTGGATGTATTTCTGGAGCGTAATAATATTACAGGCTATAGCTACTAGAGAGGTGTCGTTGATTCAGGGAGTTATTCTGATTGCCTGCAATAGTTTCCCCTAACAAAGCGGAATGGCAAACATGTGGCGTCATGACACATACAGTGCCTTGAAAAAGTATTCCTACCCCCTGAACTTTTCCAAATTTTTTCATGTTACATCCGCAAACTTAAATATATTTTATTGGGATTTTATGTGATAGACCAACACAAAGTAGCAAGTACAGTATGTGTGACATGAAAAGAAAATAATACATGGATGGCGTGCATTTGTATTCTGCTCCCTGTACTCTGATACCCCTAAATAAAGTCCAGTGTGACCAATTGCCTTCAGAAGTCACCTAATTAGTTAGTCCACATGTGTGTAAGCTATTCTCAGTATAACTACAGCTATTCTCTGGAGGCCTCAGAAGTTTGTTAGAGAACATTAGTGATCAAACAGCATCATGTAAACAAGTGGTGCACAACCTGCGGGCCGCATGTGGTCCCAGTTCCAAGGTTTGTTGCCCCCATCCTTCTAGGCAGAAACGCAGCTGATCATGCGATCAGCTGTGTCTCTGGCCAGTGCGCTGTTCAACGCTGGATTACAGCGTCTGAAGTCTAGGAGGAGCATGATGGGTCCCTGGCTGTCAATGACAGCGGGGGAGCCGTGGAGAAGGCAGAAGAATTTTATGAGCGCTTCTGCCTTCTCCTCAATAAGCGCTATGCAGTTTGGACCCCTGCAATCACATGATCACTGGGCATCTTGGGGGAAGAGGAGCACAGAGCTGCAGGGTCACTAGACCATGTATAAAAGGCAGGCTAGTTTCCCCTTTAACTTGATGCTATAATCTCCTTTGGATGGCCCAGTTACAGTGGAGAAGTAAAACATTGCAAATAATAAAAAAAAAAGTCTTATTGTCTCCCAAAAGTCTTTCAATTACCTCTTTGGGACAAATTATGTGGAAAGAATATATAAAAAGTAAAAAAATAAATAAATATAATGTCTGGGTTTGGAGCATTTCCACCCGTTTTTTCTTTGAGTTTTTGTCTTTATGTGTATGGAATGTGCTACTTTATTTTGTTGGTAACATTCTTTTGCACCTGGTAGCTTCTGTGTCACATGGTTTGATGTGGGTGCGGCTCACAGCTTTATTCTACCTAACAGTGCATTGGTGATACCACTATGGAGGCGTGTGAGAGCCTGGCTGTGAGTTAATTGCACTTTTTTGGAGTTTCTACTCTAGGGGTCCATCAGGGGGGCTTCAAATGGGACATGGTGTAAAAAAATCAGTCCAGCAGGGGTCGGAGCTTGCATCGGTTAGAGATGGCTGCACGTTTCTGAGCTCCGCTACACAGATCTCCATTAGCACCTCCTACTGCCAGCAAACTGCCTGAAATTGACTAATTATGGTGAAAATCGGGAACTCTAAGGCTGGAGATCATCCGACCACCAACAAGTCACTGCCGGAGAAATGGATAAATTCATAAAGAAAGCTGCCTCCTTGTTTGTGCTGCGAGAATCCAAGATGGTGCCGGCTCACTTCCAGAAGGCTTCTGAGCGCTCCTTGGATAGATCGGAGGAGGAAAGCAATGCAGAGGAGCCGCAGGGTAAAGGTGCGCTTTCCATCACTAGGCACTACCTGAAACAAGCCCTCTGCAAAGCCATGGAGCCGGTCATTGATTAAATTTCAGCTCTCCATCAAGAGATGAGGCAAGTGGGGGATCGGGTAGAGACACTTGAATCTCACCAGGCTTTAATTCTGGATCACCAGTCGGCCACCACTAACTCCCTCCAAAAATGCAGCGCCTACCTTAACGACCTGCACAATGCTCTGGAAGACCAGGAAATCAGGGGGAGCTGTAACAACCTGCACCTCAGAGGGATCCCAGAATCCGTACAGCCCGGAGACGTTCCCTCCACAGTAAAAACCATCTGCTCCTTGCTCCTAGGCCCAGATTATGAGCTTGATTTAGTTATAGAGCGAGCACACAGGCTCTACGTCCTAAGCCTAAACCAGAAGAACCCCCCAGGGACGTGATCTGCAAGTTTATCAACTTCCAGGTTAAAGCGGCGGTTCAGGAGGCTGCAAGAAATCGCCCTGATTTTTCTTATGAGGGGGCACAAGTTACAATCTACCAAGATCTAGCCCCATCCGCACTATGATGGAGTGGCTGAGATCTAACAAGATTCAATACAAGTGGAACTTCCCTTTTGGACTTTCCTTTTCCCAGGCTGGACGCCGCTTCAACAACTCTGCTTACTCCGAATTGGAAGATCTATACGAGCAGCTGTAAATCCCTCCCTTGAAAGTAGAGAACTGGGAACTATACTAGGACCTTGCCACCCTCCCAGCTGTTCCTACAGTCATCCCGTTTACTTTCCAGCGGACCCCCAAAGCACAAAGAACCGGGAAAAGAAGCTGACAGCTAACACCAAAGAGACTCGCTCAAGTTCCATGAGGCACCTCTTTAGTTGTCTTTAGTTGTGTTTTCTTTACATTCATATACTGTATTTTGAGTCTGACATGCTATAGTCAGTTTAAAGTACAACTCAGGTTGTGATGCTTCTCAACTTGTTACAGACCCTGTCTCTTTCTGTCCTTTCCAACTTTGCTCTCAACATGACAGGGTTACTACTGTTCCCCTTCTACTTTCATCTCTACCCAGGTCATCTCTACATATGTTCAGGTTCACTTATATTAGTGCTGGAGATCTAATCTCAGGTCTACAGACTCTTTCTCCCCCAAATGTCTTTTCTCTCTACCTACCCTAATGCAGGACAACGTAGTTTTTGTTTACCTCATGTTCTAATTTTCTTTCTCCTCCTTTCTTTTTGTATTTTGTTATACCCATGGTACAGGTTTTTTATCAATTTTCTAATTCTGATGTGGTAAGATTTCCCTGGTTCCCTGGCCCCCCTCCCGAGTTGGCAGAGTATGTTCCTTGTGATTAGTGTGTTTTCCTGTAGAATCCAAGAGCTTTACAAAGGTAACCATAGACACTCAAACCAACATGGCTGACCTACATATAGCCTCCTACAATGTTAAGGGATTCAATTATCCCTTCAAACGTAGTCAGACTTTCTCCTTGATGCGAAAGTCAGGTATGACTGTTCTATTTCACCAGGAGATGCATTTCAGGTTTAATCACTACCCTAAACTGATGTTCTCATATTACCCTCAGTGGTACCATTGTGGGGGGAGCTCTTCTGCCTTGGGGGGGAGGGGGGTGAGCATAGGATTCCTGAAAAGAATCCCCTTTAAATACCTTAGTCACCTCCAAGACCCAGAGGGAAGGTACATCCTAGTCAAGGGTCACATAGGCTCTCTAATATACACATTTATCCACTTATATGTACCGAACACCAAACAAGCACATTAATTCACAATTATTCCAATCATTGACTCCTTCAAGGAGGGTTTGGTGGTCCTGGGTGGGGATTTGAATGCAACCCTGAACCCACAACTTGATGCTTTCTCACACAAATCCGCACTCTCTCTAAGCTCCCTGCGAGTCATGAGAGAAGGGCTGTGGAACCTTTAGTGGATTCCTGGCATGCCTTTCATCCCGACTCAGAGGACTACACCTTTTACTGACATCACCACAACACCTATCATCGGCTAGACTACCTATTTGTTTCCAAGGAACATCTCCAGCTTTGCTCGGAAGCTAGTATTGGTTCCATCTACCTATCCGACCATGCCCCCATCTTTCTCTCCATCCTGGCACCTTCACAGCATCCGAGGGCCTTTAGCTGGCGCCTCAATGAATCCCTATTGGGAGACACAGAAACTAAAAACAAAATTGAGGCCCTTCTGAAGGAATATTTTCTATAAAACAAACAACCCTCCTTGTCACCCCAATATCCTTGGGACGCCCATAAACCATACAATAGAGGACACTTTATTAGTATAGGAACATTTCTGAAGAAAATCAGAGGAGAAAAAAATAGAATCTATCCAATTAAAAATCCAGGCCCTTGAGACGCTTCATAAGCGCCCCTTTTCCGACCTTCAACTTGAAGAACTGTCAAAGCTAAGAGCAGAATTGAAAGCTCTTTTACAAACCAAAGTAGCCAAATAATATTTTAACTCCCAGCAGCACAAATATTTTGCCCATGGGGACAAGGCCTCTAAATTCATGATGCACAAAATAAAAAACAGGAGAGCCAATAATTTTATACATCAGCTAACCTCCCCTCTAGGTGACCCATTATTTAGCCCCACTCAAATTGCTGCTCAGTTCCGAGATTTTTATGAAGCCCTCTACAACTTACCCTCTTCCAATGATCCAGACACCCATAAGTCTCTTATTTCTTCCTATTTAGACTCAGTGACCCTCCTATCTCTGATAGATTCACAAAAATGGGTTTTGGTCTCCCCCTTTACCTTAGATGAACTAGCCGCTGCTCTCCACCAGTTACCATTGGGCAAATGCCCAGGCCCAGATGGCCTACCTGCCTCATATTATAAAACTTTCCAGAGCCAACTATTACCCCTTCTTTTAGATGTTTGCAATCTCACTCTAAAGGGTAGCCTTCTCTCCAGGGACATGACGGTTGCACACATCACTTTAATAGCTAAAGAGGGGAAGGATCCAAAACAATGTGCTAATTGCAGGCCTATTTCGTTACTCAATTTAGATCTAAAGCTTTTGTCTAAAATGTTGGCCAACCGCTTGGCCAATTTCCTCCCCCTCTTGATACATGGAGACCGGGTGGGTTTTGTTCGCAATAGGGAAGGCAGAGACAATAATTCCAGAGTCATAAATTTTTTATGCCATGCCTCAGCTTCCTCAAAACCTTTACTCTTTATAAGAACTTATGCAGAAAAAATGTTTGATAGGATCAACTGGACTTATTTGAGAGAGGCTCTGTTGTGTTTCGGACTCCCTGGTCTCTATGTACAAGCTATTTGCTATGTACTCTCCCGCTACTGCTAAGGTAATGGTCAATAATGGAAGCGCTCATTAGTATTCACCGGCCATTGGGCAGAGAAGCTGCTTTGGGGAATCCGCGGGGGCACATAGGGAGGGAAAAGGATAACATAGGGTATGCAATTGTCCCCCCTCGCCCCCCTGTAGCGACGCCACTAGGTCCATGGGAATAGAGGGAATTCAGTACATTATAAACAACCCGTTTAAAGTGCCTTTATGTTCATCAGCTTTCCTCTGGTGGAGTCGAGAAGTCATGGTCAATCCAGGCCTTGTTCATTTTTATGAGTCAACCTGTTAGGATTTTCAGGTAACAGGTGGATACACTTATCTGTTATAATGTCACCAACAGGACAAAATACCTGCTCAGACAAAATGCTGGCAGCAGAGCAGGCCAACACCTCCAAGGCGTAGAGTGCCAGTTCGTGCCACGTGTCCAGCTTGGACACCCTGTAGTTGTAAGGCACTGAGGGATCATTGAGGACGCTGACACAGTCTGCTACGTACTCCTACACCATCTTCCAAAATATTTCCCTCCTTGTGACACTAGGCAGCGCATCAGAGTTAGGGTGCTGGTGGGGTGTCATATAGTAATGATCGAGCACCAAAGTATTCAAGGTGTTCGGCCCGAACACATTGACTTCCATTATACTCGGGTGCTCGGCCTAGCACACCAAAATAGAAATTGGAGACAACCAGGCACCCCCTGCTCTGAAGAGGGGGGTTCCCTGGTCCATTGGAAAAGGTCAGAAAGTGACAGAAACACCACTGAAATGGATCAGGAACACCATGGGGACGATGTCTGGTTGCATCTTGGACTCCCAGGTTGTTGCTGGGAACTATGTTGTCCTAATTGTACGCCACTTTTACAGACTGAGAAAAATAAATCCCCCCCAAAATCTATTTTACTGGAAAAATTGTTAGGAAACATTCTTTCCTTTAATTCATTTGTATATAAAGTGCAAGTGCTGCAAAAAATTACAAGCAAGAGGCACTCCGAAACAGCCTGTATATTACAAACCGGATTCCAAAAAAGTTAGGACACTATACAAATCGTGAATAAAAACTGAATGCAATGATGTGGAGGTGCCAACTTCTAATATTTTATTCAGAATAGAACATAAATCACGGAACAAAAGTTTAAACTGAGAAAATGTACCATTTTAAGGGAAAAATATGTTGAATCAGAATTTCATGGTGTCAACAAATCCCCAAGAAGTTGGGACAAGGCCATTTTCACCATGTGTGGCATCTCCCCCTCTTCTTACAACACTGAACAGACATCTGGGGACCGAGGAGACCAGTTTCTCAAGTTTAGAAATAGGAATGCTCTCCCATTCTTGTCTAATACAGTCCTCTAACTGTTCAATCGTCTTGGGCCTTTTTTGTTGCACCTTCCTCTTTATGATGCGCCAAATGTTCCCTATAGGTGAAAGATCTGGACTGCAGACTGGCCATTTCAGTACCCAGATCCTTCTCCTACGCAGCCATGATGTTGTGATAGATGCAGAATGTGGTCTGGCATTATCTTGTTTACAAATGCAGGGTCTTCCCTGAAAGAGATGACGTCTGGATGGGAGCATATGTTGTTCTAGAACCTGAATATATTTTTCTGCATTGATGGTGCCTTTCCAAACATGCAGGCTGCCAATGCCACACGCACTCATGCAACCCCATACCATCAGAGATGCAGGCTTCTGAACTGAGCGTTGATAACAACTTGGGTTGTCCTTGTCCTCTTTGGTCCGGATGACATGGCGTCCCAGATTTCCAAAAATAACTTTGAATTGTGACTCGTCTGACCACAGAACAGTCTTCCATTTTGCCACACTCCATTTTAAATGATCCCTGGCCCAGTGAAAAAACGCCTGAGCTTGTGGATCTTGCTTAGAAATGGCTTCTTCTTTGCACTGTAGAGTTTCAGCTGGCAACGGCGGATGGCACAGTGGATTGTGTTCACTGACAATGGTTTCTGGAAGTATTCCTGAGCCCATTCTGTGATTTCCTTTACAGTAGCATTCCTGTTTGTGGTGCAGTGTCGTTTAAGGGCCCGGAGATCACGGGCATCCAGTATGGTTTTACGGCCTAGACCCTTACGCACAGAGATTGCTCCAGATTCTCTGAATCTTTGGATGATGTTATGCACAGTTGATGATGATAGATGCAAAGTCTTTGCAATTTTTCGCTGGGTAACACCTTTCTGATATTGCTCCACTATCTTTCTGAGCAACATTGTGGGAATTGGTGATCCTCTACCCATCTTGGCTTCTGAGAGACACTGCCACTCTGAGAAGCTCTTTTTATACCCAATCATGTTGCCAATTGACCTAATTAGTGTTAATTGGTCTTCCGGCTCTTCATTATGCTCAAATTTACTTTTTCCAGCCTCTTATTGCTACTTGTCCCAACTTTTTGGGGATTTGTTGACACCGTGAAAATTTGAATCAACGTATTTTTCCTTTAAAATTATACATTTACTTGGATTAAATGTTTGATCTGTCATCTACGTTCTATTACAAATAAAATATTGACATTTGCCATCTCCACATCATTTTTCAGTTTTTATTCACAATTTGTTTAGTATCCCAACTTTTTGGGTTTGTACATAAAGGAAGGCCTCATTTATATTGTGGTACAATTGTTCAGGTAGTGGGACTCCTACACTCATAAAGCCTATGTACTAAGTGAAAGGGCTGCCAAAAATTCAGGGAACCGGCACTCCAAGACACCCATAGTTACATATAAAGGAGGGCATCATACACACCTTTGAAAAATAATGTTTGATTGCCTGCTTGTGACCCTCAAAAACATTTGGAGCAAGGGTCTGCTGATCTGACCATCTAAAACCTTAGGAACGAGGGCCTACTGCCGCATTGGTGACTCTAGATAACCTCTGGGCGATTGCACGTCCCCGTGATGGCGACAATCCATTTTGATGTCTTCCCTATCAACTTTAGATGTTCTTTTTTGCTCCTACCATGGTGATCACGGGTAACGTGGAATCAGGGTTCGATGTCGGAGAGGAAGCCTGAGAAATGGCTAACACATCCAAGGAAGGCAAGCGGGTGTTGTGCTAATCACACACTTCCGACTCGTGAAGGTAGTGACAATAAATAACAATACAGGACTCTTAAGATGCCATGTTATTGGAATGAGTAATAAAAAATTTGAGTGAATGTCACTGCGGTATTTTGGATGAGGAAACATTATACAGGAGAGGCCCTGCTGCCGCTTTGTTGACTCTAGATAACTTCTTCCTGATCACATCTATTTGGTTATCTTCCCTATCAACTTTCAATGTTATTTTATGCGCCTAACATGGTGACCACCGGTAACGGGGAATCATTATTGGATTTCGGAGAGGGAGCATGATAAACGGCTATGGCTTCAACTTCAAAGCAAGGCAGCATGAGTTGCTGGCATGAAGGTGAGCTGACCCTGTAAAAGATTTTAGGTTCGGGCCTGCAGGTGAGCTGACCCTGTTGAACATTATATGCTAGCGCCTGTTATACATTTTATGCGATGTCCTGCAGCTGAGCTGACCCTCTAAAAAGTTATATGTGAGGGCCTGCATGTGAGCTGACCCTGTAAAAGATTAAAATTGTGGGCCTGCATGTGAGCTGAACCAGTAAAACATTTTAGGTGTGTGCATGCTGGCGAGCTGAGGTCAAACCCAACTTGAATTTAAAGGGCTGCATGGCTGCATTAATCTGCAGGTGACTGTAATACAGCTCCACAGACTGTTTCCATCTGAATCTTTCTAACCAATCTGTGGCCTTTGTGTTTTATCCAGACTCAGTCATTGTGCCACTATAATGCCTCCTCATGCTGCCATCTCCACACCATGTCACCTTGCAACTCATTTTTATCACCATGCTGCTGCTGATGCTGCTTAAAAGGCATTAAACTGATCACCAGGCCCACAATTTAATTAAGGTTTTGTAATCTATAAACCCAACTTGATTTAGTGGGCTGCATCAGTGGCGTAGCTAGAATTGACTCAGCCCCACAGCGACTTTTCTAGCGACCCCTTCCTTTCATGCCGTCCCCATTCCTGTGGCTAGTAATGATCACTCTCTCAGATCAGAGCTGGAAGCTGTTCCATCCGTTTTATACACTGTCTATACTGTCACTGTTTATAATTTCATTGTGTAATACTGTTGAGGGGGCCATAACCAAATTCTTTAGTCCTCCTCCTCCTGGATGGGCCCCTTCTGGGTCAGGGCCCCAAAGCTGCAGCTTCCCCTGCTTCTCCTATAGCTACGGCCCTGGTCTGCATTATTCTTCAAATGACCGTGATACAGCTCCACAGATTGATTTAATCTGCATCTTTCTAAGCAATCTGTAACCTCAAGTCTTTTATCCAGACTCAGTCATTGTGCCACTATGTGGCCTCCTCATGCTGCCATCTCCACACCATGTCACCTTACCACTCATTTTTATCACCATGCTGCAGCTGATTCAGCTTAAAAGGCCTTAAAGCGATTACCAGGCCCACAATCTAATTAGAGTTTTACGCAAAAAACTAAAGTAAAAAAATAGATTTTATAGGAAAAATGTATTGAAAATATTATTCCCTGTATATTTACGTGTATATAAAGTGCAAGTGCTTCCAAAAATTACAACCTGTATATCACATCAAAGAGGGCCTCATTCACATTGAGTTGCGGGCCTGCAGATGAGCTGATCAAGTGAAACATTACATGCGAGGGCCTGCTGGTGATCTAATGCTCTAAAACATTATATGTGAGGGCCTGCTGGTGATCTGACGCTCTAAAACATTATATGTGAGGGCCTGCTTCTGAGCTGACGCTCTAAAACATTAGGGGCGAGGGCCTGCTGGTGAATTGACCCTGTAAAACATTATATTCAATGGCCTGCTGCTGAAATGACCCTCTAAAACATTAGGGGCAAGGGCCTGCTGCTGAACTGACCCTCTAAAACATTATGTGTGAGGGCCTGCTGCTGAGCTGATGCTCTAAAACATTATATGTGAGGGCCTGCTGCTGAGCTGATGCTCTAAAACATTATATGTGAGGGCCTGCTGCTGAGCTGACCCTCTAAAACATTAGTGGTGAGGGCCTGCTGCTGAACTGACACTCTAAAACATTAGGGGCAAGGGCCTGCTTCTGAACTGACCCTCTAACACATTAGGGGCGAGGGCCTGCTGCCGAGCTGACCCTCTAAAACATTGTATGGAGGGAATATATACAATCTGGATATGGAGGAGGAGGAGGAGGAGGAGGAGGAGAAAACAAGATTCTACCATATACTCTTTTTTTTTGTGGTGGAAAAGGTGCATGGGAATACACTACAGTAAGTTGAGTACATTACAAATGATAGATTGAAATTGCCTTTATATTCATCATCAGCTCAGCTCTCCTCTGTTGGAGTTGAGAAGTCAGGGGCAATCCAGGCCTTCATTTTTATCTGAGTCAACCTGTCAGCATTGCCAGTGGACAAGCAGATACGCTTATCTGTTATAATGCCACCAGCAGCACTAACTACACACTCAGACAAAACGCTGGTGGCAGGGCAGGCCAGCACCTCCAAGGCGTAGAGCGCAAGTTTGTGCCACGCCCAGTAGTTATAAGGCACTGAGGGATCATTGAGGAAGCTGGCACGGTCTGCTATATATTCCTTCACCATCTTCCAAAACTTTTCCCTCCTTGTACAGAATAGGCCGCGCTTCAGGGTGAGGTTGCTGGCGGGGTGTCATGAAAGTGTCCCATGCTTTGGAGAGTGTTGCCCTGCCTTTGTTGGAACTGCTGTGTGTTCCCCTTGTCTCCCTTCCTCGGTTGCCTAAGGAAGTACGGACTCTGCCGCCAGCGTTGCCAGATGGAAAATTTTGGAGTAATTTTCCAACAAGGATCTTCTGGTATAGCACCATTTTGCTCGTCCTCTCCACCAGAGGAATGAGAGATGAGAAGTTCTCTTTGTAACGGGGGTCGAGAAGGGTGAACACCCAGTAAACCATGTTATTTAAAATGCATATAACGCGAGGGTTGCTGGAAAGGCAGAGTACCAACAGGTAAGACGTCGATGTCGACATCAGGATGACTCTCCATCTCCTCATCCTCCTCTTCTGTCCATCCACTCTGAACAGATGGAATTAAAATTCCATGGGTACTACCCTCTGTAGCAGAGGCAACTGTCTCCAGCTCCTCCTTCTCCTCCTCATCTTCATGGTCCAATTCGCGCTGAGAAGAAGAAACTGAGGGTGGGCTGGCTATCACCCTGTGTAATGTCCTCCCCCATTTCCTCATCTGCTACATTCAGAGTGTCATCCTTAATTGTGAGCAGCGATCATTTGAGTAGACACAACAGTGGGATGGTTACGTTGATAATAGCGTTATCGCCACTAACCATCTGTGTGGATTCATCAAAGTTTTTTAAAACCTCACAGAGGTCTGACATCAATGCCCACTCCTCGCTTGTGAATAGTGGCAGTTGACTCGAAAGGCGATGACAATTTTGACTCTGCTGCTCACAAAGCCTGACCAACATGTGGAAAGTAGAGCTCCAGCACATGCTCACGTCGCACAACAGTCGGTGAGCTGGAAGCTGTAAGCGCTGCTGCAGCGTTGACAGACCGACCAAAGCTGTGGACGACTTGCAGAAATGGGCATACACGTGGCGCGCCTTCACTAGTAGCTCTGGCAAATTTGGATAGGTTTTTCTAAACCGCTGAACCATTAAGTTTAAGACGTGGGCTAGGCATGGGGTGTGTGTCAGGATGTCCAAGCTCCAAAGCCGCCACCAATTTACAGCCATTGTCAGACACAACCATGCCTGGTTGTAGGTTGAGTGGTGAGAGCCACAGCTCGGTTTGTTCCCTTATACCCTGCCACAGCTCTGTGGCGGTGTGCTGTTTGTCTCATAAACAGATCAACTTCAGCATGGACTGTTGACGCTTAACAGCAGCAGTGTTACATTGCTTCCAGCTAGTGACTGATGGCTGACTGCTGCTGGAGGTGGAAGTGGTGGAGGAGGCGGCGGAGGAGGAGAAGTGGGGGTTGGAGCCAGTAATATAGCTGCTGGCGGAGACCCTGATGGACGTAGGGCCCACAATCTTGGGTGTGGGTAGCACCTGTGCCATCCCAGGGTGTGACTCACTCCCGGCCTTCAAAACATTAACTCAGTGTGCGGTCAGGGAAATGTAGCATTCCTGGCCACCAGCACTTGTCCATGTGTGTGTGGTTAAGTGGACCTTCCCAGTAACTGCGTTGGTCAGGGCACGGGTGAAGTTCTGGGACACATGCTGGTGTAAGGCGGGCACACCATGAAAAATAGTGGCAGCTAGGGACTGCGTACTGAGGGACGGCCATCGACATCAGGCTGCGGAAGGCCTCAGTGTCCACAAGCCTAAATGGCCACATTTCCAGGGCCAGTCATTTCAAAAGTTGTGCATTTAGTGCTATGGCCTGCGGATGGGTGGGTGGGTAGTTGAGCTTGCGTTCAAATGACTGTGTTATGGACATATGGACACTGCGCTGGGACAGAGAAGTGGATGCTGTTGCTGATTGTTCATGCAAAGGTCCAGGTGCAGGGCGAGGGGCACCCGGGCCTGCATCTTTGACAG
The DNA here is from genome assembly GCF_014858855.1 of Bufo gargarizans. NCBI lineage: Eukaryota > Metazoa > Chordata > Amphibia > Anura > Bufonidae > Bufo > Bufo gargarizans. Next base: position 401,405,956 of record NC_058081.1, read on the forward strand.
AGGAATGGCCAGCAGTGCGTAACACAGGGGAAGAGGAGGCAGTGGTGTTACCCGCAGACCCAGACTGTGGACCCAGGTGTTCGCCCACTTGTTATGGTTCTTGGATGCCATGTGGCCGATCATGCTGGTGGTGGTGAGGTTGCTAGTGTTCACACCTCGGCTCATTTTGGTACGGCACAGATTGCAAACTACTATTCTTTTGTTGACTGCACTTTCCTCCAAAAAGTGCCATACTGCGGAACACCTTCCCTTTGGTAAGTGAGATTTTCGCAAGGGAGTGCTCCGTGGAACAGTTGCGGGCCTGTTTGGTGTGGCCCGCCTTCTCCCTTTTGCCACCCCACTGCCTCTTTTAGCCTGTTGCGGTGCAGCAGATCCCTCCCCCTCTGTACTGCTGTCCTCGCTCTGCTTTCCACTTTCCCAAGTTAGGTCAGTGACTTTATCATCCACCACCTCCTCTTCCACTCTGCTCATCCTCCTGACTTGTTGACCTAACCACTGCCTCAGTGATTGACAACTGTGTCTTATCCTCTTCTTCAACCTCTTGAGACAGTAATTGCTATTGAGTTTTTGGCAACTGTGTCTCATCATCATCCACCTCATTAAACAGTAATTGCCATTCCCCACCATCATCTTCTTGTGATTGTGGATGCTCAAGAGTTTGGGAATCAGGGCACTCTTGGCTACTGAGACTGGACTTGGTGGAAGACAGGGTGGTGCTTAAGCGACTGGAAGCATTATCTGCTGCAATCCAACCCACCACCTGGTCGCACTGGTCTGACTTCAAGAGTGGTGTCCTGTACCACCCTACAAAGTGGAACATGAAGCTAGGTATCATGGATGATTGTTTTTCTTGTGCTCTGGCAGCAGGCACAGTTTCACCTCGCCCAGAGCCATAGCCTCTGCGTACACCATTAGCATCACTGCCTCTGCCACGTCCCTTGAATGTCTGTCACACGTACAGTAGCATAGGATTTGGAAGTGTGTGCGCAAACAAATTAAAAAAAGGTATTTGGGATGTGGAAACGTCACATAGGAGATATCCCGCAGGTACTGTCAATACTGTCACCAGCGGCTAATAAAAAAAATTAAGGGAATATCACAGGTATTTGGGATGAGGAAACATTATACAGGAGACGGGTGTAATATATTTACAATATACTTTCTAACATAGAAAGTATATTATAGTGCATTTGTATGATTCCAGAAAATACTGATTGAGGGCTGCGATCTATCAGCATCCCCAAAATAGTGATTGAGGTTTTCCATATACCTGCGTCCACAAAATTACTGCTTGAGGGTGATATACCAGGTTCAACTAACTACTGATTGAGGCCTGCCATATATCAGCTTACACAAAATTGTGATAGAGGTTTTCCATATACATTCGTCCACAAAATTACTGCTTGAAGGTGATATACCAGCTTCAACTAACTACTGATTGAGGCCTGCCATATATCAGCTTCCAAAAAATAGTGATAGAGGTTTTCCATATACCTGCGTCCACAAAATTACTGATTGAGGGTGATCTAGCAGCTTCAACTAAGAACTGATTGAGGCTTGTCATAGATCAGCTTCCACAAATACTGCTCTTCTCTAGGGACTTTGGCACAGGGTCATTTTGAAAATGACAGGCAGAGGAAGAGGCAGGCTGTTCCCCAGGGCTGGTAGGAGTCGGGTAGGTGCACTAGGCCGGAGCCTAAGTGGGAAGTTGGAGAAGGTTTGTGCGATTATGTCAAAGGACGCACCAGAGTTGGTTAAGTGGGTCACTCAGCCTTCCATTTCTGCACCTTCCTCATCCTCTGTATCTGCACCCTCCTCACTCTCTGCTGTGTGCACCCCTAAAGACACCACCACCACAGCCCCTCCACTCGAGTCAGAGGAATTATTTTCACATCCATTACCTGTCCTTACCGATGCTCAGCCATTCTTTGCATTGGATGAGGAAGAGGAGGTAGCAACGGCCACCACCTAGCGGTCTGACGACAGTACCCAGATCAGCCCAAGGAGAGTGGTCCCCACTGTTGCTGCCTACTGTGAGATCTCTAATGTCAGTGGTGATGAAAGTAAGGTAACGATGATGACGTGTCAATGGATGTCAAGGGGGTGTCCACAAGCGAGGAAGAGGAGGGGAGTTCAGATGGAGAGACGGAGCAGCAGATAAGGAGGAAAAGGAGGAGAAGCAGGCAGAACTCGCAGTGCACAGGAGGCAAAAAGCAGAAAGCAAAATGTATCTGGAGAGAGCCATCCACCATGCACGGTCACATCTTGCGCTCCCAGGACCCCGGCACATGGCTCCACAATGTGGAGCTGCTGACAATAGTGTTGCCATCTGCAGCCTGTGCTGTCAATGCATAAGTTGCACAAGGCAGGCTTCCGTGGCCCAAATGTTCGAGCGTAAAAAAACGAGGACACCGGATTGATGGACTCAGCCTTTAGAAAATTTGTGGCCATTGGCAAATATTTCCCCAGAAGGGCATTTCTGAACTATATGTTCAGCGACAAGTTAATATATCTCTGGCACACAGTGTCGGTGCCAAGATACATCTGACCACAGACACATGGTCTAGCAAACAAGGGCAGGCAAGGTGCATAACTTTTACTGCCCACTGAATGAAACGTCTGACAGGCATCAAGCATGTAACCCGTGGCACCCGTGTGGATTTGGTGTTACCGGCAAGGATTGCATAAAGGCCAGCCTCTTCTTCTCCTCCTCCTACTCTATCCTCCGTCTCCTTCTTGGCTTACTCCTCCTTTTCCACTGCTACCGCCTTCTCTGCTGCACCCCCCAAGCTCATAGAACATATTTGACGTGCCAGGTGAGACATTGCCATGCTGTACTGCGGCTGTTGTGCCTGGAAGCCAAGAGCCACACTGGTCCTGCACTGTTTTCAGCTCTGCGGTCAAAGGCTGATCAGTGGCTAACCCCACTCAATTTGACAGTTGGTAAAGTGGTTTGCAACAACGGTGCCAATCTGCTGAGCGTGCTGAAACAGTGCAAAATGGCTGAAACAGGGCAAAATGACACACGTGTCATGCATGGCACACGTCCTGAACTTAGTCGTGCAGCGATTCATTACCAAATACCCCGACATCCAGGACGTCTTGCGGCAGGCCAGGAAAATCTCTGGCCATTTTAGAAGATCTTCCATGGCCATGGCTCGCCTTGCTGAAGTTCAGCAGTGACACCCCTTGCCCATCAGAAATCTGATTTGTGACTACCCGACGCACTGGAACTCCACCTTGTTTATGCTTGATAGGCTGTACCAGCACAAACATCTTAACGACTACCTGTACGAACTCTGAGGCAGGACAGGTTCTGGGAAGCTTTTTTTTTTTTTTTTTTTTTTTTTTTTTCACCGCACCAGTGACTGCTCATGCGTCACACATGCAGACTTCTGCAGCCATTTGATGAGATCACCAAACTGTTCAGTCTCAGCCAGGGCACCATCAGTGACATTATACTTTATGCCTTCTTTCTGGAGCATGCATTGCATTGTGTCATTGATCAAGCCGTCGAGGAGCAGGAGCTGGAAGATGAGGAAGTCTCAATGCTGAATGAATTCCCGGGGGGCTACTCCATCTAAGACAAGTCAGCAGGAGTCTGAAGAGGAGTTAGAGGAGGTGGCCTGGGGGAGGAGGAGGAGCAAGAAGAGCAAGCTTTAAACTTTTCAGGGATTCCTGGTGTTGTTCGTGGCTGAGGGTAGGAGACCAAGGACGACATTCTCATGGGCGATGAGCAGGAGCCAGGGCGCTCCACCGCTTTCAATTTAATGCAAATGGCCTTCGTGCTCCAGTATTTGAAGAGGGACCAGCGTATAAAAAGCATAAAGGTCAGGGACCTGTACTGGGTTGAAACATACTTAGTCCGCCGGTACAAAAAAAAATGGCATGTTACTAGCATCACAGAGGGCTGTCAGAATGCAGCATTTCCAGGCCTTGCTGCGAGAGGTGCTGCATCTGCTGTTGCGGGCACTAGCAGAGGAATTTCCGCGCACAGCTAAACAGGTGCGGATACCAATCCTACTGCGCCTGCAAAAAGAGGGCGGTTTGAAGATGTGTTGGTCACTTCGGATATGAGATCATAATTGCAGTCAACCCATCGACAGCCCCACTACGGATCCAGCCTCATGAAATAACTAGATCAATAGGTTTCCGACTATATCGGGTTAACGGCCGACGTGGATGCTCTGAGAAGTGAGAAAACCTTTAACTACTGGGTGTGCAGGCTTGACCACAATTACCTTGGAACTCTTGGATTGCCCCTCGTCAAGTGTCCTGTCCAAAAGGACGTTCAGCGCAGCAGCGAGGATTGTGACCGATAAGCGCACTCGCCTAGCTCACGACAGTGTGGACTAACTCACATTTCTAAAAATTGATGAGGCATGGATCTCGGAGGAATTCAACACCTGTGACAACCACGTTTAATTGAATTTCCTCATGCCAGCCCACACATATCCGCCACCACACAGAACAAAGAAAGGTCACTGTCTTATGTAAATACAGCGGCATAAAAGGCCTTTTAAGTCTGGTGAATGCCTAATGTTTGGGGCCCGTTCTAGCCAACAGTTACATATTTATCCTGTGACTGTCTAATGTACCTCCAGCCACAGAATCCAAAGTTCTTTGCTGTCAGGTGAATGCCTATTGCCTAATTATTGGGCCCTGTACTGGCCGACAGTTACATATTTATCCTGTGACCGCCTAATGTACTTCCAGCCACAGAATCCAAAGTTCTTGGCTGTCAGGTGAATGCCTATTGGCTAATTCTTTGGGCCTGTACTGGCTGACAGTTAAAATGTTTATCTCTAGCCACATAATCACACCCCTGTCTCACTCCTCTGCCTCTCATTATGGTGGCGTATGAACCACAATGTCACAGGGTCATGTGAATGTGCCCCCCACCCCGTACTGTGTCCCCCTTATACCCAGCATTGTGCCTTTACCATACCCTGTGCAGTCCCCCTCGTCATTCCCTGTACTGTGCTCTCTTATACCCTTTTATCCGGTCATGGTATGACAGTGTTATCCGGTCACTGTACAGAGGTGTTTTCTGGTCAATGTATGATGGTGGTAGCCAATAACTGGCTGGCCATAACTGTATCCCTTTCCCTACCCACGCCATCTTTTTTTAGACCTGGCATGAGCGGGAAAAATATGCAGATTGCAGTGCTAAAGACCTTTGCTCCACAATCGGTGTCAGAAATACGCCTAACATAGACATATTTCTATATAATAAATGACCACCTAATTGTATTATTATTCAGGGGTAGGGCTAATATCTTTATATTATATAAATTCTAGTGTATTATACTGTGCCCTGTATTTTCCAGTAGAAATTGATCCATGGGAAACACATTCCTCATCCCTGACCACCAGGACCAGGTAGCACTCTGTCAGTACATGGCAGCCTCCCCTTTCCTCCACGCTGCTCTGCTGTGTACTGGTGCTTATTCTGACACTAGGGCTGGGTTCACCTCCTATTTTTGCCATCCATTTAATGCATACCAAAAATGTATGTGTTAACAGATGGTAGAAAAAAAATGAACGTTAACGTATGCATTTTTTTAATGGATAGGAAATGCATTTTTCTAGGCTCCAGCAGGGCACATTTTTTAGAATTTCCCTTTAAGACGCATAAAAATGGCCCCTGATTAAAATACATATTTTTGGTGGGAATTTTGCCAATCACCCCCCTCTAGTTTATCACTGTCCATGTTGTGGGACTATTTGTGTACTTCTAGTAAGTGTTTGCTGGCTGAAAATATGACCAAATGTTTTTCAGGTTCGCCTGACATTACAGTGAATGGGGCCCGCTGCGAATGCACATTCGCAAATCGACCCGGCTGATGTTCACCCATCACTATTTGTCACAGATACATTTTTTAAGCACACACGTTACACTGCAGATGTGGCTCTTGTAATGTCACTGTCAGAAGCGGACACTGTCTACGGAAAAAGTACACTGGATGTCACAGATTTTTGGGGGATGCGCACACTTTACACAGGAGATGTGGCGCAGCAAATGTCACTGTCCGCATGGGGACATCGTCTACAGAAAAAGTACATTGGATGTCAGATATTTTTGGACTTACCTGCACGTTTATTGGCTGCATAGCAATCAAGAAAGGTGCGGATGGACACTCGAGCATTGTGCTCAAGCACATGCCGTATTCAGCCGAGTACCGCCATGTGCCGAGCATCGACATGCTCGAGCCAAACTTGTGTTCGGCCGAGCATGCTCGATCATCACTAGCCAGTACATAATACTTTCTCCCGTATAGGCTTATTTCTCGTAGGCAGATCACTCCTCTAGCTGGCCACTCAGTCCACCATTGGGCAGATCAAGTGGTCCGATCATGCGTCCATCTCCCTTTCAATAGCAAAAACCTATAATGTTTGGCAATGCAATCCCTACATCATTTCTAACCCAGTATACAGTAAAAATCTGAATTGGAAAATGCCTTTTCTGAATAATTCCAGCTGAATAGTCAGTCAGTATCTAGTCTGTTTAGTCTCTGGAATGCCTATAAGGCATGCATTAGAGGTATATTCATTAACCCTTTCATGACCAAGGGTCATTGATGCCCCAATGTCCAGGTCAAAATTAAAATTTACAAATCTGACATGCGTCACTTTATGTGGTAATATCTTTGGAACACTTTTACTTATCCAAGCCATTCTGAGATTGTTTTCTCGTGACACATTGTACTTCATGATAGTCATATATTTGAGTCAATATATTTCACCTTTATTTATGAAAAAATCCCAAATTTACCAAAAATGTGGAAAAATTCACAATTTTCCAAATTTCAATTTCTCTGCTTCTAAAACAGAAAGTCATACCTAATAAAATATTTATTACTTAACATTCCCCATATGTCTACTTTATGTTGGCATCATTTTGGAAATGTCATTTTATTTTTTAGGACGTTAGAAGGCTTAGAAGTTTAGAAGCAATTCTTACAATTTTCAAGAAAATTTCCAAAACCCACTTTTTAAGGACCAGTTCAGGTCTGAAGTCACTTTGTGGGGCTTACATAGTGGAAACCCCCATAAATGACCCCATTGTAGAAACTACACCCCTCAAGTTACTCAAAACTGATTTTACAAACTTTGTTAACCCTTTAGGCGTTCCGCAAGAATTAAAGGAAAATGGAGATGAAATTTCTAAAATTCACATTTTTGGCCGATTTTCCATTTTATAAAAAAAATGTCTTTAACACATTGAGGGTTAACAGCCAAACAAAACTCAATATTTATTACCCTGATTCCGCGGTTTACAGAAACACCCCACATGTGGTCGCAAACTGCTGTACAGGCACACGGCAGGGCGCAAAAGGAAAGGAGCGCCACATGGTTTTTGGAAGGCAGATTGTGCTGGATTGGTTTTCTGAACGCCATATGTTTTTTATTTTTCTGCCAATCGTCTTGTGCAGGGGCTCGTTTTTTGCAGAAAGTGTTAGGTTTATATTGGTACCATTTTTGGGTACATAGGATTTTTTGATCATTCATTATTACACTTTATGGGGCAAGGTGACGCAAAAATTGGCTGTTTTGGAACAGTTTTCATTTATTTATTTTTACAGCGTTCATCTGAGGAGTTACGGTCATGTGATAGTTTTATAGAGAAGATCGTTACGGTCGTGGCAATACCTAATATGTACACTTTTTCTTATTTATTTTAGTTTTACACAATAATAGCATTTCTGAAACCAAAAAAATGATGTTTTAGTGTCTCTATAGTCTGAGAACCATAGCTTTTTTATTTTTTTATATCTTAAATAGGGTATAATTTTTTGCGGGACGAGGTGGCAGTTTGATTGGTACTATTTTGGGGGTCATATGCCTTTTTGATCGCTTGCTGTTGCACTTTTTGTGATGTAAGGTGACAAAAATGGCTTTTTTTTACACAGTTTTTATTTTTTTATGGTGTTTATCGGACGGGGTCTATCATGTGATATCTCTATAGAGACGGTCGTTACGGACGCAGTGATACCTAATATGTGTAGTTTTTTTATTTTTCATTTTTTTTAGGAAAAAAGGATTTTTTTTTAATTTTACATTTTTATTTATTTATTTTTTACTTTTATTTTTTTCACATTTAATTTTTTTATCCAGTCCCTCTTGGATCATGAAGATCCAGTGGGGCTGATGACTGTACTATACTTTGCAATGCTCTTGCATTGCAAAGTGTAATACATTCAGATGCCCTGTAGGTGGCAACAGTGGACGCTTTTGCAAAGCGTCCGGTTGCCAGGGCAACCATCGGGGCTGCCATCGCAGCGCAGCAGCCCCGATGGTGGAGAGAGGGAGCCCCCTCCCTCCATTAACCCCATAGATGCCGCTGCCGCGGCATCTCTGGGGTTACAGCAGAGTGTCAGCATAGAGCTGACACTCTGATGATGGCGGCGGTTCAGGAATGGAGCCGCCACCATCAAGCACAGCATGGGGGCAGACCGAGGGGGGGGGGTCTGGCAGCGCTGGAAGGGGGGGGGGGGCCTTGAAATTGTCACGGCCAGCAGGAGGGGGGCACTGGAGGACACACAATGGGGCACAGATAGAGGGGCACTGTGGACATGGAGATGCGGCAAAGATCAGGTGGCGCCTGCACAGATCGGGGTGGGGGGTGGGGGGGGCTGCACGAGGACACTGATTTCAGGCTCTGATCTGCAGAGCGCAGATCAGAGCCTGAAACCGGCATTTTTTCACTGTCGCGATCCGATTGGTTAGTCTGCACAGACTAACCAATCGGATCGATTGCCAGCAAGGGGCCACTCTGATTGGTCCCTTGCCGGCATTACTGCACTGTATGCTGTCCGTGACAGCATACAGGGCAGGGGCAGAAGCTTTAATCCAAGCGCTTTGCAGCGCTTGGATTAAAGAGCTGCCAGAACGTTTATATACGTGGTAGCTGCACGGGGTATGTGCAGCTATCACGTATATATACAGATTGCGGTCGTGAAGGGGTTAAACTAGGCCATCAAGCCAAGAAGCACAGAAAACAAAAGATGAAAACATACACTTTCTCAGCTAACTTCCCTAGAATCCCTTAATAAGACCTTATTTTCTACAGAATTTTTGATCTGAAAAAACTGAGATTGGTAAAGGTGCGCTATAACTCCCAAGATAATAAGGCAGGGAAGGTGCTAGCCCACCGCCTCATACCCCCTACCTACAAACCGGATTCCCAAAAAGTTGGGACACTAAACAAATTGTGAATAAAAATTTGAATGCAATGATGTGGAGATGGCAAATGTCAATATTTTATTTGTAATAGAACGTAGATGACAGATCAAACGTTTAATCTGAGTAAATGTATCATTTTAAAGGAAAAATACGTTGATTCAAAACTTCACAGTGTCAACAAATCCCCAAAAAGTTGGGACAAGTAGCAATAAGAGGCTGGAAAAAGTAAATTTGAGCATAACGAATAGCTGGAAGACCAATTAACACTAATTAGGTCAATTGGCAACATGATTGGGTATAAAAAGAGCTTCTCAGAGTGGCAGTGTCTCTCAGAAGCCAAGATGGGTAGAGGATCACCAATTCCCACAATGTTGCGCAAAAAGATAGTGGAGCAATATCAGAAAGGTGCTACCCAGCGAAAAATTGCAAAGACTTTGCATCTATCATCATCAACTGTGCATAACATCATCCGAAGATTCAGAGAATCTGGAACAATCTCTGTGCGTAAGGGTCAAGGCCGTAAAACCATACTGGATGCCCGTGATCTTCGGGCCCTTAAACGACACTGCACCACAAACAGGAATGCTACTGTAAAGGAAATCACAGAATGGGCTCAGGAATACTTCCAGAAACCATTGTCAGTGAACACAATCCACCGTGCCATCCGCCGTTGCCAGCTGAAACTCTACAGTGCAAAGAAGAAGCCATTTCTAAGCAAGATCCACAAGCTCAGGCATTTTCACTGGGCCAGAGATCATTTGAAATGGAGTGTGGCAAAATGGAAGACTGTTCTGTGGTCAGACGAGTCACGATTCAAAGTTCTTTTTGGAAATCTGGGACGCCATGTCATCCGGACCAAAGAGGACAAGGACAACCCAAGTTGTTATCAACGCTCAGTTCAGAAGCCTGCATCTCTGATGGTATGGGGTTGCATGAGTACGTGTGGCATGGGCAGCTTGCATGTCTGGAAAGGCACCATCAATGCAGAAAAATATATTCAGGTTCTAGAACAACATATGCTCCCATCCAGACGTCATCTCTTTCAGAACATTTGGCGCATCATAAAGAGGAAGGTGCAACAAAGAAGGCCCAAGACGATTGAATAGTTAGAGGCCTGTATTAGACAAGAATGGGAGAGCATTCCTATTTCTAAACTTGAGAAACTGGTCTCCTCGGTCCCCAGACATCTGTTGAGTGTTGTAAGAAGAAGGGGAGATGCCACACATGGTGAAAATGGCCTTGTCCCAACTTTTTGGGGATTTGTTGACACCATGAAATTCTGATTCAACATATTTTTCCCTTAAAATGGTACATTTTCTCAGTTTAAACTTTTGTTCCGTGATTTATGTTCTATTCTGAATAAAATATTAGAAGTTGGCACCTCCACATCATTGCATTCAGTTTTTATTCACGATTTGTATAGTGTCCCAACTTTTTTGGAATCTGGTTTGTATAAAAATCCCTAATACAAGTGAATCGGAAGGGACATTGTGGTTTGATGGATTGTATATATGAAGATATTAAAATTAATTATTACATAAAAAAGAAAAAAAGAAAAAAAAAAAGAATGTGACAATCGATTGGATCAAATTGGACCCTAAGTAAATTTTGGGAAATTTGCTGATGTCTATCAATCTTCTTTAAATAAGAAATTGTTTAGAAAGCAATATACACAACGTGAAATGGTCCTTGTTATACTGGACAAGAATAAAACTGATACATGATGTAGGTGTTTTTACAACTTCCACAGAGGTTATTTCCAAATAACATCTATGTATAATTTTTATGTGCTACCTATAAAATGTAAAATTGTTAGTACTGAAAAAGGCATCTTTGTGGTTTTAAAAGCTGACTTGTGACAACACCTATGTATAACATTTTATGCTTCTTCTATAAAATGGTCAGAAATGGCAAAGAGCAAAAAAATACTGGATGATAAATACAGTAAGGCGGCAAATGTAACATACAATATTAAATACTGTACAAACACCACTGTGAACTAACATAGCAACAACAACAGGTGTGTATACAATATAAATCTGTGAGAAGGGAAAAAGTCATAGTGAAGTGGGTTTACACTTACAGTAAAAAGTTTCAACACTGCCAGTTACCTGAGGCAGGCCTGGAAAAATCTTAACGCCCTCATACACATAAGTGTATTATTGAATGAACCAAGTAAAAATGGCTGGTTAAGCTGACAGTCTACTTTTGTATGGGGACCTTCCAACTCTTCTCCGACATACGACTTTGGGGAGAGAAGGATCAGGAGAACTGAATTCTTTCATGTGACCATTTTGTTCTCCCTGGAAATAAACTGCTGCCAGAAATGTCTAGCAGCAGCTTTCTTCGTTCTCCCCATTAAAATCACATACCTGCTTGACTGAATCAAATATGTATGAGGAAGTCAGGAGGGATGGCAAATGTCAACCAGAAGATCAGGTATGAAATGTGTATGGCCAGTTTTAGCCAGTTTGAATAGGATCATTTTATACCTCCAGATTTTCTGTCCATGAAGACTGCCAATTGTTGATATGCAAATTAATCAATGTATTTTAGTGCTTTCATTTTCACTTTATAATGATTGGAGGAGGCGCATAAGTGATCAGAAATACAGTTGCTTTCACCCACCCTTCTCTCTATAGTGTACATCAAGTAAGGACTGTTGATGCTAGGAGATGTGCTGCCATGTAAAAGATGTAACCAGCTGACAGACAAGTATTTTGCTAATTTGTTGTTGCCCTATTTACATGGGGCTATTGATTTGTCACAAGCGTTCTAATGAGCAATTGTTTGATCATTAGGCTGTGTGAAAGAACCCTAAAAATCTTTACAACAAGGGTTAAATGTAAGTCATGTCTTAAAAGTCTCTTTCCTCCTTGTAGTAAGAACAGAGTTCATCTAATAACCCTGCTGGTAGAATAATTTGTGTCCCACTAGTCCCAGAAGGCCACAGCCTCCCCAGCCTGTCAAGGAGGATTATCTCCTTACTTCCCAGTAAGTCATAGTATCCCCCACTCTCATTACCCCAATAGTGAACAATTACATAAAATAAAGAAAGTGAGAGTGCATCATAGGCAGGTATGTTAATGAAGAAACACAATATTACTGGCTGTAACAGCTCAACTTTTTATATACCGGTATGCACATTATATTCGCACAGTACAGAACACCATTTCAGACAAAGTAAAGGAATGCTCCCTGCATCTACACACTGTTCTGACCGAGCTCTAGTGTGGGCCGGATGAAACAGGTTGTAGAGAACAGATTCCAACAACAAAGCGGTGCTGCTGGAAGGAAGCACTCCTCTAGATCTTGCACTAAAGGTACTTCATTGCACAAATCATGCTACATATGCAAATATGCATTATTGTAAAATGATTATATTCATTGAAATAAACTATCCTATTCTTTAAATAATCAAGAATAAAATATAAATTGTTCTTTACAGTATATTGACTAAAACAACCTGTTTATTTTACTCTACCAATATTATCCTTGTGATACCTAAATTTATTGGTATAATAAACCTTGTTTAATAGCAGATTCACGATCAAAAGGATCAATTATAATTCATGTACAATTTTCTAAGAAATAATGAAGGCCAGATTCCTTTTCATGTACTATTTAAGAGATAAATAGCTTGTGGCTAACTGCACATTTATGACTTTTTTTTATGCAAAAATATCAGTCATTGTCAGGCTTAAAGGGGTTGTCTCATCATGGACAATCAGAGCATATTGCTAGGGTATACCCCCATTGTCTTATAGGTATACCTATATCGAGAAAGGGGCCCCGCAAGGTGGTTGGCTGGAGGACTCCGGTCTGGCCACCATCAAGCCGTCTCCCCATAGAAGTGAATGGGAGTGTACTGCCTCATTTATATGGGGCCGATGGAAATAGCGGAGCCAGTGCTTGGCTATTATAGCCGGCCCCCTAGAAAATTAATGAAGGCGGCTGCACATGCACAGTGCACCCTCCTTCACTTGCGGGGCTCCTTTCTCAATATAGGTGTGGGTCCCAGCGGTGGGACCTGCATCTATAAGACAATGGGGGCATATCCTAGCAATATGCCCCCATTATCCATGATGAGACAACCTCTTTAAATATCTGTACATATTTGTGGGAAAATACTCATCAAACTAACACATATCCTACATTTGACTGTTCTATTTAGATTTTTTTACTGGTGAATAGTGCTAAATATTGTACTGTTGAATGTATGGATGTAAGCATGCAATCATATTCCAAAGCTTCCAAAAATTGTCCCTTTTTGGGGACAAATGATGTTTAACCTATAGGATACCAGCGCCGTATATATGTACCACGGCATGTGCAGTATCCCTGTCGGGTCACCATATCCATCGGGTCCCACGCTGCAAGGACATGGACCCGATGGCTGAGAAGGCAGCTCTTTTCCCAAAATAAAAAACTGGGAAAAAAAAAAAGTAGACATATTAGGTTTTGCCGTGTCCATATCAACTGGCTCTATAAAAATATCACATGGTCCACCCCGTCAGATGAACGCTGTAAAAAATAAAAACTGTGCCAAAACAGCCATTTTCTGATCATCTTGCCTCACAAAAAGTGTAATACCAAGTGATCAAAAAGTCAAATGTACACCAAAATAGTACAAATAAAAAAATTAGACCCTACCTAAGACACTTGCCAGAATTTTTTTTAAAAGATGCTCCCAGAACACGGCAACACAAAACAAGATTTTATGCTATTCAAAATGGCTTTCACTGTGTAAAACTTAACAAAAATAAAAATGATAGACATATTATGTATCAACACGTCTGTAAAAACCTGCTCTATAAAAACATCACATTATATGCCATAAAAGAGTAAAAAAGAGTCGCTTGGTTTCAATGATACTTGCGCTGCAGGTCTACTTGAATGAAGTGGGTTCTTCACTATTAAAATGTCATTATGGTGGGACCGCGCTGCTCCTCATTCACACAGAGCTTCATTCCTCGAGTGCAGGTATTCACTTAATCCGGCTCAAGACAGACACCTCTAGATTAAATCGCAGTATACTTCCACGCAGGTTTGAAAGCTCAGCATGTCTCTGCAAAAGACGCAACTAATGAGAAGGGGATAGTTCGCACTCAGCTTCGGGAAAAGTTTAATTTTTTCCCGAAAAACACTGAGGGGGCTGCTGAATGAGTTAGATAAAATAAAGAGTAAAAAGAAGTATAACAACCTTTTGTTTAAAGAAAAGAAAGCCTTACAGGAGCTGGATACCAACCCCCTAATTGTAATAAGACCTGAAGATAAAGGGGGGAGTAGTTGTGATGTATAAGGAGAAGTATGAAAAGGAAATGTACAGACTGTTGGCAGATGAGACCACATATAGGAAACTCAAAAGTGACCCCACAAAAGAGTATAAGAGAAAATTGGACAGAATATTAGAAGAAGGCTTAAGGGATGAGATCCTAAATAGGGAAGAATATGAATACTTAACTTTGAAATATCCGGTAACCCCTGTAATATACCACCTGCCAAAAATTCACAAATGTCTCTCAGAACCCCCTGGTAGGCCAATTGTTTTGGGCATTGATTCCATCACAAGTAGAATTTCAGAATACATAGATTTCCACCTGCAAAAATATGTTACATTAATTCCCTCACATTTGAAAGATACGGGGAGCTTATTGGATTTGATTAAAAAAACTAATCAAGAGAGGATGTATGGCTTGCGACAGACTTTAGGACTGAAAGCTATAGAGAACCAGCTGTTAAGAGATCCATTAATGACAGATATACAAGGTACATTTATCTTAAAGTGTGTGGACTATTGCCTAGATCACAATTATTTCTGGTTTGATGGGAATTTTTATGTTCAATGCATCGGGACAGCGATGAGGGAGAAATTCGCCCCCAGTTTCGAAAACATTTCTATGGAGGCATGGGAGGAGGAAAACATCAGCTCGTTATTGGGAAAGAAAATCTATGGAGGTGAATTGCGGTTATGGAGAAGATTCATTGATGACTGCCTTCTAATCTGGGTTGGAGAGAAAGGGGGGTTGGAAAGACTCATCCAGAAACTAAATGAGAATAACTGGAACATACATTTCATTTTTAAAAACCGCAATTAGAAGAAATTGACCCCATCCTAGGGAAAGAGATGCCTAAGAGGCCTGAAATTATATACAAGAAGGGTCCAAACCTAAAAACACGTCTAGTACATAGTGCAACCACAATCGCCTCTAAAAAGAGCGATATGCAGAAATTCACATGGTGCGGCTTCTGCATAGGTTGCAAAAATAGGATTCTAAAAGAGAGAATGCAACATGCGGGAGCAGTGAAGTCAGCAGCAAATGGACAGGAGTTTAAAGTGAAAGGAGGTATGTCCTGTAACAATAAAGGGGTGATTTACGTACTGGAGTGCCCTTGTGGCCTCCAGTACGTAGGAAGAACGCTCAGAAAATTGGAAGTTAGGGTGCAGGAACACATACGGAATATTATAAAAGGTTTGACTACACATAGTGTTTCAATGCATTTTAAGGAACATTATGAGAAAAATCTGAGGGGTTTGAAATTTATGGGAGTGGAGCTAGTCAAACCCCATTGGCGGGGTGGGGATCCAGTCATGCAGATAAATAGAAGAGAGATTGAGTGGATATACAAACTGAACACCCTCCAACCTAGGGTGATGAATATCGAGTTCGACCTAAAGCCCTGTTTGGTTTGAGTGTCTAGATTCATTGGCATTGTAGTACGCCGGAAGTTTTAGGACGGAGCAATATGTTTCCTGGTATGGGGATGGGAGTAATATGGATGTGTAGCCTTTTAGTAAAATGAATGAAGAAGGGTTGTAAGGATGTCATTGGTAGACCAGTACGTGCCTGAAGTCCCAATGTGGGTAGGTAGTATGATAAGTTTTAAAAGTGATAAACATTTTATGTGATTTGTGGCATAAGAGTGTAATGTGATCGTATTGGTAATGTTTTTTTGGAGGACCTTTTTACCTGCAGTGGGATGGATAATGCAATTTGTAATCATCCGCTGTGGAGCATGGGGGGAGAAGGTTAAATAATCTCCTGCCCTATGTGTGTTAGATTCTCGCCCCCAACAAAGCTACATGCGAAACCCGTCGGGCTGTGCGAAAGACCACTGTTGTAATGACATGTTGAAAATTTACTTCCTTTCTGTGAGTATATAAAAACTGAGGATTTTAACTGTGCTGGAGGTACTCTCACTATTGTGTGGTTTATGACATCTTGCAGATAGCCCATGACGGCTCAGCATAGAGGTGTGGGCGGTTCTGAACCATGACATGCTGAGCTTTCAAACCTGTGTGAAAGTATACTGCGATTTAATCTAGAGGTGTCTGTTTTGAGACGGATTACGTGAATACCTGCACTCGAGGAATAAAGCTCTGTGTGAATGTGACCTCAGCCCGCAAAACATGAACCCCCGACATAGGACTCAATCACTCAAAAAATTAAAAAACAATGTCACCCTTAATCCAATGCATCAAAAACTGCGCCGCAAAAGCCATATGGTGCTCCTTCCTTTCCGAGTCCTGCCATGTGCCCCCACAGCAGTTTACCACTAGTGATGATCAAGCATGCCAGCCATGGAGCCCTCCTATAATCCTCACCTGCGAATATAACCAGCTTCAAGGACCTCCCCCCCACCACCAACGCACAGACTTAACCCCTTAATTCGGTACGTCCCTCCACATCCTCAAAGCGGTCTATATCCCCTCTTGTAAAGCCAAACTCCACATATCCAGGCCCACTGCATTTAAATGCACTCCATCTGACCCCCAACACCCTTCTCCAGCTCCATATTGCCTTACCGCCACCGCCCCATTCCTGGCCATAAAGCGACCCATCGCCCGGTTAACTTTAACTCTGGCCCTATTCACAGCTTCCACTGACCTGGGACCCCTCCAAACTTTCATTGAGACTAGTTCTGACCATACCGTCACTAATTTTGGAAACAAAGCCCACAACCTCAACATGTTGAACTTAATGTCCCTAACAAGTTCCCGAAATGGCCGCGCCGCCAAATCATTGCCCCCCACATGTACTACCAACACATCAGGTGCCCTATTCAGCCTAACAAAATGGTGCACCTCCAGCAGTACCCCACTCCATACCATGCCCCTACGACCCAACAATCTTACCACCGTCACCGCTTGATCAAAACCTAGTTGCTGACTGTCCGGCCGAACCACTGCCCGGACAGCCCCCCAAAAATATAGGAATGTCCCAGGAACCACACTAGAGCGGGTACTGCACCTGTAATGAAAAAACACAAAAGCATAGAACAACACTGGTGCCAACACCTGCCACCCCTCTAATGCCCCCCAAAACTCCCTAAAACTACATTTGATTCAAGTGGATATAAGACCTAAAACAAATAGATTCCCAGCGCCAAATCCGTTTTATAACCTCATCCCCCAACCCCCACTGAGCCGCCTCAGTCGCCGCCCCAATCCTGAACGAATGGCTTGAATACCCCGCTTGACCCAACAATAACCGATTTAAACATTTTGTAAAAAATGATGTAAACTGAAAGCGGGACAAAAAGTAACCATCAGTTTGCGCTAACAAAGGCAAAACCCCCAACCTTTACCTCCGCTCCATACTCTCGCATACATTGCACTGGGCACATTACACAATGTGGAATCCTGAACAACACTACTCTACATCCCCTTCCTTCTACATCTGTCTTGGAACAGCGTATTATAAATTCTACCCTATTGTGGAACAAGTCCATGTCATCCCTAAACAACCCTCCCACCCGACTAACCATCGGATAAACCCCAACTCCCCCAAGCGTAAGGCCCCAAAAAATGCCGAAGAAAAGGCTAGTCCAAATAAACTCACTTCACAGTCCGAACTACACACCCCTTTTAACTGTTACCCTAACTCCAGAAGCAACGCAAAAGACACCGGCCTCCTACTATCGTCCCCACTCTTAACTGATGGCAACGTCTGTCATTTTTCTCAACTTAAACCCAAAAGCCAGACCTGCTATATAACTATTCATTTTAGTCACCAACCAACACTCCTCCAAACAATGACCTAAAAACAACAACAACGGAACTTCCAAATCCTCCTTCCAGACATCCAACCTTTTACACCAATTCTCTAAATACTGCCAAGCTTTTAAATATGTTGCCCACGTATCGGGCGCCAGTGATGTCTGAATGAGCCCTGCTACGGTCCCTCCAGTAGATCCTATAGACAAGTCGGGCACTGAAGCCCACATTCCTCTGCCTCTGGGGCCAGCTGCCGGAAACGCTCCCACTGTGAACGTGAGAGAGCATCAGCAATACAATTATCGACCCCCAGCGCATGCACAGCCATTACCCAAGTATTGAGTCACAAACCCTCTAATACCTGTCGCAGCAGCCATACTACTAATGGCGAACTCCCCCACAACATAACCGCCAACACTATAGGAAAAAGTTCCAACAGTGCTAAATTCTTCACCCAGCTCTTTTCAACCCAACTAACCGGCCATCCTCCAGCACACCAATGACCTCCACAATAAACGCCAAAACCGCATCCCCCCGCCGTGTCCAAAAACAGCTCAGCATCAAACGAGTCAACCACCTCCCACATGAATAGCGAGCAACCGTTATAATTCTCCAGAAAGGAGCTCCAAACTTGCAAGTCCGCTCGCAATTCCTTACCCAGACAAATGTAGTGGTTCAGTGCCACTACACCAGCCGTCGCCCCCGCTAACCTTCTGCTAAAACCCCTACCCATGATTAAAACTCCCGCAATTTTATCTTTTTTAACTGCTGTGCCCTCGCCGCTTCCCACTTCAAGTCTTACAACTTATCCAAAGGCAGTCGACATTCCATCCTAATCTTATCAATCACTATCCCCAAAAAACTCAATTCTGTGACTGGCCCCACCGTCTTTTCCATTGCCAATGGAACCCCAAACGCCCCAATAACAATGCACAAACACTCAAATCTGGGGGCCCAATACAAAGAAAATGGTCCAAGTAGTGAATGATGGATTCACAACCTGACAAGTCTGCCACCGCCCATTCCAAGAATAAGCTAAACGTTTCAAAATATGTGCACGACAGGGAAGAGCCCATCGGCAAACAACAATTCACAAAAAATCCCCCATCCCAAAACACCCCAACAAATGCAAACAGTCCGGATCCACTGGCAATAACCTAAACGCCACCTCTACAGCCGTCTTTGCGAGTTATGCTCCTGAACCAAACTTTTTAACCCACACCACTGCAACGTCAAAAGAGCTGGATCAATACCATCAT
Organism: Bufo gargarizans; assembly: GCF_014858855.1. Lineage (NCBI taxonomy): Eukaryota > Metazoa > Chordata > Amphibia > Anura > Bufonidae > Bufo > Bufo gargarizans. The sequence continues at coordinate 401,425,399 of NC_058081.1, forward strand.
TGACTGATGAGCCCTTTGGAAAAGACAAGTGGTGAATGAGTCAAAACGTATCCACCTCCCTGTTTGGGACCACCGCCAGTGGTGACACCCGCAAATTCACTAAAGGTTCCAAAAACGGGCCCGCCATCCTATCTAGCATGACCTTTTTGTTAAGTTTGTCTGTCACTACCTCCGGGTGCTCCATAGCCAACCTTAAATTCCTTTTTAACAATATTGCATACCCAGGAATTAACAGAATGTTAAAACCCAATGAAAAACCCCTCCTGTAACAACTCCGCGGCCGTTATATCTGGGTATCTATCGAGGAACGGTTCCATCTTTTCCTGACAGTCCGGCATCTCCCCCTTTGTTATTGATGTCACAGCCCCTTTGTCACGGTAGGTAAGATGAGGGAAGGAAACAGGAAATGGCAAAGCAAATAAAACCACTGACTAGGCCCCAAAAGCTAGGGAACAAAGGGGTCACCTCCTAGCAATCCCTAAAAGACTTTCCGTACGCTGCTATGCCCATGTGCATATTTCGATGGTAGATATGCATATGCCCACGTACTTCAGCTGAAACACACTGGACCAAACCCTCAGCAGTAGGGAAAAGGGAAAGAGACTACCAGCTCCTTCAACTACCAAAGGAGCTAGCGTCACTCTAGGGGCCTAGTAAAAACAGACACAGAAGGGAAAAGGACTTATCGTTAGATGAGTTGGAGCAGACAATCCACCAAAACTTCCAGCACACAAACAAGGAAGAAGTATAACCTGCAAAGGCTATAGGGAGTGGGAGGAATAAATAGCCTCCCCAATGACCAAACGAACCACACCTGATAGAATGTGGGATTCTGTTCAAACCAAAAACAAAACAAACTGTCAGATCGATTCACGTGCAACAATTCTGACAGATCGTCTCAGAACACCCACAGTGCAGGGCGTGACAGTACCCCCCCGCTACGGGTGACCTCCGGACACCCAGGCCCAATTTTATCCCGGTGTGCCCTGTGAAAGGCATTAACAAAGCGGCTAGCATTAACATCGGTAGCCGGAACCCACATTCTTTCCTCTGGACCCTTCCAATGCACCAGGTACTGAAGGGAACCCCGAAGAACATGTGAATTGAGGATTCTGGAGATCTGAAACTCCAGATTACCATCAACCAAAACAGGAGGAGGCGGCAAAGGAGATGGTCCTGCAGGTTACACATATTTCTTCAACCAGGACCTGTGAAACACATTATGGATCCTCCAGGCCTGCAGAAGTTCCAGGCGAACGCAACCGGATTGACAATGGCCGAGATTTTGTAAGGGCCAATAAATCTTGGACCCAATTTCCAAGAGGGTACCTTCAGCTTAATGTTTTAGTGGACAACCACACCAAATCACCCACACATAGGTCCGGACCAGTAATACGTCTCTTGTCAGCCATCCGTTTATATTTTTCACCCATTTTTTTTTTCAAATTAACTTAAATCTTCCGCCAGATAGATGACAAAGAGGAAGAGAATCTCCCCTCTTCTGGTATCCTAGAAGATTTGGGCCCAGAAAAAGTATGAGAGGGAAAACCATATGCACCAAAAAATGGTGACTTATCAGTTGACTCCTGCCTACGGTTATTCAAGTCAAACTCAGCTAAAGACAAGAACGAGGACCACTCATCCTGATTCTCAGTGACAAAACACCTCAAATAGGTCTCCAGGTTTTGGTTAGTGCGCTCAGTTTGACCATGTGCATATCTCAATGGTAGATATACACATGCCCACGTACCTCAGCTGAAACACACTGGACCAAACCCTCAGCAGTAGGGAAAAGGGAAAGAGACTACCAGCTCCTTCAACCACCGAAGGAGCTAGCGTCACTCTAGGGGCCTACTAAAAAACAGACACAGAAGGGAAAAGGACAGATCGTTAGATGAGTTGGAGCAGAATAAATAGCCTCCCCAATGACCAAACAAACCACACCTGATAGAAGGTGGGACTCTATTCAAACCCAAAACAAAACAAACTGTCAGATCGAGTCATGTGCACAAACTCTGACAGATCGTCTCAGAACACTCACAGGGCAGGGCGTGACTATTACCCCAGAAGAATTGCGCCATTTTACATATACCCATGCTGGGTGAGAGAAATATCTTGGCAAAAGACAACTTTTCCCATTTTTTTATACAAAGTTGACATTTGACCAAGATATTTCTCTCACCCAGCATGGGTATATGTAAAATGACACCCCAAAACACATTCCCCAACTTCTCCTGAGTACGGCGATACCAGATGTGTGACACTTTTTTGCAGCCTAGGTGGGCAAAGGGACCCACATTCCAAAGTGCCCCTTTCGGATTTCACCGGTCATTTTTTACAGATTTTGATTGCAAAGTACTTCTCACACATTTGGGCCCCTAAATTGCCAGGGCAGTATAACTACGCCACAAGTGACCCCATTTTGGAAAGAAGACACCCCAAGGTATTCCGTGAGGGGCACGGCGAGTTCCTATAATTTTTTATTTTTTGTCACAAGTTAGCGGAAAATGATGATTTTTTTATTTTTTTTATTTTTTCCTTACAAAGTCTCATATTTCACTAACTTGCGACCAAAAAAAAAATTCTAGGAACTCGCCATGCCCCTCACGGAATACCTTGGGGTGTCTTCTTTCCAAAATGGGGTCACTTGTGGCGTCGTTATACTGCCCTGGCAATTTAGAGGCCCATATGTGTGAGAAGTAGTTTGCAATCAAAATCTGTAAAAAATGACCGGTGAAATCCGAAAGGTGCACTTTTGAATGTGTGCCCCTTTGCCCACCTAGGCTGCAAAAAAGTGTGACACATCTGGTATTGCCATACTCAGGAGAAGTTGGGGAATGTGTTTTGGGGTGTCATTTTACATATACCCATGCTAGGTGAGAGAAATATCTTGGCAAAAGACAACTTTTCCAATTTTTTTATACAAAGTTGGCATTTGACCAAGATATTTATCTTACCCAGCATGGGTATATGTAAAATGACACCCCAAAACACATTCCCCAACTTCTGAGTACGGTGATACCAGATGTGTGACACTTTTTTGCAGCCTAGATGCGCAAAGGTGCCCAAATTCCTTTTAGGAGGGCATTTTTAGACATTTGGATCCCAGACTTCTTCTCACGCTTTAGGGCCCCCAAAAAGCCAGGGCAGTATAAATACCCCACATGTGACCCCACTTTGGAAAGAATACACCCCAAGGTATTCAATGAGGGGCCTGGCAAGTTCATAGAATTTTTATTTTTTTTGCATAAGTTAGCAGAAATTGATTTGAGGGTCTCCGCAATCATTACATGTATGGCCAGCATTAGGAGTTTCTGCTATTCTCCTTATATTGAGCATACAGGTAATGAGATTTTTTTTTCCGTTCAGCCTCTGGGCTGAAAGAAAAAAATGAACGGCACAGATTTCTTCATTCGCATCGATCAATGTGAATGAAAAAATCTCTGCCCAAAAAAAAAAAAAAGGAGGGGAAAGGCGTCTGCCAGGACATAGGAGCTCCGCCCAACATCCATATTCACTTAGCTCGTATGCCCTGGCTAACCAGATTTCTCCATTCACATCAATCGATGTGGATGAATACATCATTGCCGGGATTTTTATTTTATTTTTTATATACAAAGTATTTGCCAAAGCATAGGAACGCCGCCTCCTCCTCAGCTCGTATGCCTCGGCAAACGTATCTGTTACTGCAAAGAAGAAATCTCGTCTTGCAGCGCCGCATACACCGACTTGCGTGTAATCTGACAGCAGCGCAATGCTTCTGTCAGAATGCACATCAGTGCTGCAGCTAGTCGATCGGTTGGTCCACCTGGAAGGTAAAAAAAAAAAAAAAAAAAACAGGCCGCAACGCAATCATTTTATTAACTTTGGAACAGAATATATAAACTTTAACTTTTTGAACTAGATATTAACCTTTTGGCTTACTTTTTTTTACCTTTATAGAACAAACCTCTCCTTCCCCATGGGTCAATGTGCAAAGCGCAAATCGCCCAAAGATTTGGCGAAGTGCGTTATGTAGGGATGAGCGAACCCGAACTGTATAGTTCGGGTTCGTACCGAATTTTGGGGTGTCCGTGACACGGACCCGAACCCGGACATTTTCGTAAAAGTCCGGGTTCGGTGTTCGTCGCTTTCTTGGCGCTTTTGTGACGCTTTCTTGGTGCTTTTTGAAAGGCTGCAAAGCAGCCAATCAACAAGCTTCATACTACTTGCCCCAAGAGGCCATCACAGCCATGCCTACTATTGGCATGGCTGTGATTGGCCAGAGCACCATGTGACCCAGCCTCTATTTAAGCTGGAGTCACATAGCGCCGCCCGTCACTCTGCTCTGATTAGCGTAGGGAGAGGTTGCGGCTGCGACAGTAGGGCGAGATTAGGCAGATTAACTCCTCCAAAGTACTTGATTATTGATCGATCTGCAGCTGTGCATCATTGAGCTGCTGAAATTCAAATGCTCACTCACTGTTTTTAGGCTGCCCAGACCGTTTGTCAGTCACTTTTTTCTGGGGTGATCGGCGGCCATTTTGTGTCTTGTGGTGCACCAGCACAAGCTGCGACCAAGTGCATTTAACCCTCAATGGTGTGGTTGTTTTTTGGCTAAAGCCTACATCAGGGTGAAGCTGTCACACCAAGTGCATTTAACCAGCAATAGTCTGTTTATTTTTTGGCCATATACTACATCAGGGGCAAGCTGCGCCTGTCACCAAGTGCATTTAACCCTCAATGGTGTGGTTGTTTTTTGGCTAAAGCCTACATCAGGGTGAAGCTGTCACACCAAGTGCATTTAACCAGCAATAGTCTGTTTATTTTTTTGACCATATACTACATCAGGGGCAAGCTGCGCCCGTCACCAAGTGCATTTAACCCTCAGTAGTGTGGTTGGTCAAGCTATCACACCAAGTGCATTTAACCAGCAATAGTCTGCTCATTTTTTGGCCATATACTAAATCAGGGGCAAGCTGCGCCCGTCACCAAGTGCATTTAACCAGCAATAGTCTGTTCATTTTTTGGCCATATACTACATCAGGGGCAAGCTGTGCCCGTCACCAAGTGCATTTAACCCTCAGTAGTGTGGTTGGTCAGGCTATCACACCAAGTGCATTTAACCAGCAATAGTCTGTTCATTTTTTAGCCATATACTAAATCAGGGGCAAGCTGCGCACGTCACCAAGTGCATTTAACCAGCAATAGTCTGTTCATTTTTTGGCCATATACTACATCAGGGGCAAGCTGCGCCCGTCACCAAGTGCATTTAACCCTCAGTAGTGTGGTTGGTCAAGCTGTGACACAAAGTGCATTTAACCAGCAATAGTCTATTCATTTTTAGGCCATATACTATATCAGGGGCAAGCTGCGCCCGTCACCAAGTGCATTTAACCCTCAGTAGTGTGGTTGGTCAAGCTATCACACCAAGTGCATTTAACCAGCAATAGTCTGTTCATTTTTTGGCCATATACTAAATCAGGGGCAAGCTGCGCCCGTCACCAAGTGCATTTAACCAGCAATAGTCTGTTCATTTTTTGGCCATATACTACATCAGGGGCAAGCTGCGCCCGTCACCAAGTGCATTTAACCCTCAGTAGTGTGGTTGGTCAAGCTGTGACACCAAGTGCATTTAACCAGCAATAGTCTGTTCATTTTTTGGCCATATACTACATCAGGGGCAAGCTGCGCCCGTCACCAAGTGCATTTAACCCTCAGTAGTGTGGTTGGTGAAGCTATCACACCAAGTGCATTTAACCAGCAATAGTCTGTTCATTTTTTGGCCATATACTAAATCAGGGGCAAGCTGCGCCCGTCACCAAGTGCATTTAACCAGCAATAGTCTGTTCATTTTTTGGCCATATACTACATCAGGGGCAAGCTGCGCCCGTCACCAAGTGCATTTAACCCTCAGTAGTGTGGTTGGTCAAGCTATCACACCAAGTGCATTTAACCAGCAATAGTCTGTTCATTTTTTGGCCATATACTAAATCAGGGGCAAGCTGCGCCCGTCACCAAGTGCATTTAACCAGCAATAGTCTGTTCATTTTTTGGCCATATACTACATCAGGGGCAAGCTGCGCCTGTCACCAAGTGCATTTAACCCTCAGTAGTGTGGTTGGTCAAGCTATCACACCAAGTGCATTTAACCAGCAATAGTCTGTTCATTTTTTGGCCATATACTACATCAGGGGCAAGCTGCGCCCGTCACCAAGTGCATTTAACCCTCAGTAGTGTGGTTGGTCAAGCTGTCACACCAAGTGCATTTAACCAGCAATAGTCTGTTCATTTTTTGGCCATATACTACATCAGGGGCAAGCTGCGCCCGTCACCAAGTGCATTTAACCCTCAGTAGTGTGGTTGGTCAAGCTGTCACACCAAGTGCATTTAACCAGCAATAGTGTGGTTATTTTTTGGCCATATCCCAGTCTAATTCTGTCACTAAATCCATACCGGTCACCCAGCGCCTAAATACTAGGCCTCAAATTTATATCCCGCTAAATCTCTCGTTACCGCTGTCCTGTTGTGGCTGGGAAAGTTATTTAGTGTCCGTCAAAGCACATTTTTTGTTCTGGGTTGAAATACAATTCCCAATTTAGCAATTTCATAATTTAGTGGTTTCTGCTATATCAGAGCTATTTGAAATCTATCCCTAAAAGGGTATATAATATTCAAGGTGCACATAGGGTCATTCAGAATAACTTCACACATACACGCTACTGTGCATTTCCAAGTCTAATTCTGTCACTAAATCCATACCGGTCACCCAGCGCCTAAATACTAGGCCTCAAATTTATATCCCGCTAAATCTCTCGTTACCACTGTACTGTTGTGGCTGGGCAAGTTATTTAGTGTCCGTCAAAGCACATTTTTTGTTCTGGGTTAAAATACAATTCCCAATTTAGCAATTTCATAATTTAGTGGTTCCTGCTATATCAGAGCTATTTGAAATCTATCCCTAAAAGGGTATATAATATTCAAGGTGCACATAGGGTCATTCAGAATAACTTCACACACACGCTACTGTGCATTTCCAAGTGTAATTCTGTCACTAAATCCATACCGGTCACCCAGCGCCTAAATACTAGGCCTCAAATTTATATCCCGCTGAATTTGAATACAATACATTGGGCCAAATAATATTTTTGTTGTTGTTGTGAACCATAACAATGAGGAAAACATCTAGTAAGGGACGCGGACGTGGACATGGTCGTGGTGGTGTTAGTGGACCCTCTGGTGCTGGGAGAGGACGTGGCCGTTCTGCCACATCCACACGTCCTAGTGTACCAACTACCTCAGGTCCCAGTAGCCGCCAGAATTTACAGCGATATATGGTGGGGCCCAATGCCGTTCTAAGGATGGTAAGGCCTGAGCAGGTACAGGCATTAGTCAATTGGGTGGCCGACAGTGGATCCAGCACGTTCACATTATCTCCCACCCAGTCTTCTGCAGAAAGCGCACAGATGGCGCCTGAAAACCAACCCCATCAGTCTGTCACATCACCCCCATGCATACCAGGGAAACTGTCTCAGCCTCAAGTTATGCAGCAGTCTCTTATGCTGTTTGAAGACTCCGCTGGCAGGGTTTCCCAAGGGCATCCACCTAGCCCTTCCCCAGCGGTGAAAGACATAGAATGCACTGACGCACAACCACTTATGTTTCCTGATGATGAGGACATGGGAATATCACCTCAGCATGTCTCTGATGATGACGAAACACAGGTGCCAACTGCTGCGTCTTTCTGCAGTGTGCAGACTGAACAGGAGGTCAGGGATCAAGACTGGGTGGAAGACGATGCAGGGGACGATGAGGTCCTAGACCCCACATGGAATGAAGGTCGTGCCACTGACTTTCACAGTTCGGAGGAAGAGGCAGTGGTGAGACCGAGCCAACAGCGTAGACAAAAGAGGGAGCAGTGGGCAAAAGCAGATCACCCACCGCCAAGAGACTCCGCCTGCTACTGACCGCCGCCATCTGGGACCGAGCACCCCAAAGGCAGCTTCAAGGAGTTCCCTGGCATGGCACTTCTTCAAACAATGTGCTGACGACAAGACCCGAGTGGTTTGCACGCTGTGCCATCAGAGCCTGAAGCGAGGCATTAACGTTCTGAACCTGAGCACAACCTGCATGACCAGGCACCTGCATGCAAAGCATGAACTGCAGTGGAGTAAACACCTTAAAACCAAGGAAGTCACTCAGGCTCCCCCTGCTACCTCTTTTGCTGCTGCCGCCTCGGCCTCTTCTGCTGCTGCCGCCTCGGCCTCTTCCTCCGCCTCTGGAGGAACGTTGGCACCTGCCGCCCAGCAAACAGGGGATGTACCACCAACACCACCACCACCACCTCCGTCACCAAGCGTCTCAACCATGTCACACGCCAGCGTTCAGCTCTCCATCTCACAAACATTTGAGAGAAAGCGTAAATTCCCACCTAGCCACCCTCGATCCCTGGCCCTGAATGCCAGCATTTCTAAACTACTGGCCTATGAAATGCTGTCATTTAGGCTGGTGGACACAGACAGCTTCAAACAGCTCATGTCGCTTGCTGTCCCACAGTATGTTGTTCCCAGCTGCCACTACTTCTCCAAGAGAGCCGTGCCTTCCCTGCACAACCAAGTATCCGATAAAATCAAGTCTGCACTGCGCAACGCCATCTGTAGCAAGGTCCACCTAACCACAGATACGTGGACCTGCACACTGGGTAAATGTAGTGGCAGCTGGGCCCCAGGCGGAGAGCTGTTTGGCGCACGTCCTTCCGCCGCCAAGGATCGCAGGGCAACATTCTTTGCCTCCTGTTGCCACCTCCTCCTTCTCGGCTTCCTCCTCCTCTTCTTCCACCTGTTCATCCAGTCAGCCACACACCTTCACCACCAACTTCAGCACAGCCCGGGGTAAACGTCAGCAGGCCATTCTGAAACTCATATGTTTGGGGGACAGGCCCCACACCGCACAGGAGTTGTGGCGGGGTATAGAACAACCGCCTCATATGCGACGTGCCCACCAGGTGGAACTCCACCTTGCACATGCTGGACAGACTGTGCGAGCAGCAGCAGGCCATAGTGGAGTTTCAGCTGCAGCACACACGGTTCAGTCGCACTACAGAACAGCACCACTTCACCACCAATGACTGGGCCTCCATGTGAGACCTGTGTGCCCTGTTGCGCTGTTTCCAGTACTCCACCAACATTGCCAGTGGCGATGACGCCGTTATCAGCGTTACAATACCACTTCTATGTCTCCTTGAGAAAACACTTAGGGCGATGATGGAAGAGGAGGTGGCCCAGGAGGAGGAGGAGGAGGAGGAGGAAGAGGGGTAATTTTTAGCACTTTCAGGCCAGTCTCTTCGAAGTGACTCAGAGGGAGGTTTTTGGCAACAGCAGAGGCCAAATGTGGCCAGCCAGGGCCCACTACTGGAGGACGAGGATGAGTAGGAGGTGGAGGAGGATGAGGATGAAGCATGGTCACAGCGGGGTGGCACCCAACGCAGCTCGGGTCCATCACTGGTGCGTGGCTGGGGGGAAAGGCAGGACGATGACGATACGCCTCCCACAGAGGACAGCTTGTCCTTACCCCTGGGCAGCCTGGCACACATAAGCGACTACATGCTGCAGTACCTGCGCAACGACAGCAGAGTTGCCCACATTTTAACCTGTGCGGACTACTGGGTTGCCACCCTGCTGGATCCACGCTACAAAGACAATGTGCCCACCTTATTTCCTGCACTGGAGCGTGATAGGAAGATGCACGAGTACAAGCGCACGTTGGTAGATGCGCTACTGAGAGCATTCCCAAATGTCACAGGGGAACAAGTGGAAGCCCAAGGCCAAGGCAGAGGAGGAGTAAGAGGTCGCCAAGGCAGCTGTGTCAATGCCAGCTCCTCTGAGGGCAGGGTTAGCATGGCAGAGATGTGGAAAACTGCTAACTGTCCCACCACCTGATACGCAACGTGTTAGCAGGAGGCAACATTTCACTAACATGGTGGAACAGTACATGTGCACATTCCTCCACGTACTGACTGATGGTTCGGCCCCATTCAACTTCTGGGTCTCTAAATTGTCCACGTGGCCAGAGCTAGCCTTTTATGCCCTGGAGGTGCTGGCCTGCCCGGCGGCCAGCGTTTTGTCTGAACGTGTATTCAGGACTGCAGGGGGCGTCATTACAGACAAACGCAACCGCCTGTCTACAGCCAATGTGGACAAGCTGACGTTCATAAAAATGAACCAGGCATGGATCCCACAGGATCTGTCCGTCCCTTGTCCAGATTAGACATTAACTACCTCCCCTTAACCATATATTATTGGATTCCAGGGCACTTCCTCATTCAATCCTATTTTTATTTTCATTTTACCATTATATTGCAAGGCTACCCAAAGTTGAATGAACCTCTCCTCTGTCTGGGTGCCGGGGCCTAAATATATGCCAATGGACTGTTCCAATGTTGGGTGACGTGAAGCCTGATTCTCTGCTATGACATGCAGACTGATTCTCTGCTGACATGAAGCCAGATCCTCTGTTACGGGACCTCTCTCCTCTGCCTGGGTGCTGGGCCTAAATTTATGCCAATGGACTGTTGCAGTGGTGGCTGACGTGAAGCCTGATTCTCTGCTATGACATGAAGACTGATTCTCTGCTGACATGAAGCCAGATTGTCTGTTACGGGACCTCTCTCCTCTGCCTGGGTCCTGGGCCTAAATATATGCCAATGGACTGTTGCAGAGGTGGCTGACGTGAAGCCTCATTCTCTGCTATGACATGCAGACTAATTCTCTGCTGACATGAAGCCAGATCCTCTGTTACGGGACCTCTCTCCTCTGCCTGGGTGCTGGGCCTAAATTTATGACAATGGACTGTTGCAGTGGTGGGTGACGTGAAGCCTCATTCTCTGCTATGACATGCAGACTAATTCTCTGCTGACATGAAGCCAGATCCTCTGTTACGGGACCTCTCTCCTCTGTCTGGGTGCCGGGGCCTAAATATATGCCAATGGACTGTTCCAATGTTGGGTGACGTGAAGCCTGATTCTCTGCTATGACATGCAGACTGATTCTCTGCTGACATGAAGCCAGATCCTCTGTTACGGGACCTCTCTCCTCTGCCTGGGTGCTGGGCCTAAATTTATGCCAATGGACTGTTGCAGTGGTGGCTGACGTGAAGCCTGATTCTCTGCTATGACATGAAGACTGATTCTCTGCTGACATGAAGCCAGATTGTCTGTTACGGGACCTCTCTCCTCTGCCTGGGTCCTGGGCCTAAATATATGCCAATGGACTGTTGCAGAGGTGGCTGACGTGAAGCCTCATTCTCTGCTATGACATGCAGACTAATTCTCTGCTGACATGAAGCCAGATCCTCTGTTACGGGACCTCTCTCCTCTGCCTGGGTGCTGGGCCTAAATTTATGACAATGGACTGTTGCAGTGGTGGGTGACGTGAAGCCTCATTCTCTGCTATGACATGCAGACTGATTCTCTGCTGACATGACGCCAGATCCTCTGTTACGGGACCTCTCTCCTCTGCCTGGGTGCTGGGCCTAAATTTATGAAAATTGACTCTTACAGTGGTGGGTGACGTGAAGCCTGATTCTCTGCTATGACATGAAGACTGATTCTCTGCTGACATGAAGCCAGATTGTCTGTTACGGGACCTCTCTCCTCTGCCTGGGTGCTGGGCCTAAATATATGCCAATGGACTGTTGCAGTGGTGGGTGACGTGAAGCCTGATTCTCTGCTATGACATGCAGACTAATTCTCTGCTGACATGAAGCCAGATCCTCTGTTACGGGACCTCTCTCCTCTGCCTGGGTGCTGGGCCTAAATTTATGAAAATGGACTCTTACAGTGGTGGGTGACGTGAAGCCTGATTCTCTGCTATGACATGAAGACTGATTTTCTGCTGACATGAAGCCAGATTGTCTGTTACGGGACCTCTCTCCTCTGCCTGGGTGCTGGGCCTAAATTTATGACAATGGACTGTTGCAGTGGTGGCTGACGTGAAGCCTCATTTTCTGCTATGACATGCAGACTAATTCTCTGCTGACATGAAGCCAGATTCTCTGTTACGGGACCTCTCTCCTCTGCCTGGGTTCCGGGGCCTAAATATCTGAGAATGGACTGTTCCAGTGGTGGGTGACGGGAAGCCAGATTCACTGCTATGGGACCTCTCTCCAATTGATTTTGGTTAATTTTTATTTATTTAATTTTTATTTTAATTCATTTCTCTATCCACATTTGTTTGCAGGGGATTTACCTACATGTTGCTGCCTTTTGCAGCCCTCTAGCCCTTTCCTGGGCTGTTTTACAGCCTTTTTAGTGCCGAAAAGTTTGGGTCCCCATTGACTTCAATGGGGTTCGGGTTCGGGACGAAGTTCGGATCGGGTTCGGATCCCGAACCCGAACATTTTCGGGAACTTCGGCCGAACTTCTCGAACCCGAACATCCAGGTGTTCGCTCAACTCTAGCGTTATGCACTTTGTCCCAAGTGAAAGGAGAGGTTTGCAGCAGCTGTGTGAGTGAATGGGCCCTAAAAGCCCTGTGTGCCTGTCCTGGTGAGATGTGATCCCTATGCTAATAGTGTACCTGTGAGTGGTACTTCCGGAAACACTTTCCAAAGCATAGGGCAGGGTGGTCAGGACAGTCAGGACAGAAATAGCGGGCGTCACGCCTTATTCCACTCCTGCTACAGACACGACATCTTTTTCGGGGTGACGGTTGGGTTGAGGTACCAGGAACGACATTGGGGAAATATCGCTCGTGTAGACGGCTAACTACACTGGTGGATGGGGCCACGGAACCTCCTGGGTACAGGAGGTTCTCGATGATCTCTTCCTGAAATTTGAGGAAGGATCCAGTTCTCCCAACCTTACTGTAGAGAACAAAACTATTATACAGAGCCAATTGAATTAAATACACAGACACCTTCTTATACCAGCGTCTGGTTCTGCGGGAAACTAAATACGGAGACAACATCTGGTCATTGAAGTCCACCCCTCCCATGAGCAAATTATAGTCGTGGACTGAGAGGGGCTTTTCAATGACACGGGTTGCTCGCTCAATTTGTATTGTCGTGTCTGCGTGAATGGAGGAGAGCATGTAAGCGTCACGCTTGTCTCTCCATTTCACCGCAAGCAGTTCTTCGTTACACAGTGTGGCCCTCTGCCCCCTTGCAAGACGGGTGGTAACGAGCCGTTGGGGGAAGCCCGCGCGTCTAGTTCGCACGGTGCCACAGGCGCCAATCCGTTCTAGAAACAAATGCCTAAAGAGGGCCACACTTGTGTAAAAATTGTCCACATAAAGATGGTACCCCTTGCCGAATAAGGGTGACACCAAGTCCCAAACTGTCTTCCCACTGCTCCCCAGGTAGTCAGGGCAAACGACCGGCTCCAGGGTTTGATCTTTTCCCTCATAGATCCGAAATTTGTGGGTATAGCCTGTGGCCCTTTCACAGATCTTATACAATTTGACCCCATACCGGGCGCGCTTGCTTGGGATGTATTGTTTGAAGCCAAGGCGCCCGGTAAAATGTCTCAGGGACTCGTCTACGCAGATGTTTTGCTCTGGGGTATACAAATCTGCAAATTTCAGGTTGAAATGGTCTGAGGGGCCGAATTTTGTGGAGCCGGTCAAAAGCAGGGTGGCCTCTGGGACGAGAGGCGGTGTTGTCGCTAAAGTGCAGGAAACGCAGGATGGCCTCAAAACGTGCCCTGGACATAGCAGCAGAGAACATGAGCATGTGATGAATTGGGTTCGTGGACCAATATGACCGCAATTCATGCTTTTTAGTTAGACTTATGTTGAGGAGAAGGCCCAGAAAAGTTTTAATTTCGGAAACTTGGACTGGTTTCCACCGGAAAGGCTGGGCATAAAAGCTTCCCGGGTTAGCGGTTATAAATTGTGTGGCATACCTGTTTGTTTCGGCCACAACTATATCTAAGAGCTCCGCAGTCAAGAACAGCTCAAAAAATCCCAGGGCCGAACCGATCTGAGCTGTCTCAACCCGAACTCCAGACTGGGCAGTGAAAGGGAAAACTACAGGTGCGGCTGAAGTTGGGGACTGCCAATCAGGGTTTGCCAGCACCTCAGGGATTCTAGGGGCTCTACGGGCACGTCTTTGCAGTGGCTGCGACAGGGTCACTACTGCACGCGCCACCGTACCAGCTTCAACTGCCCTTCTGGTGCTCGCTACTTCACCATGTTCTATGGCAGTGCTGGTACTAGGTCCAGGGAGGGCTGCGCTGCTGGTGTATGCCTCACCACGTAATCCGACAGCAGCAGCCCCACTCTGCTGCTCTTGAAGCGGATCCTGCGCAACCTGTGGTCTATCGACACGGGGCCGGGTACGCCTGGTGCTATCAGGGACCTCAGCCTCCTCGTCCGAACTTTGGGTCAGAGAGCCACTGCTTTCTACAGGTTCGTATTCTAACCTGCTAGATTCATCAGATGAGGGTTCCCATTCCTCATCCGACTGGGTCAGAAGCCTTTAGGCCTCTTCAGAAGAATACCCCCTGTTTGATATTTTGGGCAACTAAATTTAGGGGTATTCCCTGAGATTACCCAAGAAAAAAAAGCAAGCCTGTCTTACAAAGGGGAGGTTAGCGAAGTACCGGAGGCCGCTGCGGTTGATAAAAAATATCAAAACTGATTTTTTTTTTATCGCCGCAGCGCGTGTAAAGTGAATGTGCAGTGATCAAAAAAAAATTTTTTTTTGTCACTGCGGTGGGGCGGGCGTGGGTGAACGCACGTGTGGGCGACCGATCCGGCCTGATCGGGCAAACACTGCGATCAAAGGGGTGATCAAAGGGTTAATTGGGGTTCAGGGGGGTGATCTGGGGCTAGTATGTGGTGTTTGGTGTACTCACTGTGTAGCCTGCTCCTCTGCTGGATCCAACTGACGAAAAGAACCAGCAGAGGAGCAGGCCAGCCATATAACAGATCATATTTACTAATATGATCTGTTATCTGGCCTTTGATTGTTTTTTAAAAAAATCATCAGCTTGCCAGCCGCGATCATTGGCTGGCAAGCTGATGACGCGACCCCCCCTCGACGAAATGCCGGCCCGAACTGCACATGCGCAGGCCGGCAAAGCGCGTCATCTCGCGTCTCGCGAGATGACGCGTATATGCGTGACTGTGCGCAGCTCTGCCGCCTCCGGACCGCACATCTGCATTAGGCGGTCCGGAGGCGGTTAAACGAGAAACACAATCCCTTTGCGGAAGTTGTTGCGATGTTGGATTGCCCCCCACCTCTGGCGTCCCCCCAAAATGTCTGCCCTGATCTAATAGGTGCAGTCACCTTAAACCACAAAGCTATATCTTTGTAATCCCATCTCATTTCTGGACGCATGGCCTTCCGCTGCCTAAATTGTTCATTATAGCGCAGACATACTATCCCCTCGTAAACCCGATACGTTTCACCAATCACGTCCAAATAGCAAAACAGTGCTGATCAACAGTCTGGCGTATTTTCCCCTATCACACTTGCTAATATTGTGAACGCCTGTAACCAATTCTGAAACGTTTGCAGTATTAACCAATATCTTAGCTTTTCTTCATCCTCTTTTTTCCTCTCATTTCTCCTTGCCCTATCCAGGTTAAACTTTTCCAACGGGAGCAAAGAAAAAATCTCCACGTATTACCTTTTCCAAATTCTCTCCCTTACCTCCTGCTTTAATTCCTCAACGGGCCCTCAAAACAAACATAAACCTCCCCTCTTGCATTATCATCCAACCTCACTGTTTCTTCCTCCACCGCGCCACCTGCCGGTGTTTGTACCGATGCCACATTACCCGTTATCCTCAACCTGCCTACCCCCACAATCCCAGACCCCCCGGGGCCCCTGCCATACTCCAAGCCGGCAACAGGGATGCCCCCCATATTCCACCCTGCTAATAAGCCCGCCAGACCCCCACCCCAGAAGCTGAGCCCAAGCCTCTACCTAAATCCATCTGGGACCCCCTGCCACCCTATTACACATACCCGCCACTAACTGCGCTACAGGTCCCCACGTTATCTCACCTGGCTGCCTGGATACTGTGACCCCATCAGCCGCAGATCCTGATTCCAGTTGACCACCCCTCCGCGACGACCTTCCAGCTCCTGAAAAAGTGGATCCCAAATCTTGTCCCCTGGCTGAGCTGAAGCCAGGGACGATGGAGCTGTATTCATCCATGGATGGCTCAAAAGGGTGGAGCTACCGTTCTGCTTCTGCCTTGGTGAAAGGGGCCTACTGCACGCTTCCCTAGGACTCGCAGCAGCCCCATGCCTCCTGTTATCTTGGTCATGCTGGGGGGCACCTTCCTTCCCTGGACAATCGAAGGTGCCTGCTGTGCTTGTTCCTGCTCCCACGCCAAGCCTCGCTGCAGACCGAGGTTACTGGGCAAGCCACCTAGTGGGCTTCGCCTATTTTGCAGATTCCTTCCACATCGGGGCATGCGGGAGGCAACTTTCCCCGCTGCACAACGACGTGAAGGGTCCTCTGAAGGGCGCTAAGCCCATAGGGTAGATGATGTCAGGCTAAATTGCGCCGGCGGTCTGGCCCACCGCGGTCGGGTCATCGATAGCTAAGATAAAACATGTGCCTCAGCCGCCCCCCTTAGCAGCTGCTGCACCTGGTCTTGGAACCACCCGGTTACGCAAATCTCCACTGCCCCCCTCAACTCCCTGATGGCCTCCTCAAGCTTCTCCATTACTAAGGTGAGCACTGCACAGTACTAACGTGGCGTAGCTCTTTTCTTTTACCTAAAATGGCACCCTTTTCTCCCCTGCAACCCCCTTTTACCCCTTATTTCCCACTCCTAAACTCAAACTGGCCAATCCTTACCCCCCCCCCCCCCCCGGCCTCTCTCTTATCCAACCCCTCTAACCACACTGACCTATCCCTACCCACCGGTGTTTCCCTAAACCCCTGGGGCCTCCCTTAAAGGCTCTGCCCCCCAGTCCGGCCATTACTTTATTTCCTGTATAACGTTTGCACATCCTAAAAATATCTGTACTTTTTCCGTAGACACTGCAGACAGTGACATTATCTGCACTACATCTCCTGTATAACATTTGCTCATCATAAATATCTGTGATATTTCCTGTAATTTTTTTATTAGCCACTGGTGACAGTGACATTACCTGCGCTACATCTCCTGTATAATGCTTGCACATCATAAATATCAGTGACATTCAGACTAATTTTTTCTCTGCTGGTGGCAGCGACATTACTTGTGCTACATCTCCTGCATAACGTTTGCACATCCCAAATAGCTGTGACATTCCCTGCAATTTTTTATTATTCGCTGGTCACAGCGACATTACCTGCAGTACATCTCCTGTATAACGTTTGCGCATCACAAATATCAGTGACATTTATGCCTCATTCACACGTCAGTGTTCGGTCAGTGATTTCCATCAGTGATTTATGAGCCAAAACCAGGTGCGGCTCTAAACACAGAACAGGTGCAGATCTTTCCTTTATACTTTATGTCTGTGGAGGCTTCAATCCTGGTTTTGGCTCATAATAACTGATGGAAATCACTGACCAAGACACTGATGTGTGAATGAGGCTGTAGTCTAATTTTTTTTGCTGCTGGTGGCAGCGACATTACCTGCACTACATCTCCTGTATAACGTTTGCACATCCTAAATATCAGTGACATTCAGTTAAACAGCGCTGGTGCGCTACTGTACGTGTGACATACTTGCAAGCATATATCCAAGCATATATCCACCACAACATACACACACACAAAAATCCACACACCTCATGGAGTAGTAAACTTTAATAATGTAAACATAAAGAACTGGTTCACAAATAAGTCCTTAGCTTGACCTATTTGCCACATGTAGCTCCCTCCCACTTCTCCATCTTCTCCCCTACTTCTCCAACCACCCAGCATTTGTAGAGACAGAATAAAATAAAATAAATTCTGGAAATCACATTGTATGATTTTTATAGAATGTATTTGTCTTGCACTGCTGAACATAAGTATTTGAACACCTGAGAAACAGCAAGAATTCTGGCCCTCAAAGACCTGTTACTGTGCCTTTAAAAAGTCCATCTCTACTCCACTCATTAATCTAACTTAATAGCATCTGTCTGAGCTCTTTAAAGACACCTGTCCACCCCACAGTCAGTCAGATGCCAACTACTACCATAGGCAAGACCAAAGAGCTGTAAAAAGACACCAGAGACAAAATTGTGGACCTCCACCAGTGAAAATATATTAACTGTCGGAGCAATTGTTAGAAAATGGAAGAGGCTAAAGACAACTGTCAGTTTCCCTCGGACTGGGGCTCCATGCAAGATCTCACCTCGTGGGGTATCACTGATGATAAGAAAGGTAAGGAATCAGCATAGAAATGCAAGGGATGAGCTGGTCAATGGCATGAAGAGAGCTGGGACCATAGTTTTAAAGCTCACTCTCGGTAGAACACTACGCCGTCATGGTTTTAAATCATGCACGGAAGGTTCCCCGTCATCACATGTCCAGGCCTGTCTGAAGTTTGCCAATGACCATCTGGATGATCCAGAGGAGGCATGGGAGAAAGTCATGAGTTGCATCCCAACACCATCCCTACTGTGAAGCATGGGGTTGGTAACATCATGCTTTGGGGGTGCTTTTCTGCAAAGGGGACAGGATAACTGCACTGTATTAAGGAGAGGATGAATGGGGCCATTTATTGTGAGATTTTGAGCAACAACCTCCTTCCCTCAGTCAGAGCATTGAAGATGGGTTGTGGCTGGGTCTTCCAACATGACATTGACCCAAAGCACACAGCCAGGAAAACCAAGGAGTGGCTCCGTAAGAAGCATATCAAGGTTCTAGAGTGGCCTAGCAAGTCTCCAGACATAAATCCAATAGAACATACTTGGAGGGAGCTGAAACTTGCGTTGCTCAAAGACAGCCTCGAAACCTGACAGACTTAGAGGAGATCTGTGTTCAGGAGTGGGCCAAAATCCCTGTTGCAGTGTGTGCAAACCTGGTCAAGAACTATAGGAAACATTTGACCTCTGTAATTGCAAACAAAGGCTTCTGTAACAAATATTAACACTGATTTTCTCAGGTGTTTAAATACTTATGTTCAGCAGTGCAAGAGAAATACATTATTTAAAAATCATACAATGTGATTTCCTGAATTTTTTTATTTTTTCTCTCAGATTTGAAAATGAACCTACAATGTGAATTTCAGACCCCTTCATGATTTGTAAGTAGGAAAACTTGCAAAATCGCAGGATATTCAAATACTTCTGTTACTCACTGTATATATATATATATATATATATATATATATATTAGCTTACCGTTTATTACTGTAAATACTTACAGTTATAAAGACTCCAGCAGGCTCAGGATCAGTGCTCTGTGCAGCTGGGCTCAGGGCTGGAAGTGGGCATTGCTCTGCAGTTCATGAAGGAGACCGGGGCTTGGCACACCCTAGCGTTGCAGTGCCTCCACGTGACGTCACGGCGTGCGGCATACGCAATGAACAGGGGAGGTTGGGAGGAGGAGCAAGCAAGTACCATATTTTTCTCCCCATAAGACAGAATGGCCCATAAGATGTACCTAGGTTTTAGAGGTGGAAAATAAGGAAAAAAAAAATAATTACACCTCAAGTAAGACCACCAATCAGACCCCCAATATTAATCAGACTTCAGCTCACAGCCCCGAACAGATCCCCAATGTTAATAAGACCTCAGTTAAGACCTCAGATCAGAGGTTATAAAGAAGACCTCCATCAGACCTCAGATGAGACCCCATGCCTCATATCAGTCCTCCATGCCTCATATCAACCCCCAGCCATATGTGATCAGCCCCCAGCCATATGTAATCAGCCCCCAGCCATATGTAATTAGCCCCCAGCCATAATGCAGCCCCCAGCCATATATAATCAGCTCCCAGGCCCCTAAATGTGCACCGAACCAAATTGCTGGCCCTGGAAATGTAGCGATTTAGGCGGTCCCTCGTTACTAAGTCCCCAGCCGCCACTTTTTTTCCTGGTGTGCCGTCCCCACTTTACTCCAGCAAGTGTCTTGTAACATCACCCATGCCCTGACCAACGCAGTTATTGGGAAGGTCCATTTAACGACTGACACATGGACAAGTGGTTGTGGCCAGGGATGCTACATTTCCCTGATGGCACACTGGGTGAACAGTTGTGGAAGCCGGGAGCGAGTCGTACCCTGGTATGGCAGAGGTGCTACCGACACCAAGGATTGTGGGCCCTACTTTCATCAGGATTTCCGCCACCACCTACATTGGTGGCTGCAGCCCCCCCTTCTCCTCCTCCACTTACACCTCTGAATTCCCATCTTGCAGCACCAGTCAGCCATCAGTCAGTAGCTGGAAGCAGTGTAGCACTGCAGTGGGAAAGGGATAACAGGCCCGGCTGAAACTAATTTGCTTAGGTGACAAACAGCACACCGCCACAGAGCTGTGGCATGGTATAAGGGACCAGACTGAGCTGTGGCTCTCGCCACTCAACCTACAAGCTGGCATGGTTGTGTCTGATAATGGCTGTAAGTTGGGGACAGCATTGGAACTCGGCAAGTTCACACACATACCATGCCTAGCCCACATGTTCAACTTCGTGGTTAAGTGATTTCTCAAAACCTACCCCAATTTACCTGAGCTACTGGTGAAGGTGCGCCGCCGCGTGTGTGCACATTACCCAAAGTCATCTACAGCTGCCGCCAGTCTGGCAACGCTGCAGCAGCGCTTGCAATTGCCAACTCACGGACTGTTCTGCGACGTGAGCACGCGCTGGAACTTCACGTTACACATGTTGGCCAGGCTTTGTGAGCAGAAGAGGGCAGTAGTGGAACACCAGCTGCAACATGGTTGTCGCCTTTCCAATCAGCTTCCGCTCTTCACAAGTCAAGAGTGGGCATGGAGGTGTAACCTCTGTGAGGTTTTGCGCAACTTTAAGGAATCAAAACATATGGTGAGCGGCTATCCAGATATTATTAGTGTAACCATCCCACTTCTGTGTCTAATGAAACACTCGCTACTCACAATGAAGGAGGACGCTTTGCATGTGGAAGAGGTGTAAAAGGAAGACACAGTACACAGGGTGATAGCCAGACCACCCTCATTTTGTCTACTCAGCACGAATTGGATTATGATGATGAGGAGGAGAAGCAGAAGGCGGTTGCCTCTGCTACAGAGGATAATACCCACAGCAGGTTTATTCCATCGATTCAGCTTGAATGGCCCAAAGAGGAGGAAGAGGATGAGTAGATTGAGAGTCTTTCTCCTGATGAGGACAGCAACAGTCTTGTCTGTTAGGACTCTGGCACACATGGCTGAGTTTATGTTATACTGACTTTCCCATGAACCTCGCGTTATACGCATTTTGGCCAACACCGATTACTGGTTGTTCACCCTTGTCAACCCTTGCTACAAAGAGAACTTCTCATCTCTCATTTCTGTGGCGGAGAGGACTAGCAAAATGGTGCAGTACCAGAAGGTCCTTGTGGAAAAATTGCTCAAAAAATTTCCAGCTGACAACGCTGGCAGCAGAGTACGTAGTTCCTTGGGCAACCAAGGAGGGGAGATGAGGGGAACACACAGCAGTTGCAACAAAGGCAATGCAACAGTCTCCAAGGCCTAGGACAGTTTCATGATACCCCGCAAGTAACCTCCCTATGATACGCGGCCTAGTGTCACAAGGAGAGAAAAGTTTTGGAAGATGATGAAGGAGTCTGTAGCAGACCGTATCAGCATCCTCAATGATCCCTCTGTGCCTTGCAACTATTGGGTGTCCAAGCTAGACTCGTGGCACGAACTGGCGCTCTACGCCTTGGAGGTGCTGGCCTGCCCTGCCGCCAGCGTTTTGTCTAAGCGAGTATTTAGTGCTGCTGGGGGCATAATAACTGATAAGCGCATCCGACTGTCAACTGAAAATGCTGACAGGTTGACTCAAAATGAACAAGGCCTGGACTGCCTCTGACTTCTCTACTCCACCAGAAAGCGGCTGAACATAAAGGCACTTTAAATGTGGCTTTTATGGTGTATTAAATACACTGTATTCCCATGCACCCCTTCCACCACAAAAAAAGAGTATATGGTTCAATCTTCCTTTTCTAGTCCTCCTCCTCTATCATATCAATATGCTTATTAGGCTGCCCTCGCTCCTAATGTTTTAGAGGGTCAGCTCAGCAGCAGGCCCTCAACCATAATTTTTTCGATGGTCAGCTCAGCAGAATGCCCACAACCAATTTTTTTTCGACGGTCAGCTCAGCAGCAGGCTCTCAACCATAATTTTTTCGATGGTCAGATCAGCCGCAGGCACTAGCCGCTAATATTTTAAAGAATGTTTTAGAGAATTAGCTGTTTTAGATGGTCAGGTCAGCAGTAGGCCCTCGCAAATAATGTTTTGGATGGTCAGCTCGGCAGCAGGCCCTCGTCCCTAATGTTTTAGATGGTCAGCTCAGCAGCAGGCCCTCAATCATAATATTTTAGATTGTCAGGTCAGCAGCAGGCCCTCGCACCTATGTTTTTAGATGGTTAGCTGTTTTAGATGGTCAGCTCAGCAGTAGGTCCTTGCCCATAATGATTTAGATGTTTAGCATAGCAGCAGGCCTTCGCCCATAATTTTTTCCATGGTCAGATCAACAGCAGGCACTCGCCCCTAATGTTTTAGAGAGTCAGCTCAGCAGCAGACCCTCAACCATAATTTTATTGATGGTCAGCTCAGCAGCAGGCCCTCACCCATAATTTTTTCCATGGTCAGATCTGCAGCAGGCCCTTGCCCCTAATGTTTTAGAGAGTCAGCTCACCAGCAGACCCTGAACCATAATTTTTTCGATGGTCAGCATAGGAGCAGCCCCTCACCTAATGTTTTAGATGGTCAGCTCAGCCTCAGACCCTTACCCCTAATTTTTGGGATGGCCAGATCAGCAGCAGGCCCTCGCCCCTAATGTCTTAGAGGGTCACCAGCAGGCCCTTGCTTATAATTTTTTTGAGGGTCATCAGCAAGCCATCAATCATAATTTTACAAGGGTGTGTATGATGCCCTCCTTTATGTGTAATAAAGGGTGTATTGGAGTGCCGGTTCCTTGTAATATTTGGCAGCCCTTTCACTTAGTGCATAGACTTTAAGAGTGTGGAAGTCCCACTACATGAACAATTGTACCACAATGTGAATGAGGCCCTCCTTTATATGATATACAGATTGTATCAGAGTGCCTCTTCCTTATAATTTTTGGCAGCACTTGCACTTTATATACAATTAACTATACAGTCAAGAATGTTTCCTAAAATAAATTTTAGAGGAAATTATTTTATATTCGGTTTTGTGTGCATTATTGTCAGTTTGTAAAATTGGCATACTACTCGGACAACATCATTCCCAGCAGCGACCTGGGAGTCCAAGATTCATTCAGACATCCTCCCCATGCTGTTCCTGAACCATTTCAGTGGTGTTTCCATCAATTTCTGACCATTTCATGTGAACCAGACACCCTCCCCTCTTCAGAGCAGGGGGTGCCTGGTTTAATGTTCGGGTTCTCCCATTGAGTTCCCTTGTGCTCGGGTGCTCGGTAGAGCACCCGAGCATCCCGCGGTGTTCTTCTCAAGCATCCAAGCACATATGGGGTGTTGCCATATTCAGGAGAAAATCGATAACAAATTATGTAGTTCTTTTTTTTCCTGTCACCCTCCTGTGAAAATGAAAAATTTGGGGCTATTTTTATTGGAAGAAATTTAACTTTTCATTTTCACAGCCAAGTGTTTCCAAATTCTGTTAAATGCTTAGAGGGCCCACCCCTTAATATATTCTTTGAAGGGTGTAGTTTTCAAAATGTGGTCACTTTTTGCGGGTTTCCACTGTAGGTGTATGTCAGGGTCTCTTCAAATACATAATGGTGCCTAAAAAACATTCTAGCAAAATCTGCCTCCAAAATCCTTTTATTCTGACCACTGCCACGTGCCCAGAGAGCAGTTTACTACCACATATGGGGTATTTCTGTAAAACTGCAGAACCAGAGTAATGATTATAGAGGTTTATTTTGCTGTTAACCCTTGCTGTGTTGCAAGATAAAATTGATTAACTCAAAAATTTCACCTCTATTTTCCTTTAATTATTGTGGAACACCTCAAAGGTTAACAAAGTTTGTAATATGAGTTTTGAATAATTTGAGGGGTGTAGTTTGTAAAATGGGGTCATTTATGGGTGTTTTCCATGACGTAAGCCCCTAAAAATCACTTTATAACTGAACTGCTGCTTAAAAATATGGTTTTGGAAATTTTGTTAAAAATTAAAAAAAATTGCTTATAAAATACTAAGCTTTCTAATAGGGATGAGCGAACCCGAACTGTATAGTTTGGTTTTGTACCGAATTTTTGGGTGTCCGTGACACGGACCCGAACCCGGTCATTTTTGTAAAAGTCTGGTTCGGGTTCGGTGTTTGTCGCTTTCTTGGCGCTTTTTGAAAGGCTGCAAAGCAGCCAATCAACAAGCGTCATACTACTTGCCCCAAGAGGCCGTCACAGCCATGCTTACTATTGGCATGGCTGTGATTGGCCAGTGCAGCATGTGACCCAGCTTCTATTTAAGCTGGAGTCACATAGCGCCGCCGTCACTCTGCTCTGATCAGCATAGGGAGAGGGTGCAGCTGTGACGTTAGGGCGAGATTAGGCAGATTAACTCCTCCAAAGGACTTCATTCAGAGATCGATCTGCAGCTGTGGAGGATTGTACTGCTGCTATTGAATTGCTCACTGTTTTTAGGCTGCCCAGAGCGTTTTTCAGTCACTTTTTTTCTGGGGTGATCGGCGGCCATTTTGTGTCTTGTGGTGCGCCAGCACAAGCTGCCACCAAGTGCATTTAACCCTCAATGGTGTGGTTGTTTTTGGGCTAAATCCTATATCAGGGTCAAGCTGTCACACCAAATGCATTTAACCATCAATAGTCTGGATATTTTTTGGCCATATACTACATCAGGGGCAAGCTGTCACCAAGTGCATTTAACCCTCAATGGTGTGGTTGTTTTTTGGCTAAATCCTACATCAGGGTCAAGCTGTCACACCAAGTGCATTTAACCAGCAATAGTGTGGTTATTTTTTGGCTATATACTACATCAGGGGCAAGCTGTCACCAAGTGCATTTAACCGTCAATGGTGTGGTTGTTTTTTGGCTCAATCCTACATCAGGGTGAAGCTGTCATACCAAGTGCATTTAACCATCAATAGTCTGGTTATTTTTTGCCAAATACTACATCAGGGGCAAGCTGTCACCAAGTGCATTTAACCCTCAATGGTGTGGTTGTTTTTTGGCTAAATCCTACATCAGAGTCAAGCTGTCACACCAAGTGCATTTAACCATCAATAGTCTGGTTATTTTTTGGCCATATACTACATCAGGGGCAAGCTGAGCCTGTCACCAAGTGCATTTAACCCTCAATAGTGTGGTTGGTCAAGCTGTCACACCAAGTGCATTTAACCATCAATAGTGTTTTTATTTTTTGGCCAAATCCCAGTCTAATTCTGTCAGTAAACGTATACCTGTCACCCAGCGCCTAAATAATAGGCCTCAAATTTATAGTCAGCTAAATCTGTGGTTATTTCTGTGGCTGGGCAAGTTATTTAGTGTCCGTCAAAGCACAGTTTTTGTTCTGGGTTGAAATACAATTCCCAATTTAGCAATTTCCTAATTTAGTGGTTTCTGCTGTATCAGAGCTATTTTAAATCTATCCCTAAAAGGGTATATAAGATTCAAGGTGCACATTGGGTCATTCTGAATAACTTCACACACACACGCTACTGTGCATTTCCAAGTCTAATTCTGTCAGTAAACCTATACCTGTCACCCAGCGCCTAAATAATAGGCCTCAAATTTATATCCAGCTAAATCCGTCGTTACTGCTGTGGCTGGTCAAGTTATTTAGTGTCCGTCAAAGCACAGTTTTTGTTCTGGGTTGAAATACAATTCCCAATTTTGCAATTTCCTAATTTAGTGGTTTCTGCTGTATCAGAGCTATTTTAAATCTATCCCTAAAAGGGTATATAAGATTCAAGGTGAAATCTGTCGTTACTGCTGTGCCTGTATTAGTGTAATACGGTACCTAAGTAGATAGCCAGATAGTGTTAGGTGTCTGTAAAAAAAGGCCTGAATTTGATATCAATACATTGGGCCAAATAATATTTTTTTTATTGTGGTGAATGGTAACAATGAGGAAAACATCTAGTAAGGGACGATGACGCGGACATAGTCGTGGTGGTGTTAGTGGACCCTCTGGTGCTGGGAGAGGACGTAGCCGTTCTGCCACAGCCACACGTCCTAGCGTACCAACAACCTCAGGTCCCAGTAAGGCCTCCCACCCAGTCTTCTGCAGAAAGCGCACAGATGGCGTCTGAAAACCAAGCCCATCAGTCTGTCACATCACCCCCATGCATACAAGGGAAACTGTCTGAGCCTCAATTTATGCAGCAGTGCACGAGTACAAGCGCACGTTGGTAGACGTGCTACTGAGAGCATTCCCAAATGTCACAGGGGAACAAGTGGAAGCCCAACGCCAAGGCAGAGAAGGAGCAAGAGGTCGCCAAGGCAGCTGTATCACGGCCAGCTCCTCTCAAGGCAGGGTTAGCATGGCAGAGATGTGGAAAAGTTTTGTCAACACGCCACAGCTAACTGCAGCACCACCTGATATGCAAAGTGTTAGCAGGAGGCAACAGTTCACTAACATGGTGAAACAGTACGTGTGCACACCCCTCCACGTACTGACTGATGGTTCGGCCCCATTCAACTTCTGGGTCTCTAAATTGTCCACGTGGCCAGAGCTAGCCTTTTATGCCTTGGAGGTGCTGGCCTGCCCGGCGGCCAGCGTTTTGTCTGAACGTGTATTCAGCACGGCAGGGGGCATCATTAAAGACAAACACAGCCGCCTGTCTACAGCCAATGTGGACAAGCTGACGTTCATGAAAATTAACCAGGCATGGATCCCACAGGTCCTGTCCATCCCTTGTGCAGATTAGACATTAACTACCTCCCCTTAACCATATATTATTGTATTACATGGCACGTCCTCATTCAATCCAATTTTTATTTTCATTTTACCATTATATTGCGAGGCTACCCAAAGTTGAATGAACCTCTCCTCTGTCTGGGTGCCGGGGGCTAAATATATGCCAATGGACAGTTCCAATGTTGGGAAACGTGAAGCCTGATTCTCTGCTATGACATGCAGACTGATTCTCTGCTGACATGAAGCCAGATTCTCTGTTACGGGACCTCTCTCCTCTGCCTGGGTGCTGGGCCTAAATATATGACAATGGACTGTTACAGTGGTGGCTGACGTGAAGCTGGATTCTCTGCTATGACATGCAGACTGATTCTCTGCTGACATGAAGCCAGATTCTCTGTTACGGGACCTCTCTCCTCTGCCTGGGTGCCTGGGCCTAAATATATGACAATGGACTGTTACAGTGGTGGGTGACGTGAAGCCTGATTCTCTGCTATGACATGCAGACTGATTCTCTGCTGACATGAAGCCAGATTCTCTGTTACGGGACCTCTCTCCTCTGCCTGGGTGCCTGGGCCTAAATATATGACAATGGACTGCTGCAGTGGTGGCTGACGTGAAGCCTGATTCTCTTCTATGACATGCAGACTGATTCTCTGCTGACATGAAGCCAGATTCTCTGTTACGGGACCTCTCGCCTCTGCCTGGGTGCCTGGGCCTAAATATATGCCAATTGACTGTTCCAATGTTGGGTGACGTGAAGCCTGATTCTCTGCTATGACATGCAGACTGATTCTCTGCTGACATGAAGCCAGATTCTCTGTTACGGGACCTCTCTCCTCTGCCTGGGTGCCTGGGCCTAAATATATGACAATGGACTGTTACAGTAGTGGGTGACGTGAAGCCTGATTCTCTGCTTTGACATGCAGACTGATTCTCTGCTGACATGAACTCAGATTCTCAGTTACGGGACCTCTCTCCTCTGCCTTGGTGCCTGGGCCTAAATATATGACAATGGACTGTTGCAGTGGTGGCTAACGTGAAGCCTGATTCTCTTCTATGACATGCAGACTGATTCTCTGCTGACATGAAGCCAGATTCTCTGTTACGGGACCTCTGTCCTCTGCCTGGGTGCCTGGGCCTAAATATATGACAATGGACTGCTGTAGTGGTGGCTGACGTGAAGCCTGATTCTCTTCTATGACATGCAGACTGATTCTGTGCTGACATGAAGCCAGATTCTCTGTTACGGGACCTCTCTCCTCTGTCTGGGTGCCTGGGCCTAAATATATGCCAAAGGACTGTTCCAATGTTTAGTGACGTGAAGCCTGATTCTCTGCTATGACATGCAGACTAATTCTCTGCTGACATGAAGCCAGATTCTCTATTACGGGACCTCTCGCCTCTGCCTGGGTGCCTGGGCCTAAATATATGCCAATTGACTGTTCCAATGTTGGGTGACGTATAGCCTAATTCTCTGCTATGAAATGCAGACTGATTCTCTGCTGACATGAAGCCAGATTCTCTGTTACGGGACCTCTCTCCTCTGCCTGGGTGCCTGGACCTAAATATATGCCAATTGACTGTTCCAATGTTGGGTGACGTGAAGCCTGATTCTCTGCTATGACATGCAGACTGATTCTCTGCTGACATGAAGCCAGATTCTCTCTTACGGGACCTCTCTCCTCTGCCTGGGTGCTGGGCCTAAATATATGACAATGGACTGTTACAGTGGTGGCTGACGTGAAGCCTGATTCTCTGCTATGACATGCAGACTGATTCTATGCAGACATGAAGCCAGATTGTCTGTTACGGGACCTCTCTCCTCTGCCTGGGTGCCTGGGCCTAAATATATGACAATGGACTGTTACAGTGGTGGGTGATGTGAAACCTGATTCTCTGCTATGACATGCAGACTGATTCTCTGCTGACATGAAGCCAGATTCTCTGTTACGGGACCTCTCTCCTCTGTCTGGGTGTCGGGGCCTAAATATATGCCAATGGACAGTTGCCGTGGTGGCTGACGTGAAGCCTGATTCTCTTCTATGACATGCAGCCTGATTCTCTGCTGACATGAAGCCAGATTCTCTGTTACGGGACCTCTCTCCTCTGCCTGGGTGCCTGGGCCTAAATATATGCCAATGGAAATCTACAGTGGTGGCTGACGTGAAGCTTGATTCTCTGATATGACATTTAGACTGATTCTCTGCTGACTTGAAGCCAGATTCTCTGTTACGGGACCTCTCTCCTCTGCCTGGGCGCCTGGGCCTAAATATATGACAATGGACTGCTACAGTGGTGGCTGCCGTGAAGCCTGATTCTCTGCTATGACATGCAGACTGATTCTCTGCTGACATGAAGCCAGATTCTCTGTTACGGGACCTCTCTCCTCTGCCTGGGTGCTGGGCCTAAATATATGACAATGGACTGTTACAGTGGTGGCTGACGTGAAGCCTGATTCTCTGCTATGACATGCAGACTGATTCTATGCAGACATGAAGCCAGATTGTCTGTTACGGGACCTCTCTCCTCTGCCTGGGTGCCTGGGCCTAAATATATGACAATGGACTGTTACAGTGGTGGGTGATGTGAAACCTGATTCTCTGCTATGACATGCAGACTGATTCTCTGCTGACATGAAGCCAGATTCTCTGTTACGGGACCTCTCTCCTCTGTCTGGGTGTCGGGGCCTAAATATATGCCAATGGACAGTTGCCGTGGTGGCTGACGTGAAGCCTGATTCTCTTCTATGACATGCAGCCTGATTCTCTGCTGACATGAAGCCAGATTCTCTGTTACGGGACCTCTCTCCTCTGCCTGGGTGCCTGGGCCTAAATATATGCCAATGGAAATCTACAGTGGTGGCTGACGTGAAGCTTGATTCTCTGATATGACATTTAGACTGATTCTCTGCTGACTTGAAGCCAGATTCTCTGTTACGGGACCTCTCTCCTCTGCCTGGGCGCCTGGGCCTAAATATATGACAATGGACTGCTACAGTGGTGGCTGCCGTGAAGCCTGATTCTCTGCTATGACATGCAGACTGATTCTCTGCTGACATGAAGCCAGATTCTCTGTTACGGGACCTCTCTCCTCTTCCTGGGTGCCTGGGCCTAAATATATGACAATGGACTGTTACAGTGGTGGGTGACGTGAAGCCTGATTCTATGCTATGACATGCAGACTGATTCTCTGCTATGACATGCAGACTGATTCTCTGCTGACATGAAGCCAGATTCTCTGTTACGGGACCTCTCTCCTCTGCCTGGGTGCCTGGGACTAAATATATGACAATGGACTGTTACAGTGGTGGGTGACGTGAAGCCTTATTCTCTGCTATGACATGCAGACTGATTCTCTGCTATGACATGCAGACTGATTCTCTGCTGACATGAAGCCAGATTCTCTGTTTCGGGACCTCTCTCCTCTGCCTGGGTGCTGGGCCTAAATATATGACAATGGACTGTTACAGTGGTGGCTGACGTGAAGCTGGATTCTCTGCTATGACATGCAGACTGATTCTCTGCTGACATGAAGCCAGATTCTCTGTTACGGGACCTCTCTCCTCTGCCTGGGTGCCTGGGCCTAAATATATGACAATGGACTGTTACAGTGGTGGGTGACGTGAAGCCTGATTCTCTGCTATGACATGCAGACTGATTCTCTGCTGACATGAAGCCAGATTCTCTGTTACGGGACCTCTCTCCTCTGCCTGGGTGCCTGGGCCTAAATATATGACAATGGACTGCTGCAGTGGTGGCTGACGTGAAGCCTGATTCTCTTCTATGACATGCAGACTGATTCTCTGCTAACATGAAGCCAGATTCTCTGTTACGGGACCTCTCGCCTCTGCCTGGGTGCCTGGGCCTAAATATATGCCAATTGACTGTTCCAATGTTGGGTGACGTGAAGCCTGATTCTCTGCTATGACATGCAGACTGATTCTCTGCTGACATGAAGCCAGATTCTCTGTTACGGGACCTCTCTCCTCTGCCTGGGTGCCTGGGCCTAAATATATGACAATGGACTGTTACAGTAGTGGGTGACGTGAAGCCTGATTCTCTGCTTTGACATGCAGACTGATTCTCTGCTGACATGAACTCAGATTCTCAGTTACGGGACCTCTCTCCTCTGCCTTGGTGCCTGGGCCTAAATATATGACAATGGACTGTTGCAGTGGTGGCTAACGTGAAGCCTGATTCTCTTCTATGACATGCAGACTGATTCTCTGCTGACATGAAGCCAGATTCTCTGTTACGGAACCTCTGTCCTCTGCCTGGGTGCCTGGGCCTAAATATATGACAATGGACTGCTGTAGTGGTGGCTGACGTGAAGCCTGATTCTCTTCTATGACATGCAGACTGATTCTGTGCTGACATGAAGCCAGATTCTCTGTTACGGGACCTCTCTCCTCTGTCTGGGTGCCTGGGCCTAAATATATGCCAAAGGACTGTTCCAATGTTTGGTGACGTGAAGCCTGATTCTCTGCTATGACATGCAGACTAATTATCTGCTGACATGAAGCCAGATTCTCTGTTACGGGACCTCTCGCCTCTGCCTGGGTGCCTGGGCCTAAATATATGCCAATTGACTGTTCCAATGTTGGGTGACGTGAAGCCTGTTTATCTGCTATGACATGCAGACTGATTCTCTGCTGACATAAAGCCAGATTCTCTGTTACGGGACCTCTCTCCTCTGCCTGGGTGCCTGGGCCTAAATATATGACAATGGACTGTTACAGTAGTGGGTGACGTTAAGCCTGATTCTCTGCTTTGACATGCAGACTGATTCTCTGCTGACATGAACTCAGATTCTCTTTTACGGGACCTCTCTCCTCTGCCTTGGTGCCTGTGCCTAAATATATGACAATGGACTGTTGCAGTGGTGGCTGACGTGAAGCCTGATTCTCTTCTATGACATGCAGACTGATTCTCTGCTGACATAAAGCCAGATTCTCTGTTACGAGACCTCTCTCCTCTGTCTGGGTGCCTGGGCCTAAATATATGACAATGGACTGCTGCAGTGGTGGCTGACGTGAAGCCTGATTCTCTTCTATGACATGCAGACTGATTCTCTGCTGAGATGAAGCCAGATTCTCTGTTACGGGACCTCTCTCCTCTGTCTGGGTGCCTGGGCCTAAATATATGCCAAAGGACTGTTCCAATGTTTGGTGACGTGAAGCCTGATTCTCTGCTATGACATGCAGACTAATTCTCTGCTGACATGAAGCCAGATTCTCTATTACGGGACCTCTCGCCTCTGCCTGGGTGCCTGGGCCTAAATATATGCCAATTGACTGTTCCAATGTTGGGTGACGTATAGCCTAATTCTCTGCTATGAAATGCAGACTGATTCTCTGCTGACATGAAGCCAGATTCTCTGTTACGGGACCTCTCTCCTCTGCCTGGGTGCCTGGACCTAAATATATGCCAATTGACTGTTCCAATGTTGGGTGACGTGAAGCCTGATTCTCTGCTATGACATGCAGACTGATTCTCTGCTGACATGAAGCCAGATTCTCTCTTACGGGACCTCTCTCCTCTGCCTGGGTGCTGGGCCTAAATATATGACAATGGACTGTTACAGTGGTGGCTGACGTGAAGCCTGATTCTCTGCTATGACATGCAGACTGATTCTATGCAGACATGAAGCCAGATTGTCTGTTACGGGACCTCTCTTCTCTGCCTGGGTGCCTGGGCCTAAATATATGACAATGGACTGTTACAGTGGTGGGTGATGTGAAACCTGATTCTCTGCTATGACATGCAGACTGATTCTCTGCTGACATGAAGCCAGATTCTCTGTTACGGGACCTCTCTCCTCTGTCTGGGTGTCGGGGCCTAAATATATGCCAATGGACAGTTGCCGTGGTGGCTGACGTGAAGCCTGATTCTCTTCTATGACATGCAGCCTGATTCTCTGCTGACATGAAGCCAGATTCTCTGTTACGGGACCTCTCTCCTCTGCCTGGGTGCCTGGGCCTAAATATATGCCAATGGAAATCTACAGTGGTGGCTGACGTGAAGCTTGATTCTCTGATATGACATTTAGACTGATTCTCTGCTGACTTGAAGCCAGATTCTCTGTTACGGGACCTCTCTCCTCTGCCTGGGCGCCTGGGCCTAAATATATGACAATGGACTGCTACAGTGGTGGCTGCCGTGAAGCCTGATTCTCTGCTATGACATGCAGACTGATTCTCTGCTGACATGAAGCCAGATTCTCTGTTACGGGACCTCTCTCCTCTTCCTGGGTGCCTGGGCCTAAATATATGACAATGGACTGTTACAGTGGTGGGTGACGTGAAGCCTGATTCTATGCTATGACATGCAGACTGATTCTCTGCTATGACATGCAGACTGATTCTCTGCTGACATGAAGCCAGATTCTCTGTTACGGGACCTCTCTCCTCTGCCTGGGTGCCTGGGACTAAATATATGACAATGGACTGTTACAGTGGTGGGTGACGTGAAGCCTTATTCTCTGCTATGACATGCAGACTGATTCTCTGCTATGACATGCAGACTGATTCTCTGCTGACATGAAGCCAGATTCTCTGTTTCGGGACCTCTCTCCTCTGCCTGGGTGCTGGGCCTAAATATATGACAATGGACTGTTACAGTGGTGGCTGACGTGAAGCTGGATTCTCTGCTATGACATGCAGACTGATTCTCTGCTGACATGAAGCCAGATTCTCTGTTACGGGACCTCTCTCCTCTGCCTGGGTGCCTGGGCCTAAATATATGACAATGGACTGTTACAGTGGTGGGTGACGTGAAGCCTGATTCTCTGCTATGACATGCAGACTGATTCTCTGCTGACATGAAGCTAGATTCTCTGTTACGGGACCTCTCTCCTCTGCCTGGGTGCCTGGGCCTAAATATATGACAATGGACTGCTGCAGTGGTGGCTGACGTGAAGCCTGATTCTCTTCTATGACATGCAGACTGATTCTCTGCTGACATGAAGCCAGATTCTCTGTTACGGGACCTCTCTCCTCTGTCTGGGTGCCTGGGCCTAAATATATGCCAACGGACTGTTCCAATGTTTGGTGACGTGAAGCCTGATTCTCTGCTATGACATCCAGACTAATTCTCTGCTGACATGAAGCCAGATTCTCTGTTACGGGACCTCTCGCCTCTGCCTGGGTGCCTGGGCCTAAATATATGCCAATTGACTGTTCCAATGTTGGGTGACGTGAAGCCTGATTCTCTGCTATGAAATGCAGACTGATTCTCTGCTGACATGAAGCCAGATTCTCTGTTACGGGACCTCTCTCCTCTGCCTGGGTGCCTGGGCCTAAATATATGACAATGGACTGTTACAGTAGTGGGTGACGTGAAGCCTGATTCTCTGCTTTGACATGCAGACTGATTCTCTGCTGACATGAACTCAGATTCTCAGTTACGGGACCTCTCTCCTCTGCCTTGGTGCCTGGGCCTAAATATATGACAATGGACTGTTGCAGTGGTGGCTGACGTGAAG
The DNA here is from genome assembly GCF_014858855.1 of Bufo gargarizans. Taxonomy (NCBI): domain Eukaryota; kingdom Metazoa; phylum Chordata; class Amphibia; order Anura; family Bufonidae; genus Bufo; species Bufo gargarizans. The sequence goes on from NC_058081.1 coordinate 401,459,804, forward strand.
CCTGATTCTTTTCTATGACATGCAGACTGATTCTCTGCTGACATGAAGCCAGATTCTCTGTTACGGGACCTCTGTCCTCTGCCTGGGTGCCTGGGCCTAAATATATGACAATGGACTGCTGCAGTGGTGGCTGACGTGAAGCCTGATTCTCTTCTATGACATGCAGACTGATTCTGTGCTGACATGAAGCCAGATTCTCTGTTACGGGACCTTTCTCCTCTGTCTGGGTGCCTGGGCCTAAATATATGCCAAAGGACTGTTCCAATGTTTGGTGACGTGAAGCCTGATTCTCTGCTATGACATGCAGACTAATTCTCTGCTGACATGAAGCCAGATTCTCTGTTACGGGACCTCTCTCCTCTGCCTGGGTGCTGGGCCTAAATATATGACAATGGACTGTTACAGTGGTGGCTGACGTGAAGCCTGATTCTCTGCTATGACATGCAGACTGATTCTGTGCTGACATGAAGCCAGATTGTCTGTTACGGGACCTCTCTTCTCTGCCTGGGTGCCTGGGCCTAAATATATGACAATGGACTGTTACAGTGGTGGGTGATGTGAAACCTGATTCTCTGCTATGACATGCAGACTGATTCTCTGCTGACATTAAGCCAGATTCTCTGTTACGGGACCTCTCTCCTCTGTCTGGGTGTCGGGGCCTAAATATATGCCAATGGACAGTTGCCGTGGTGGCTGACGTGAAGCCTGATTCTCTTCTATGACATGCAGCCTGATTCTCTGCTGACATGAAGCCAGATTCTCTGTTACGGGACCTCTCTCCTCTGCCTGGGTGCTGGGCCTAAATATATGACAATGGACTGTTGCAGTGGTGGCTGACGTGAAGCCTGATTCTCTTTTATGACATGCAGACTGATTCTCTGCTGACATGAAGCCAGATTCTCTGTTACGGGACCTCTCTCCTCTGCCTGGGTTCTGAGCCTAAATATATGACAATGGACTGTTACTATGGTGGCTGACGTGAAGCCTGATTCTCTGCTATGACATGCAGACTGATTCTCTGCTGACATGAAGCCAGATTCTCTGTTACGGGACCTCTCTCCTCTGCCTGGGTCTAAATATTTGACAATGGACTGTTACAGTGGTGGGTGACGTGAAGCCTGATTCTCTGCTATGACATGCAGACTGATTCTTTGCTGACATGAAGCCAGATTCTCTGTTATGGGACCTCTCTCCTCTGCCTGGGTGCTGGGCCTAAATATATGACAATGGACTGTTACAGTGGTGGCTGGCGTGAAGCCTGATTCTCTGCTATGACATGCAGACTGATTCTGTGCTGACATGAAGCCAGATTCTCTGTTACGGGACCTCTCTCCTCTGCCTGGGTGCTGGGCCTAAATATATGACAATGGACTGTTACAGTGGTGGCTGACGTGAAGCCTGATTCTCTGCTATGACATGCAGACTGATTCTCTGCTGACATGAAGCCAGATTCTCTGTTACGGGACCTATCTCCTCTGCCTGGGTGCCTGGTCCTAAATATATGACAATGGACTGTTGCAGTGGTGGCTGACGTGAAGCCAGATTCCCTGCTATGGGACCTCTCTCCAATTGATATTGGTTAATTTTTATTTATTTTATTTTTATTCAATCCCCTTTCCACATTTGTTTGCAGGGATTTACCTACATGTTGCTGCCTTTTGCAGCCTTCTAGCTCTTTCCTGGGCTGTTTTACAGCCTTTCTAGTGCCGAAAAGTTCGGGTCCCTATTGACTTCAATGGGGTTCGGGACGAAGTACGGTTCAGGTTCGGATCTCAAACCCAAACATTTCCGGGAAGTTCGGCCGAACTTCTCGAACCCGAACATCCAGGTGTTCTCTCAACTCTACTTTCTAATGTTGTAAAAAAAAAAAAAAAATTACATTTACCAAATGATTCCAACATAAAGCAGTCATATGGGGAATGTTGATTGATTGTCTTAAAAGTAGAGAAATTAACATTTAGAAATGTAATAATTTTATCAACTTTTTGGTACATTTTTGATTATTTGATAAATAAAGGTGAAACATATCGACTCGAATTTTAGGTGAATGTGATCGTTAACAATTGGATTTAGTGGCATGATGCAGGCAGCTGTACCAAAATTGTTGGCTATCAAGTCACATTAGTGACATAATTGCAGGCTGAAGCAGCATGATGGTAGGCAGACAGCAAGAGTGGCAAGATAGAGCACCAGCAGCAAGGAGAAGTCTATTGATGGCAATCAGCTTGCCTGGACTGTGAGAAAATGTGCATGGTGGTGCAGTAATCTCATACATTTATACTGCTTAAAGAAATGTAACACTCCCCACAAAAAATGTAACATTTCAACTGTGTTAACTACCCCCTAAAAATGTTTACATTTCAACCATGTTAACCCCTCCCCCCCCAAAAAATGTTAACATTTTAACCGTGGAAAGTGAGTACACAGAAACTGACAATTGAGGCATTAGTGGCAGTGGCATGATGCAGGCCACAGCATTGTCTGGACTGTGAGAAAATGTCGGTATTAATACGGTAATTATGTACATTTATGCAGCACTTTAAAGAAATGTAAACCCCCCCCCCCCCCCCCCCCCCCCAAAAAAAAAAATCTTTTTTTTTTTTTTGGGGTAAATTTCAGCCATGTGGAAACTGAATAGAGTACACAGTTGAGTGGCATTGGAGCATAATGCAGGCATAGCAGCAGCCATACAGAGCATGATAATAGGCAGAGAGACAGCAGACGGGCAGCAACAGTGGCAAGATGGGGCATTGCCAGCAAGTCAAGGTTAGCGAGGTTCATACAGTACATCAAAATCAGCCGGAGGAGTGTGAAAATCCTCCTGTACATGTAAACTGACGATTGAGTGTCATTAGAGCATAATGCAGGCACAACAGAAGCCATATAGAACATGATAATAGTCAGAGAGATAGCAGAAAGGCAGCAACAGTGGCAAGATGGGGCATCGCCAGCAAGGCAAATTTGGCGAGGATTATACAGTACAGTTCAGAGAACTGGGTAATGCTACAGAGACTGTCCATAGTTTAGGTAGGCCTGAAGCTGGGCATTTAGGTGAGTGCTGTCAGCTTGCTGACTGGCCTCACCGACCATAGTACATGGAAAAACTGCTCCATCATGTTGAGGAGACTGAAATGGATGCTGCTGCTGCTACTGCTGCCATGGCTTCTGCTGTTCGTGGTGGCGGGAGAAGGGGTGACTCTGTGGGGGCTTCCCTTTCAGACATGATGCTTGCCTTAAACTGCGGCAAGCTGCATATGCGTAGTAATGCGATATGTCCTCCCTTGCGTCCAGAGGAAAACAATTTTGCCTTGGTAGCAAGGGTCTAAAAGCATGGCTATCAAGTAATCACCAGACTGCTTGATGACAATGATACATCCGTCATTGTTTAAGCAAGCATCATCATCCTCTTGCTCCTCCACCTCTGACTCCTCCTCTTGCAGTGGCAGCTCGTCATCCTCCTCTTTGTCATCCAGATTGCAGGTACAGGAGAGGATTCCTTAACCACATAAGAGTGGATGAATTGCTTAGACAGTCTCCCGGACTTTGCCAACACCTCGTGCAAGCCAGTGTACTCATTTAGAAAGTGCTGCCCCACTAGATTGATGACATGCATGCAAGGAGCATGTGTTATTTCTCCCAGGTTCAGGGTGGCTACAATGTTGTGCCCATTGTCGATGACAACCTTGTCCAGTTTGAATTGGTGGGGGACAGCCAGCGGGATGTTTGCTGCTTGATGTACTTGAGCAACTGCTTGCGGGTGTGTCTATCTCCTAGGCTGATCAGCTCCAACATGGCGTGGCAACGCTTGACCTGACACATGTGATAGGAAGAAGGGGGAGTGCAAGCGATCCTGTGCCCTGCTGCTGTTGATTGGATATAACATGTCCATAAAGCAGGAGGTCAAGGAGTCAGATAAATACTTTCTGTGGGAGCCAGCCCCATGATATGGTGGGAGGTGGTCAAAAGGACCTGGTCATGTTGTTGGGGTGCTGTCTCTCTACTGCTACAAAAAGCATTGAGCCGGTGGGCCGTAACAGACATATACTGTAACTTCCCTTACCATCTGCTCCACCATGGAGTGCAGCTTGATGCAAAGTGAGAATCGCAAGAATTGGCTCACATTCTCTACCATATAAGAGTACAAGGCTCTATTACAATGGCACTACAGAGACTGCATCACCATGAACATGGCCATGTGGCTAATTGCTGGTGGAGAAAAGTTTTTTCATAGCCAAATGTTCCATTATAAATGTCTCACTATGGAGCTGAGGACAAGGAGGAGTCTTAGCAGGAGAAGAATAAAGTGATGATGATGATGATGATGACGAAGATACCCTACTGCTTGGGGATGCAGGTTGAATGCCACAAAGAGGTCCAGGAAAAGAAGGACAGACTAGTTCTGATTGCGACTGCTGGTCAGTTTTATTTTTCCAAAGAATCCGGTGATGCCGCCTCATGTGCCGCAATTGTCCTCTGGTACCTATAATTGTTTTTGAATGGCCACGGCTTATTGTAATCCTGGAGATCTTGCACACCACTGTGGTTTTTTATGTCTTCCATTTGGAAAAAATAGAGACATAAAGGAGTTGCTTTCACAGAGCTACAGGCAGCTAAACTGAGCCTAGCTTTGGCATGTTTTCATGCTAACCCATCCACAGCACAGCATCACCAGAAAAATACCTTTTTCTACAGAGTGAAGCAATAGATTACTAAGTGAAATTTATCATATTTTATATATTTAGCTAGTTCTGGTGACATATTCCCTTTAAAAAGCCTCTGTCATCTTGATGAACCCCATCAATCCATGCATGCAGCCTGGTACGGTTCATCATGCTGATATAAACAAAGGTATTCAATTATTAAAACCAGCATTTTAGACCCCTATATCTGGCATTGGATCCGCTGAAGTTATGAAGACGTACCAGCTGGCTTACATTTAGATTATTTTGTACATCTAAAACAGGCATAGAAAATGATGAATGAGATAGGCCTTCTGGCCCGTCCCCTTCCCCATGCACGCCATGCACACTTTTTTAGACCTGGTGTGTGAGAAGAAAAGTCGCACCTAATATAGGCATATAAATATTTGTGTTTCCATTGCTTAGATAAAACACTTTTTTATATGCTATTTATTAGTGTTGAGCAAATTGAAGCATCCAAAGTGGAATTTGATCCGAATTTCTGAAAAAATGTGATTCACCAGGAAGCCAAATTTCCTTGTGCTTCATGGTAACAAATCATTTTTCTGAAAATGGTGGCTAAAGTAGTCTTAGAAAAAAACTGAAAAATAAAAATAAAAATCATCCACTTGGTCACACAGAAGGAATCTGCTCCTCTCTTGAGCGGAAAAGACCGAGTGCTTTTCTTTCAACACCATTTCAAGGAAAATGTATTTGTTAACACAAAGTGAGAGGAAATTTGTCTTTGCGGCAAATCAAATTTTTCCTGAAATTTGGATTGAAATCCACTTTGAATACTTCGATTCACTCAACCCTAGTTTTGACATAGCAATTTGTCACAAATTAATTCATAACAAATCAAATTTCTTGCCACACTTCGGTGAAGCTGCCGAATCACATTTTTTTTAAACTTTGCTCATCTCTACTAATGACCTAACTGGCCTAAGTATAACCTTAGACTAGACAGTCATAATATTTATCAAAGATGTTGGATGATACATTTGCCCTACCTTTAGACTGTCTAGTGTAAGTTCGTGCCATCTATTAGTTGGCTTATTATATGCCAAAAAATGTGGTGCCTTTTTTGTTCACATTGTTGAATCTTAAGTCATGCACCTCTGCTAGTAAGCTCCCTTTTTATCTGAGCTACACCCTTGTTGGATGATTTAAAAAAGTGTCTACAATACCTAATAAATGTGGTACAAACCATATATGCCAGGTTTTGGTGCAAATTTGAATCAGGTATATGGCACATTTTGGTTAGTTAATCTCCCCCATTGAATCAACTGCTAAAAAGTAGTTGTTAGACTACAGCAGGAAGTTTCAAGCCAGCCATACAAATAAGATAAGTATCTGCCAGAATGTATTTGTCAGTTGTATTATGATCAATATGAATATACCAGACCAAACAGACAGATCATGTAGGTAAAAGAGTGATCTTGGGCAAAGTGGCATTCAATCATTGACCATCTTATATATGGGTAACTTTAGCCTATAGTGAGGCCCAGTGATTAACGTGAGAACTGCAAGATTTCAGGATTATTTTTAATATATTTCATGACATGGAAAAAAAAAAAATGAAAAAGCACCACTAACATTAAAATAAAATGTATGTTTAACATGAAAGCATCACATTATTTTTTATTCATTAAAAGATAAACATCAGAACTAACATGCAATATGGGTGCAATATAAAGAAAACCACACCACTGTGCACGAAATATTGTTAGAATATTGCTAGAATTATGTGAATTGCAATATAAAACTTACACCATTCTTAAATTCAGCAGCCAGATCATGACAAGCTGAAAAATATGAACTTTGCTTTAAAAATATCCTTGTAAAATGGGAGCTAGTTATTATCTTATTTACTAGATTTCCATCTGCCCAGCATCACTGACTCTAATTACAGAAATATACATTTGCCTTTACTGGCAATGCACACAATTTTATGGTAGTTTCTATTCTGCACAATGTTCATAGTTCGTATCCTGCCCATCAATTACAATATAATCCCCTCATCTAATATGATCCATATGCATATTAAGCTTTCATTTTTAACTGTAAAACTGATCTAGTTTTGTTAGCCAGCTATGGTAAGCTTTCATTTCATATTTCTTACAGTGCATATTACTTTTTCTTATCCTAAAATTCCTTTAAATTCTTTTTAAAATAATGCTGTCAAGCATGGTTTTTTCACCTATAAAAGTTTAAAGGGAATGTGTCATCAAATAACGTCTTATTGTTTAAATCATGTCTTTATGTATAAAATATTTTTTAAAGAATTTCTAATGATTTAATTTTTTTATCTTTTCATGTCAATATCTATATTTAAACAAAAATCGTAAAATTCTACATTTTTATCACTGGCCACTAAGCCTAATAATAGGCGCCACTTTTTGGTCTGTACAGTTATATATTATTCTAAACCTGCCTGTAATTATATCACCTTTGTGTATAGAAAAGACATTATCCACCATTCACAATAGGTGATTGCAAAGTTTATCTAGTTTATTCTTTCCTTATTCTTTCGATGTTTGGATTGATTATCAGGAACAGACATTCCTACAAGCTCTTGTTCCTGATAATCTGCCCATCTAAAGGTGCTCCTGATCACCCAAAACACTTGTTAATTGAGTGAAATGATCTGGGTTGTGGACACCTGAACCATGTTTTTTGAGCAGCAGATCATGTTTTCTAAACAGCAGTGATCGTCAGTTTGCAGTGTTCGCCAGCGAACACATGCGGGCTGCCATCTTGACTCACCCATCCGGCGATGCACAGGTAAGCCCTTACCTGTGCTTGTGCTGTGAGCCGGTCTGAAATCAAATGCTGTCACCGGGAGCAGGCAGTTCCAAGAACAGCTGCCGGGGGCCTTCATCGGGCTGTTCTCGGAACTGCCTGCTCCCGGTGACTGCATTTGGTTCCCAGCACAGGCACAGGTAAGGGCTTACCTCTGCATCGCCGGACAGGTGAGTCAAACTGACTATCACTGCTAAACAGCACTCTGCTGCCCAGGAACATTGATTTTGTAAGGGGATGAACCATAGCAGTAGCAATCTCATCCGCATACTGTGTGATCACTACTAGGAATGAGCAAATCAACTTCGGATGAAACATTCAAAGTCTATTTGCATAATACTTCGCTTGAATACTGTACAGAGCGAGCACTCCATACAGTATTAGAATGTATTTGCTCCTATGAACTGAGAAGACAATACATTTATAGGAGCCAATAAATTCTATAACTGTACAGAGCGCTCGCTCCGTACAGTATTCAAATTAAGTATTATGCAAATCGACTTCGCATGTTTCACTACATCACTACATGTAAATGCAGCGCTTCACCTCCACTTAACAAGCAGCCCACTGTCTGGAATGAATGCTTCTTTCCGAACAATCAGCGGTTCCTTGCAGTATCTAAATGCACCTTCAAAGGGGTTATCCAGGAATCAAGAAAATGAAAATACTTAAATTTTACTTTATTATAAATATATTCCAAATACCTTTTATCAGTTATAATGGCTTTTTTTTGTCTGGGGAGCAATCATCAGGGGAAATAAAATGAAAACCGTACTATTAGGCCCCATGCACACGGCCGTTGTTCACGGCCGTGTGCGGGCCGTGGAACCGCGGCCTGGATCCCTCCTGAGAGCAGGAGCGCACGGCGTCACTGGTTGCTATGACGCCGTGCGCTCCCTGCTGCCGCCGCAATACAGTAATACACTGGTATGATCTATACCAGTGCATTACTGTACTGTGGCGGCAGCAGGGAGCGCACGGCGTCATAGCAACCAGTGACGCAGTGCGCTCCTGCTCTCAGGAGGGATCCAGGCCGCAGTTCCATGGCCCGCACACGGCCGTGAACAACGGCCGTGTGCATGGGGCCTTAGTATGCAGAAAACCTGTCCTAATCACACAGCAGGACAAGTTACTTCAGAACACCCATGGGTAAACCTGTGCAACAAAATGCACTTATACAGTAGAAATAAGTAATGTTTTTAAGCAGTGTATCCTTGAAGCAGTACATTCTACAAGATTGGAGCAATAGCATGTAACAGTAACACGTTGCATTCACAATCTGTTACATCCATTTAAAAAAACTGTAATAATCTGTGAAGGTCAGATGCCTTTACTGGAAGACAGACATACCTTGCCTTGGAAACTCATCTGACTCTCTGTGAACTAGGTCAGAAACACGGTTCCCATAATGCATTATGTTTTCAAGATCATAAGCTTTTAATGTTTCATTGGAGCTGTATGACTTCTGAGTAGGCACTCTGCAATTCTCACTATCCAGTGATGAACTGGTGTATCGATATTCTTTTCCACAGCGACCTCTAGTCAAAGATCTACAGTATGTCTTCGATCTTTCATATCCATTTTTTCCTTAACAGTTTTTAATGAATGCTTGAAAATGTTTTGCAACCTACAGTAAAATTAGAAGAATTATATAATTAAACAAATGTACAACAGATTTCAGATTGTTTGTTTAATAACTTTATACATCTCATATGTTTTAATTCTAGAGTGTACATCAATTCAGAACATCATGTTAGAGTAACAGGTATGCAAACTAGATCCCAGAATTGATAAACAGTCTCTTTAATGTCTTCTTTAGGTAACTACCCTGTTAGCCAGTGTTTGGTCCTCCTTATTTGTGAGCAGGATAAAAGATGATGAGCTGCTAATGTCTTCCCATCAACTCAACTTTTTTTGCAAGGATAGGATGAAACTGAAGAATAGAAAGCAAATGTGCAATATGCAATAGGCTATAACACATTACAGTACAAAGTTATGCAAACATAAACATATGCATAAAATACAGTTTACATTCAGTACAGCATATACATGAATATACAATCCTGCAATATTAATAACTAGAGATGAGAACATTTCTCAAAAATTTGATTCGGCCGATTCGCCGATTTCTCCCCCAAAAATTGGTTTGATCAGAATTTATTTGTGGTTAATTGCGTTAACAAATGGCTATTTTCTGGCTGCATAGAGCATTTTTAGTGGTGTAGAACACTGTGCCTTGCAGTAACGTAACATGCATAGGGAGTCTGCTGTGGTAGCGAAACATTACTGTCAGACAGTATGACATGTAGATGACAGGCATTGCTCTTAGAATCACTGCACACTTCACTTATTTGGGCAGTTACAGGGCCAAAACTGACCAAATAACTCAAGTGTGAACTTAGCCTTACAGGTCAATGTTAGCACCAGGTATAATGAACTGTGCAGAGGCCCAAGATCCTACTATAGAGTGAATGAGTGCACTCCTTTCACACCAATTCACTGATTTCACATAGATTTCCAAACAACCTGTTCTATTAAAAGCTTATACAAGTAGAAACCCCACGACACAGTGGAGTGAGAGCCCTTATTTGATCCGTCAGAACAATAACCCCCAAAAAACGAATCCCGTCTGTGGAGAATACTCCTTCACTCGGTCAGGATTTGGTCAGTAATCCATCAGTATTGCTAAAGCCCAAAAAAATAATAAAAAACAGAAGTTGATCCAAAACAGAGATGACACGTGAATGGAATATTTGGATGTCTTCTGTGTTTTGTACCCACTCCTGCTTTTGGCTACCAAATCATAAGCAAATTATGATCCAAAATAGGGACCATGACATGCAGGCCTTACAGCTGTTACATAGACAGGATCCATTGTGCGTCTAATTTTTCTTACTTCTGACAGACTAGAAGAAGGATCAAATAAATGAGGATGTCAGCCAGGCTGAAAGGCAAAATAGTGGCCCAGTCATGAAGTGGGGAGGGTGGAAACAGCAGGAGAAGTCCACAGAGTGGCCCTATGACATAGTGGTAAGGTGGAAGCAGCATAAGGAGACCACAGAGTGGCCCCATGACAGAGTCTGGAGCTGGCAGCTGCATCAGGAAGAGGCCACAGAGTGGTAAAATGATAGTGTGGAGGTGGCAGCAGCATCAGGAAGCCACAGAGTGGCACAATGACAGTGTGGAAGTGGCAACAGAAGCATCAGGAGGCCACAAAGTGGCACAATGACAGTGTTGAGGTGGCAGCAGCATCAGGAGCGGTGGCAGCAGCATGAGGAGACCACAGAGTGGCAAGGTGACATAGTGTGGAGGTGGCAGCAGCAGTATCAGGAGGCCACAGAGTGGCACAATGACAGAGTATGGAGGTGGCGGGAGCAGCAGCATCAGGAGGAGGTCACAGGGTGGCACAATGATAGTGTGTAGGTGGCAGCAGCATGAGGAGACCTGAGTGGTGAGTTGGGAGCAGCATGTCATGAGGGTGTCAAGAGCCACGTCTGAATCTGTTATACCCGGGGTCAGGAAGTTGCAAGGGTTGGCTACGCGCTCTATGTCTAAAGATTGCACTGTTACTCAATGGTAGCTTTCTGTGTTTGCCTTACAATCCTTTTTGTCTCACTCAGGGATCCATAGCTTCTTCTCCTAAGCAGTTTCTTGTCCGGCACTCCCAACCTTATATTCCCCTCTCCCACTTCTCTGGTTGCCAGATAAAGAGCTTCCTGCCTGGACTTCTATACTGACCGACTGGAGCTGTGTCGCTGTTATTCCTGGTTGTCGTACCAGAGCATTACCCTCTGGATTCCTGTTGTTTTTTTGTTGTGCGCTCTTGTTGCCCACCTGGGATTTTATGCTTTGTCAGTATTTGTCTGTCCTCTCCCTGGTGTTTCCCTTTAGTGTTAGTAGTGCGGATTAGTGATGAGCGGCAGGTGCCATATTCGATTTCGACGAAATTCGCGAATATTCGATAGAATATTCGTTTTATATTCGTCGAAATCGAATATTCGTCATTATTCTAGTTATCGCGAATAATATGCGATTTAAAAAAATCGCATATGCGATTTTTTAATTTTTATATATATATATATATTTTTTTTTTAAACTTAAAGGCTACTCTCCTATTGAAATCGCAAATGCGATTAATATAACACTAAATAATCGCATTTGCGATTTCAACGTAATTCTCAAATCCGACAGTACATTCTAGTATATGGAGATGTTACCATGGTGATGGGGACGCTCCATGAGCACGGAATATAGCAGGGATCAGCAACCTTCGGCACTCCAGCTGTGGTGCAACTACAACTCCCAGCATGCACACCTCCATGGCTGTTCTTAGGACTCCCAAAGAAGTGAATGGAGCATGCTGGGAGTCATAGTTTGACAACAGCTGGAGTGCCGGAGGTTGCTGATCCCTGGAATATAGCATTACTAAGGTGAAATCGCAAATGCGATTATTTCGTGTTATATTAATCGCATTTGCGATTATCTATTTTTTATTTTATTTTTTACTATGGTTGGCTTCAATGGTAGAATTAGCGAATATGACGAATATATTCGTTATATTCCACAAAACGAATATACGAATATATTCGTTATATTCCACAAAACGAAGATAACGAAGTATTCTGCATCTCAGTTATATCTACCTATTCATCAACTTCGCTAATTCTAGCAATCATATAGGAAAGTTTACTATAGAGACAGATAAGTATAATTCGCTATGCGATTATATTACTTTGCTTTTTTATATAAATAGATTATAATAATTATCAGGTATTATAATTATTCTATTTATATAAAAAAAAGCAGTCATATAATCGCATAGCGAATTATACTTAGCTGTCTCTATAGTCAACTTTCCTATATGATTGCTAGAATTAGCGAAGTTGATGAATAGGTAGATATAACTGAGATGCAGAATACTTTGTTATCTTCGTTTTGTGGAATATGACGAATATATTCGTATATTCGTTTTGTGGAATATAACGAATATATTCGTCATATTCGCTAATTCTACCATTGAAGCCAACCATAGTAAAAAAAAATAAAAAAAAATAAATCGCAAATGCAATTAATATAACACGAAATAATCGCATTTGCGATTTTAACTTAGTAATGCTATATTCCATGCTCATGGGAACGTCTCCATATACTAGAATGTACTGTCGGATTTGAGAATTACGTTGAAATCGCAAATGCGATTATTTCGTGTTATATTAATCGCAATTGCGATTTCAACGTAATTCTCAAATCCGACAGTACATTCTAGTATATGGAGACGTTCCCATGGAGATGGGGACGCTCCATGAGCACGGAAGGCGGCAGAAGCGGCAACGGGCACTGACTGGAGCAGCCAGGAAGCCAGGAATCCAAAGGACAGGTAAGAACAACTTTAGGGAAGTGGGAAAGAAAAAAATATAACAATAAAAAAAAAAAAAAAAGAATATTCGAAATATCGAATTTATAGCACTGTATTTGAAATATTCGCGAATTAGCGAAGTGCCGATATTCGCGAAAAAAATTCGCAATTTGAATATTCGCGCTCAACACTAGTGCGGATTAGTGTTCCCAACGCCTTATTCACTACTTAGAGCTCATCTTAACCCCTTAGGGACACAGCCTTTTTACACCTTAGGACCAGTCCATTTTTTGCAAATCTGACCAGTGTCACTTTAAGTGCTCATAACTTTAAAACGCTTTGACTTATCCAGGCCGTTCTGAGATTGTTTTTTCGTCACATATTGTACTTCATGACACTGGTGAAATGAAGTCAAAAAAATATTTTTTTTTTGCACCAAAAAATACCTAATTTAACAAATTTTTGGAAAAATTAGCAAATTTCAAAGTTTCAGTTTCTCTACTTCTGTAATACATAGTAATACCCCCAAAAATTGTGATGACTTTACATTCCCCATATGTCTACTTTATGTTTGAATTGTTTTGGGAATGATATTTTATTTTTTGGGGATGTTATAAGGCTTAGAAGTTTAGAAGCAAATCTTGAAATTTTTCAGCAATTTACAAAAACGACATTTTTAGGGACCAGTTCAGGTCTGAAGTCACTTTGCGAGGCTTACATAATAGAAACCACCCAAAAATGACCCCATCTAAGAAACTACACCCCTCAAGGTATTCAAAACTGATTTTACATACGTTGTTAACCCTTTAGGTGTTGCACAAGAGTTATTGGCAAATGGGGATGAAATTTGAGAATTTCTTTTTTTTGTCAAATTTTTTATTTTAACCCATTTTTTCCACTAACAAAGCAAGGGTTAACAGCCAAACAAGACTGTATCTTTATTTCCCTGACTCTGCCATTTACAGAAACACCCAATATGTGGCCGTAAACTACTGTACGGCCACACAGCGGGGCATAGAGTGAAAGGTGCGCCGTTTGGTTTTTGGAGGGCTGATTTTTATGGACTGGTTTATTTACACCATGTCCCATTTGAAGACCCCTGATGCACCCCTAGAGTAGAAACTCCCTAAAAGTGACCCCATCTAAGAAACTACACCCCTCAAGGTATTCAAAACTGATTTTACATTCGTCGTTAACCCTTTAGGTGTTGCGCAAGAGTTATTGGCAAATGGGGATGAAATTTGCAAATTTCATTTTTTTGTCTAATTTTCCATTTTAACCCATTTTTTCCACTAACAAATCAAGGGTTAACAGCCAAACAAGACTGTATCTTTATTGCCCTGACTCTGCCGTTTACAGAAACACCCAATATGTGGCCGTAAACTACTGTACGGCCACACAGCGGGGCGTAGAGGGAAAGGTGCGCCATTTGGTTTTTGGCGGGCTGATTTTTATGGACTGGTTTATTTACACCATGTCCCATTTGAAGACCCCTGATGCACCCCTAGAGTAGAAACTCCCTAAAAGTGACCCCATCTAAGAAACTACACCCCTCAAGGTATTCAAAACTGATTTTACATTCATCGTTAACCCTTTAGGTGTTGCGCAAGAGTTATTGGCAAATGGGGATGAAATTAGCAAATTTCTTTTTTTTGTCTAATTTTCCATTTTAACCCATTTTTTCCACTAACAAATCAAGGGTTAACAGCCAAACAAGACTGTATCTTTATTGCCCTGACTCTGCCGTTTACAGAAACACCCAATATGTGGCCGTAAACTACTGTACGGCCACACAGCGGGGCGTAGAGGGAAAGGTGCGCCGTTTGGTTTTTGGCGGGCTGATTTTTATGGACTGGTTTATTTACACCATGTCCCATTTGAAGACCCCTGATGCACCCCTAGAGTAGAAACTCCCTAAAAGTGACCCCATCTAAGAAACTACACCCCTCAAGGTATTCAAAACTGATTTTACATTCGTCGTTAACCCTTTAGGTGTTGCGCAAGAGTTATTGGCAAATGGGGATGAAATTTGCAAATTTCATTTTTTTGTCTAATTTTCCATTTTAACCCATTTTTTCCACTAACAAAACAAGGGTTAACAGCCAAACAAGACTGTATCTTTATTGCCCTGACTCTGCCGTTTACAGAAACACCCAATATGTGGCCGTAAACTACTGTACGGCCACACAGCGGGGCGTAGAGGGAAAGGTGCGCCGTTTGGTTTTTGGCGGGCTGATTTTTATGGACTGGTTTATTTACACCATGTCCCATTTGAAGACCCCTGATGCACCCCTAGAGTAGAAACTCCCTAAAAGTGACCCCATCTAAGAAACTACACCCCTCAAGGTATTCAAAACTGATTTTAAATTCGTCGTTAACCCTTTAGGTGTTGCACAAGAGTTATTGGCAAATGGGGATTAATTTGGAAAATTTCATTTTTTTGCCTTATTTTCCATTTTAACCCATGTTTTCTACTAACAAAGCAAGGGTTAACAGCCAAACAAGACTGTATCTTTATTACCCTGACTCTGCCGTTTACAGAAATACCCAATATGTGGCCGTACACTACTGTACGGCCACACAGCGGGGCGTAGAGTGAAAGGTGCGCCGTTTGGTTTTTGGAGGGCTGATTTTTATGGACCGGTTTATTTACACCGTGTCCTGTTTCAACCCCCCTGATGCACCCCTGGAGTCGAAACTCCCTAAAAGTGACCCCATTTTGGAAACTACGGGATAAGGTGGCATTTTTTGGGGGAGTATTTTTAGGGTAAATATAATTTTTGGTTGCTCTATATTACATTTTTGTGAGGTAAGGTTACCAAAAATTGAAATTCTGATATTTCATCTCCATTTGCCATTAACTGTTGAGGAACACCTAAAGGGTTAATAAAGTTTGTATAATCATTTTTGAATACCTTGAGGGGTGTAGTTTCTTAGATGGGGTCAATTTTAGGGAGTTTTTACTCTAGGGGGGCATCAGGGGGGCTTCAAAAGGGATATGGTGTCAATAAAAAAGGCCATCAAAATCGGCCTTCCAGAAACCATGTCGGTCCTTTCCTTTTGCAGCCTCCCTTTTACGGATACAGCAGTTTACGACCACAAATGTGGCGTTTCTGTAAACTGCAGTATCAGGGTAATAAATTTTAACTTTTGTTTGGTTGTTAACCCTTGTTTTGTTACCGGAAAAAACGGACTGAAATGGAAAAGTGCCAAAAATAGCGGTTTTGGCACCGATTTTTTGTTTTTTTTTTTAACCGTGTTAATCTGGGTAGTTAGGTCATGGGATATTGTTATAGAGGAGATTCTTACGGACGCGGCAATATCTAATCTTTTTTGATACAACTTTTTTTTTTGGGTATCTCTAAAGTCTAAGTGTAATTTTTTTAATTTTCTTTTAGCCAATTATCTTATGTGGGGGCTCATTTTTTGCGGGATGAGCGGACGGTTTCATTGGCACTATTTTGGGGGCTATATGACTTTTTGATCGCTTGCTATTAAACCTTTTGTTATGTAAGGTGACAAAAAAAAAAATTTTGCACCTTTTTTTTTTTTTTTTTTTTACTGTGTTAATCTGGGGGGTTGGGTAATGGGGTATTTTTATAGAGGAGATTCTTACGGACGTGGCGATACCTAATAAGTCAACTTTTTTTTTACAATTATTTAGGTTTTAGACTATATTATCCTTTTTGATACCCTAAAAAAATTTTTGTATCTCTAAAGTCTAAGAGTCATTTTCTATTTTTTTTTTTATCTGATTATCTTATGTGGGGGCTCATTTTTTGCGGGATGAGATGACGGTTTTATTGGCACTAATTTGGGGGCTATATGACTTTTTGATCGCTTGCTATTAAACTTTTTATTATGTAAGGTGACAAAAAAAACCTTTTTTTGCACCTTTTTTTTTTTCTGGACCGTGTTAATCTGGGGGGTTAGGTCATGGGGCATTTTTATAGAGGAGATTATTACAGACGCGGCAATACCTATGTCTACTTTTAATAAATTATTTTAGTTTTTTTGGGTGTCTCAAGTCTGAGAACCATTTTTTTTTATCTGATGTCAGTGCTAAATTGGGATATAAATTTAGTACTCCATGGAAGTGTGTTACTCCCTGAAGCAACCGTCAATGCAGAGGCCCGGATGATCGGGGCATGTGTCGCACTGAGTAGTCGTGTCCTTCCGTATCCCCCTCCTGCGACACACTCTGCACTTTTTTTGGGTTCGTCCCTTCTTTCCAGTATGGGGGACCACACCTGGAAAGTGTTGGCCAGGGACGATCCGGGCGCCTACAGTTCCCGAGGTACTCCGGCCTGCTCTTTCCCGGTCCGAAAAGATCAGGGCCTTGAGGACTGCCTCATAGAACTGGAGGAATGTCCCTGTGCTGCCAGCGCTTCGGGATAGTACAAAAGAGTTGTACATGGCAACCTGCACCAAGTAGACCGCAACTTTTTTGTACCATGCCCGGGTTTTGCGCATGGCGTTATATGGCTTGAGGACTTGATCCGAGAGATCAACTCCTCCCATATACCGATTGTAGGCGACGATACAATCGGGCTTGAGGACCGTTGCCGCGGTACCTCGCACAGGGACAGGGGTGATGCCGTTACCATGAATTGTGGACAGCATAAGGACATCCCTCTTGTCCTTATACCTGACCAGCAACAGGTTTCCAGTGGTAAGGGCACGGGTCTCACCCCTGGGGATAGGTACCTGGAGGGGGTGGGCAGGGAGGCCGCGTTGATTTTTCCGCACGGTCCCACAAGCGGACGTGGATCTGGCGGCAAGGGACTGGAACAAGGGGATACTGGTATAAAAGTTATCCACGTACAAGTGGTAACCCTTATCCAGCAGTGGGTGCATAAGGTCCCACACAAGTTTCCCGGTAACACCCAGAGTGGGGGGACATTCTGGGGGTTGAATCCGGGAATCTCGCCCCTCGTATACACGAAATTTGTAAGTGTACCCTGAGGTACTCTCACAAATTTTGTATAGCTTCACGCCATACCTCGCCCGCTTGGAAGGCACATACTGGCGGAAAATGAGTCTCCCCTTGAACGCAATGAGAGACTCATCAACCACGACCTCCCTTCCAGGTACATAGGCCTCCATGAATTTGGCCCCAAAGTGATCGATGACCGGCCGTATCTTGTACAGACAGTCATGGGCAGGATCACCTCGGGGTGGACATGCTGCATTATCGGAATAATGCAGACATTTCCTGATGGCCTCAAACCGGGAGCGTGTCATAACCGTACTGTAAAGTGGGGTCTGATATAGGACGTCCCCACTCCAGTACAGCCTGGCACTGGGTTTCTTGACCAGGCCCATATGCAGCACGAGGCCCCAAAATGTCCTCATTTCGGCTGCACTGACCGGCGTCCAGCCACCGGGCCTGGCCAAAAAGGAGCCCGGGTGTTGAGCGACGAACTGTTGGGCGTACAGATTCGTCTGCTCCACCATCAGATTTACCAGTGGGTCACTGAAAAAATGACAAAAAAAGTCATATTCAGTGTAGCCCACTGTGGAAATCTGGATTCCTGATTGGCCTACAAAATCAGGAATCACGGGCTCGTATCGCTCTGGGCTACACCAGACAAGTTCACCGGCAGGGTGCTCCGGTGGATTTAACTGGTGGGCTGGGAAACCAGTACGAGCCCCAGAGCTGCTCGTACTAGTGTGGGCCACAGGGTCCCTAACATGGCGGTCCCCTTGCTCCGCCTGGCGGCGTCTCCGCCGCCTTGGGGGCTCATCATCATCGCTAGATGATGAGGAGGATGCGGATGACAACAGGAATGTGGGGTCATCCTCATCCTCACTGGGACTCTCGGACTCGGAGGCAAGCTGGGCGTATGCCTCCTCGGCCGAGAACGTCCGGCGGGCCATAGGGGAGTGTGTGTCTGCGTGTATATGTGCGTGTGTGTAACTCTTTATTTGGTGTGCGTGTGTGAGGGGGCACGGGTGTTCACGAACTCACCCTAAAACTAACAGAAAAAAATAAATAAAACTAACTAAAAAAAGGGCAAAAAAGTGAGGAAAAAAAATTCAAAACTGCTGATCAACCGTCCGAAGTTGATCAGCGGTGGGGTGTGCGATGCGCTAACAGTGGCCGGACGCTAAGTGCCGGTCACAGTCAGCGAACTCAAAAAAAAAAAAAAAAAAAAAAGCACCCCAAAAAAGGTGGGGGGGGGGGGCAAGTGGCAGGGGGAGGGGGGCAAGTGGCAGCACCCCGGGGGGGTCTAGGGTCACACAGCTGTGCTGTGGACCCCAGACACCCTAACTAGGGTGATGCAATGAAAAGTAAAAAAAACTAACTTTCCCTTTTTTTTCCCTGCCTATCCCAAACTTTCCCTAGCTGTCCCTATGTACCTGATGGGGTGCTGGGGGCACAGATCGGGTCCTGGGGGCACAGATCAGGGGTGCTGGCAGCGATGGTGGACACGTGCAGGCAGCTCCTCTCTCCTCCGGCGCTGGAACACAAAAGGAGGAGGAGAGGGGCGCCTGCCTCTTTTGAATCTGCCATGTCACCATCACCACTCAGGATCGCTGGATGGTGATTGGTGGAGTGAAATCACACCACCATCACCATCCTGTTCCGGGTTATCGGGTCTTCAGAGACCCGAATTATCCGGAAACGCAGAAAACCGCAGGTCTGAATTGACCTGCGGTTTTCTGCGATCGCATACATGGGGGGGTCACCGGACCCCCCGACGCATTTGCCCCAAGTGCCTGCTCAATGATTTGAGCAGGCACGGGGTTCCGATCGCCGCCGGCCGCGCGGCGGTGATTGAAAATGCACAGGGCGTACATGTACGCCCTGTGTCCTTAAGTACCAGGGCACAAGGGCGTACCTGTACGCCCTGTGTCCTTAAGGGGTTAAGGAAAGCCAGGGTTTAGGCACATGATCGGCGTACGGTTAAGAAACCCGTTTAGGGACATCAGTCAGGTGCCAGCCTCTAGGTAATTTAGGAGTCACCATCTTTCCCTCTCCCTTGGACAGGGCCTCCCTTTTCCCTCCCATTGCGTCATGTATGTGATTGGCACGCCAGTCGTGATATTATACCTGGCCCCTATTTTGTGTAAAAAAATATATATATACAGTACAGACCAAAAGTTTGGACACACCTTCTCATTCAAAGAGTTTTCACACTGAAGGCATCAAAACTATGAATTAACACATGTGGAATTATATACATAACAAAAAAGTGTGAAACAACTGAAAAAATTTCATATTCTAGGTTCTTCAAAGTAGCCACCTTTTGCCTTGATTACTGCTTTGCACACTCTTGGCATTCTCTTGATGAGCTTCAAGAGGTAGTCACCTGAAATGGTTTTCATTTCACAGGTGTGCCCTGTCAGGTTTAATAAGTGGGATTTCTTGCCTTATAAATGGGGTTGGGACCATCAGTTGCGTTGTGGAGAAGTCAGGTGGATACACAGCTGATAGTCCTACTGAATAGACTGTTAGAATTTGTATTATGGCAAGAAAAAAGCAGCTAAGTAAATAAAAACGAGTGGCCATCATTACTTTAAGAAATGAAGATCAGTCAGTCCGAAAAATTGGGAAAACTTTGAAAGTGTCCCCAAGTACAGTCACAAAAACCATCAAGCGCTACAAAGAAACTGGCTCACATGCAGACCGCCCCAGGAAAGGAAGACCAAGAGTCACCTCTGCTGCGGAGGATAAGTTCATCTGAGTCACCAGCCTCAGAAATCACAGGTTAACAGCAGCTCAGATTAGAGACCAGGTCAATGCCACACAGAGTTCTAGCAGCAGACACATCTCTAGAACAACTGTTAAGAGGAGACTGTGTGAATCAGGCCTTCATGGTAGAATATCTGCTAGGAAACCACTGCTAAGGACAGGCAACAAGCAGAAGAGACTTGTTTGGGCTAAAGAACACAAGGAATGGACATTAGACCAGTGGAAATCTGTGCTTTGGTCTGATGAGTCCAAATTTAGGATCTTTGGTTCCAACCACTGTGTCTTTGTGGGACACAGAAAAGGTGAACAGATGGACTCTACATGCCTTGTTCCCACCGTGAAGCATGGAGGAGGAGGTGTGATGGTGTAGGGGTGCTTTGCTGGTGACACTGTTGGGGATTTATTCAAAATTGAAGGCATACTGAACCAGCATGGCTACTACAGCATCTTGCAGCGGCATGCTATTCCATCCGGTTTGCGTTTAGTTGGACCATCATTTATTTGACCATGAAGGAGAGTGATGGGGTGCTGCGCCAGATGATCTGTCCTCCACAGTCACTGGACTTGAACCAAATCGAGATGGTTTGGGGTGAAGGCAAAAGGGCCAACAAGTGCTAAGCATCTCTGGGAACTCCAAACCATCCAAGACTGTTTGAAGACCATTTTAGGTGAGTACCTCTTGAAGCTCATCAAGAGAATGCCAAGAGTGTGCAAAGCAGTAATCAAAGCAAATGGTGGCTACTTTGAAGAACCTAGAATATGAAATTTTTTCAGTTGTTTCACACTTTTTTTGTTATGTATATAATTCCACATGTGTTAATTTATAGTTTTGATGCCTTCAGTGTGAATCTACAATTTTCATAGTCATGAAAATAAAGAAAATTCTTTGAATGAGAAGGTGTGTTCAAACTTTTGGTCTGTACTGTATAATAAAACATCATTTTTCTCAGCAATGCATTCACAATGGCACCAACACATATGCCTTCAGCAGCCAAGTGTACATGTAACAGGTCAGCCAGTTTTATAGGCATATCTGCTGACAGATGCCCCTTAAAGGCATGATCTTTGTATGTGTTTAGTGATAGCCCTACCTCTGTGGTCTATTGTACCCAGGTTCTGTAGCCTAACACTACCTTTTAACCAACAATGAGATTAATTATCTATTTAACACAATGTTAAGAGGTTTTCCACAATAAATATGCCATAATTAAATGTACATTATTGTCATCTTTATCAAAAATCTTTTTACTTTTTGTACAAAGACTGAATTCAGAAGTGCACTCTCTGGCACATTATAGCTACTGTGATTTTAATCAAAACAATCCTTTGTATCAAGTTAGATTTTTGCTGCAGGGATAGCAAGTTCGATTAACAAATGAGCCAAAGACAGAGTCATATATGAGCTGATAATTTGCAATAATAGTAGATTACAACTCCTGAAGTCACATTTGATGATCAGAGCAGTGCCCAGGAAGGTCCATTGATGTACATTGAAAGGCTCCCAAAGCATTTATCTCTTTTTAATGAGTACTTGAGATGTTTTCAATCTATTTTTGCTACAGTGCAAACTGTTAGCTATTCTCAAGCTAAAATCTTATGTCTAAAAATGATACAGTGATTCTCTTGTTTTGTGATAGATAATCTTCTGAGATCAGCATGAATAGCTGCAAATAGTCATATTATTTCATGTCATTGTTTTCATGATAATTCTCTAAGTTTAATAGGCATAGTAAAATTAAATGATCAAATAGTCTTTTGTTAAGCTCCCTTAGCACAGTAATTCATTTTGCTCTAATACATTGCACCTTGTCTAGTTTTACGAGACTTTCATGGCTCTTTTTATAAAGCTGACATTAAAAGTACAGCACCCTTTTTAATACACCAATCTCTAACTTCAATTTAAGCATAGAGATCCAAGGATCATTTATTTGCTATAGTCTGATGCATAGCAATATACATTTCACACAATGCAACTTAATATGACATTTGCCAATATTGGACACTGAAGTAATTGCTCGGAAACTGACAAGTCTAATAATCTGCCTTGTAGTGACAGTTCCTAAATTGAATTGTAAGTTCTTGAGGCAAAAATTAATTGTGCATGTAAACTGTTAACAATAAGAGCAGCAGAACGTTAATGAAACTTGCCCTCTTGGGTTCTAAACAAAATGAAAAATGTTGAAATTGAATTCTCGGTATCAGTGGCTGCAATTTAGTCTAATCACTAAATACAGAAATAAATAATTTGGCTAAAATATTTCACTGTTATCTTGCATTTGCCTGTTAAACTTGAATAAAAGACTACTTTTTGTCATTGAATTTGCTCACTATGCCATAATGTTGCTTTTTTTTTTTGCTTTTTTTCTCTTTAATCATTAATTAATGTCCTAACAGCTTTTGGTTCATTAAACACTAGCAATACAGTAAAATTAATTGTGATTAAATAATCATAAGTGACAATGTATTTAACAGTTCTGACATTGGAAGCAAGGGATTACCGAGTCATTATCATGGTTCTACTGTAGCAGGGATTACTTGTAGTTTGCCATTTTACATGCTCTATGGCAGGACACAGCAGTAGAGTTGAGCGAACACCTGGATGTTCGGGTTCGAGAAGTTCAGCCGAACTTCCCGAAAATGTTCGGGTTCGGGATCCGAACCCGATCCGAACTTCGTCCCGAACCCCATTGAAGTCAAGGGGGACCCGAACTTTTCGGCACTAAAACGGCTGTAAAACAGCCCAGGAAAGGGCTAGAGGGCTGCAAAAGGCAGCAACATGTAGGTAAATCCCCTGCAAACAAATGTGGATAGGGAAATGAATAAAAATAAAAATTAAATAAATAAAAATTAACCAAAATCAATTGGAGAGAGGTCCCATAGCAGAGAATCTGGCTTCCCGTCACCCACCACTGGAACAGTCCATTCTCAGATATTTAGGCCCCGGCACCCAGGCAGAGGAGAGAGGTTCCGTAACAGAGAATCTGGCTTCATGTCAGCAGAGAATCAGTCTTCATATCATAGCAGAGAATCAGGCTTCACGTCAC
This sequence comes from Bufo gargarizans, assembly GCF_014858855.1. Classification (NCBI taxonomy): domain Eukaryota; kingdom Metazoa; phylum Chordata; class Amphibia; order Anura; family Bufonidae; genus Bufo; species Bufo gargarizans. The sequence goes on from NC_058081.1 coordinate 401,483,384, forward strand.
CCACCACTGCAACAGTCCATTTTCATAAATTTAGGCCCAGCACCCAGGCAGAGGAGAGAGGTCCCGTAACAGAGGATCTGGCTTCATGTCAGCAGAGAATCAGTCTGCATGTCATAGCAGAGAATCAGGCTTCACGTCAGCCACCAATGCAACAGTCCATTGTCAGATATTTAGGCCCAGCACCCAGGCAGAGGAGAGAGGTCCCGTAACAGAGGATCTGGCTTCATGTCAGCAGAGAATCAGTCTTCATATCATAGCAGAGAATCAGGCTTCACGTCACCCACCACTGCAACAGTCCATTTTCATAAATTTAGGCCCAGCGCCCAGGCAGAGGAGAGAGGTCCCGTAACAGACAATCTGGCTTCATGTCAGCAGAGAATCAGTCTTCATGTCATAGCAGAGAATCAGGCTTCACGTCACCCACCACTGTAAGAGTCCATTTTCATAAATTTAGGCCCAGCACCCAGGCAGAGGAGAGAGGTCCCGTAACAGACAATCTGGCTTCATGTCAGCAGAGAATCAGTCTGCATGTCATAGCAGAAAATCAGGCTTCACGTCAGCCACCACTGCAACAGTCCATTGTCAGATATTTAGGCCCAGCACCCAGGCAGAGGAGAGAGGTCCCGTAACAGACAATCTGGCTTCATGTCAGCAGAGAATTAGTCTGCATGTCATAGCAGAGAATGAGGCTTCACGTCAGCCACCACTGCAACATTCCATTGGCATATATTTAGGCCCAGCACCCAGGCAGAGGAGAGAGGTCCCGTAACAGAGGATCTGGCTTCATGTCAGCAGAGAATCAGTCTGCATGTCATAGCAGAAAATCAGGCTTCACGTCAGCCACCACTGCAACAGTCCATTGTCAGATATTTAGGCCCAGCACCCAGGCAGAGGAGAGAGGTCCCGTAACAGAGGATCTGGCTTCATGTCAGCAGAGAATTAGTCTGCATGTCATAGCAGAGAATCAGGCTTCACGTCACCCAACATTGGAACAGTCCATTGGCATATATTGAGGCCCTGGCACCCAGACAGAGGAGAGGTTCATTCAACTTTTGGTAGCCTCGCAATATAATGGTAAAATGAAAATAAAAATAGGATTGAATGAGGAAGTGCCCTGGAGTCCAATAATATATGGTTAAGGGGAGGTAGTTAATGTCTAATCTAGACAAGGGATGGACAGGTCCTGTGGGATCCATGCCTGGTTCATTTTTATGAACGTCAGCTTGTCCACATTGGCTGTAGACAGGCGGCTGCGTTTGACTGTAATGACGCCCCCTGCCGTGCTGAATACACGTTCAGACAAAACGCTGGCCGCCGGGCAGGCCAGCACCTCCAAGGCATAAAAGGCTAGCTCAGAAGTTGAATGGGGCCGAACCATCAGTCAGTACGTGGAGGGGTGTGCACACGTACTGTTCCACCATGTTAGTGAAATGTTGCCTCCTGCTAACACGTTGCATATCAGGTGGTGGTGCAGTTAGCTGTGGCGTGTTGACAAAAGCTTTTCACATCTCTGCCATGCTAACCCTGCCCTCAGAGGAGCTGGCCGTGACACAGCTGCCTTGGCGACCTCTTGCTCCTCCTCTGCCTTGGCCTTGGGCTTCCACTTGTTCCCCTGTGACATTTGGGAATGCTCTCAGTAGCGTGTCTACCAACGTGCGCTTGTACTCGCGCATCTTCCTATCACGCTCCAGTGCAGGAAGTAAGGTGGGCACATTGTCTTTGTAGCGTGGATCCAGCAGGGTGGCAACCCAGTAGTCCGCACAGGTTAAAATGTGGGCAACTCTGCTGTCGTTGCGCAGGCACTGCAGCATGTAGTCGCTCATGTGTGCCAGGCTGCCCAGGGGTAAGGACAAGCTGTCCTCTGTGGGAGGCGTATCGTCATCGTCCTGCCTTTTCCCCCAGCCACGCACCAGTGATGGACCCGAGCTGCGTTGGGTGCCACCCCGCTGTGACCATGCTTCATCCTCATCCTCATCCTCCTCCACCTCCTCCTCATCCTCGTCCTCCTCGTCCTCCAGTAGTGGGCCCTGGCTGGCCACATTTGTACCTGGCCTCTGCTGTTGCCAAAAACCTCCCTCTGAGTCACTTTGAAGAGACTGGCCTGAAAGTGCTAAAAATGACCCCTCTTCCTCCTCCTCCTCCTCCTCCTCCTGGGCCACCTCCTCTTCCATCATCGCCCTAAGTGTTTTCTCAAGGAGACATAGAAGTGGTATTGTAACGCTGATAATGGCGTCATCGCCACTGGCCATGTTGGTGGAGTACTCGAAACAGCGCAACAGGGCACACAGGTCTCACATGGAGGCCCAGTCATTGGTAGTAAAGTGGTGCTGTTCTGTAGTGCGACTGACCCGTGCGTGCTGCAGCTGAAACTCCACTATGGCCTGCTGCTGCTCGCACAGCCTGTCCAGCATGTGCAAGGTGGAGTTCCACCTGGTGGGCACGTCGCATATGAGGCGGTGAGCGGGAAGGCTCAAGTTACGCTGTAGAGCAGACAGGCGAGCAGCAGCAGGATGTGAACGCCGGAAGCGCGAACAGACGGCCCGCACTTTATGCAGCAGCTCTGACATGTCGGGGTAGTTGTGAATGAACTTCTGCACCACCAAATTCAGCACATGCGCCAAGCAAGGGATATGCGTCAAATTGGCTAGTCCCAGAGCTGCAACGAGATTTCGCCCATTATCACACACCACCAGGCCGGGCTTGAGGCTCACCGGCAGCAACCACTCGTCGGTCTGTTGTTCTATACCCCGCCACAACTCCTGTGCGGTGTGGGGCCTGTCCCCCAAACATATGAGTTTCAGAATGGCCTGCTGACATTTACCCCGGGCTGTGCTGAAGTTGGCGGTGAAGGTGTGTGGCTGACTGGATGAGCAGGTGGAAGAAAAGGAGGAGGTAGCCGAGTAGGAGGAGGAGGCAACAGGAGGCAAAGAATGTTGCCCTGCGATCCTTGGCGGCGGAAGGACGTGCGCCAAACAGCTCTCCGCCTGGGGCCCAGCTGCCACTACATTTACCCAGTGTGCAGTTAGGGAGATATAGCGTCCCTGGCCGTGCTTACTGGTCCACGTATCTGTGGTTAGGTGGACCTTGCTACAGATGGCGTTGCGCAGTGCACACTTGATTTTATCGGATACTTGGTTGTGCAGGGAAGGCACGGCTCTCTTTTGTAGAAGTAGTGGCGGCTGGGAACAACATAATGTAGGACAGCAAGCGACATGAGCTGTTTGAAGCTGTCTGTGTCCACCAGCCTAAATGACAGCATTTCAAAGGCCAGTAGTTTAGAAATGCTGGCATTCAGGGCCAGGGATCGAGGGTGGCTAGGTGGGAATTTACGCTTTCTCTCAAATGTTTTTGAGATGGAGAGCTGAACGCTGGCGTGTGACATGGTTGAGACGCTTGGTGACGGAGGTGGTGGTGGTGTTGGTGGTACATCCCCTGTTTGCTGGGCGGCAGGTGCCAACGTTCCTCCAGAGGCGGAGGAAGAGGCCGAGGCGGCAGCAGCAGAAGAGGCCGAGGCGGCAGCAGCAGAAGAGGTAGCAGGGGGAGCCTGAGTGACTTCCTTGGTTTTAAGGTGTTTACTCCACTGCAGTTCATGCTTTGCATGCAGGTGCCTGGTCATGCAGGTATTGCTCAGGTTCAGAACGTTAATGCCTCGCTTCAGGCTCTGATGGCACAGCGTGCAAACCACTCGGGTCTTGTCGTCAGCACATTGTTTGAAGAAGTGCCATGCCAGGGAACTCCTTGAAGCTGCCTTTGGGGTGCTCGGTCCCAGATGGCGGCGGTCAGTAGCAGGCGGAGTCTCTTGGCGGCGGGTGTTCTGCTTTTGCCCACTGCTCCCTCTTTTGCTACGCTGTTGGCTCGGTCTCACCACTGCCTCTTCCTCCGAACTGTGAAAGTCAGTGGCACGACCTTCATTCCATGTGGGGTCTAGGACCTCATCGTCCCCTGCATCGTCTTCCACCCAGTCTTGATCCCTGACCTCCTGTTCAGTCTGCACACTGCAGAAAGACGCAGCAGTTGGCACCTGTGTTTCGTCATCATCAGAGACATGCTGAGGTGGTATTCCCAAGTCCTCATCATCAGGAAACATGAGTGGTTGTGTGTCAGTGCAGTCTATGTCTTCCACCGCTGGGGAAGTGCTAGGTGGATGCCCTTGGGAAACCCTGCCAGCAGAGTCTTCAAACAGCATAAGAGACTGCTGCATAACTTGAGGCTCAGACAGTTTCCCTGATATGCATGGGGGTGATGTGACAGACTGATGGGGTTGGTTTTCAGGCGCCATCTGTGCGCTTTCTGCAGAAGACTGGGTGGGAGATAATGTGAACGTGCTGGATCCACTGTCGGCCACCCAATTGACTAATGCCTGTACCTGCTCAGGCCTTACCATCCTTAGAACAGCATTGGGCCCCACCATATATCGCTGTAAATTCTGGCGGCTACTGGGACCTGAGGTAGTTGGTACGCTAGGACGTGTGGATGCGGCAGAACGGCCACGTCCCCTCCCAGCACCAGAGGGTCCACTAACACCACCACGACCATGTCCACGTCCGCGTCCCTTACTAGATGTTTTCCTCATTGTTATGGTTCACCACAACAACAAAAATATTATTTGGCCTAATGTATTGTATTCAAATTCAGCTGAATATAAATTTGAGGCCTAGTATTTAGGCGCTGGGTGACCGGTATGGATTTACTAACAGAATTAGACTTGGAAATGCACAGTAGCGTGTGTGTGAAGTTATTCTGAATGACCCTATGTGCACCTTGAATATTATATACCCTTTTAGGGATAGATTTCAAATAGCTCTGATATAGCAGAAACCACTAAATTATGAAATTGCTAAATTGGGAATTGTATTTCAACCCTGAACAAAAAATGTGCTTTAACGGACACTAAATAACTTGCCCAGCCACAATAGTACAGCGGTAACGACAGATTTAGCGGGATATAAATTTGAGGCCTAGTATTTAGGCGCTGGGTGACCGGTATGGATTTTCTAACAGAATTAGACTTGGAAATGCACAGTAGCGTGTGTGTGAAGTTATTCTGAATGACCCTATGTGCACCTTGAATATTATATACCCTTTTAGGGATAGATTTCAAATAGCTCTGATATAGCAGAAACCACTAAATTATGAAATTGCTAAATTGGGAATTGTTTTTCAACCCAGAACAAAAAATTTGCTTTGACGGACACTAAATAACTTGCCCATCCACAACAGGACAGCGGTAACAACAGATTTAGCGGGATATAAATTTGAGGCCTAGTATTTAGGCGCTGGGTGACCGGTATGGATTTAGTGACAGAATTAGACTTGGAAATGCACAGTAGCGTGAGTGTGAAGTTATTCTGAATGACCCTATGTGCACCTTGAATATTATATACCCTTTTAGGGATAGATTTCAAATAGCTCTGATATAGCAGAAACCACTAAATTATGAAATTGCTAAATTGGGAATTGTATTTCAACCCTGAACAAAAAATGTGCTTTGACGGACACTAAATAACTTGCCCAGCCACAACAGTACAGCGGTAACGACAGATTTAGCGGGATATAAATTTGAGGCCTAGTATTTAGGCGCTGGGTGACCGGTATGGATTTAGTGACAGAATTAGACTGGGATATGGCCAAAAAATAACCACACTATTGCTGGTTAAATGCACTTGGTGTGACAGCTTGACCAACCACACTACTGAGGGTTAAATGCACTTGGTGACGGGCGCAGCTTGCCCCTGATGTAGTATATGGCCAAAAAATGAACAGACTATTGCTGGTTAAATGCACTTGGTGTGACAGCTTCACGCTGATGTAGGCTTTAGCCAAAAAACAACCACACCATTGAGGGTTAAATGCACTTGGTGACAGGCGCAGCTTGCCCCTGATGTAGTATATGGCCAAAAAATGAACAGACTATTGCTGGTTAAATGCACTTGGTGTGACAGCTTGACCAACCACACTACTGAGGGTTAAATGCACTTGGTGACGGGCGCAGCTTGCCCCTGATGTAGTATATGGCCAAAAAATGAACAGACTATTGCTGGTTAAATGCACTTGGTGTGACAGCTTGACCAACCACACTACTGAGGGTTAAATGCACTTGGTGACGGGCGCAGCTTGTCCCTGATGTAGTATATGGCCAAAAAATGAACAGACTATTGCTGGTTAAATGCACTTGGTGTGACAGCTTGACCAACCACACTATTGAGGGTTAAATGCACTTGGTGACGGGCGCAGCTTGCCCCTGATTTATTATATGGCCAAAAAATTAACAGACTATTGCTGGTTAAATGCACTTGGTGTGACAGCTTCACCCTGATGTAGGCTTTAGCCAAAAAACAACCACACCATTGAGGGTTAAATGCACTTGGTGACAGGCGCAGCTTGCCCCTGATGTAGTATATGGCCAAAAAATAAACAGACTATTGCTGGTTAAATGCACTTGGTGTGACAGCTTCACCATGATGTAGGCTTTAGCCAAAAAACAACCACACCATTGAGGGTTAAATGCACTTGGTCGCAGCTTGGATGCACTTGGTCGCAGCACCGCACAAGACACAAAATGGCCGCCGATCACCCCAGAAAAAAGTGACTGACAAACGGTCTGGGCAGCCTAAAAACAGTGAGCATTGAATTTCAGCAGCTCAATGATGCACAGCTGCAGATCGATCGATTAATCAAGTCCTTTGGAGGAGTTAATCTGCCTAATCTCGCCCTATTGTCACAGCCGCAACCTCTCCCTACGCTAATCAGAGCAGAGTGACTGGCGGCACTATGTGACTCTAGCTTAAATAGAGGCTGGGTCACATGGTGCTCTGGCCAATCACAGCCATGCCAATAGTAGGCATGGCTGTGACGGCCTCTTGGGGCAAGTAGTATGACGCTTGTTGATTGGCTGCTTTGCAGCCTTTCAAAAAGCGCCAAGAAAGCGTCACAAAAGCGTAAAGAAAGCGACGAACACCGAACCCGAACCCGGACTTTTACGGAAATGTCCGGGTTCGGGTCCGTGTCACGGACACCCCAAAATTCGGTACGAACCCGAACTATACAGTTCGAGTTCGCTCATCCCTACTCAGCAGCCATCGGCACTCCAGGTGGGGTGAAACTACAACTCCCAGCATGCACACTTGCTTCGCTATTTTCAGAACTCCCATAGAAGTGAATAGAGCAAGCTGGGAGTTGTAGTTCCATAACAGCTGGAGTGCTGGAGATTGCTAACCCCTGCTCTATAGGCTTACTGGCAAAAGGTATTTGAGTACCAATCAGCAATTCAAATAAATAAAAAAAGGCACACTATGAATATGTTAAATCTTCTACTAGCAAGCACCCTGGGTGGCCTTTTGTTTAACTGTTGTTACTGTGTCTTGGGATGTTGGGGTACAGACATAAGATATGCACGATTCTTTATGAATATTATTTGTCAAAAACATTATTTGAATAACCCGCTTAAGAGGTTGAATGAAATTAGAAAAAAGCTACACTGTTGCCATTCTTGCCCGTGGGCTATGTCTGATACTGCAGCTCAAAGTCATTCACCTAAAAAGAGCACCACAGTTTCTAAAAATCAGAACTTTTATTGTAACCTTCTTCTCATTGTTCATCTTCTCCATTCATACTTAAATAGTTTTTTTTCCTTACAACTAGAGATGAACAACTTTTTCAAAAATATGATTCACCATGACAGGCCAAACTGGATGGACAAATGTATTTTGTCGGCCTTATGTTACTATGTTACTATGTTACCAGTTCGCTGATAAAAAAAAATAATAAATCTGTTTGATCTAAATTTATTTGCAGAGAATTATGTTCCAAATGGCTATTTCCTGGCTGCGGAGAGCCTTTATAGTGGTATATAACACTGTGCTTTGCAGTACCACGCATAGGGAGTGTGCTGTGGTAGTGAAATAATACTGTGAGTCAGTATGACATGCAGATGACAGGCGTCACTCTTAGAAACACTGCACACTTCACTTATTTGGGCAGTCACGGGTCTAAAAGTGACCAAATAACTCAAGTATTAACTCAGCCTTACAGGTCAATGTTAGCGCCAAGAAGAAGCACACTCCTTTTACACTCTTGTAGGCTGATTCCACATAAATGTCTACAGAACCTGTTCTGTTTAACGCTTATAGAAGTAGAGCCTTCCAAAAGAGTCGAGAGGGTGTCAGCAGTAAGTTTGTGTTGACATCACTGATTATTTTGCCCTTCCTCTGATCCATCAGAACAATTTCCCCCAAAAAATGGATCCTGTCTGTGGAGCAAATGAGGTGCAGAAGGGAAGGACAGACAGCTTCCTTCGGCTGAGGTGGTGGAGCCTTGACTGCCTGAAATTGGCTGCGTGCTACTTGGTGATGAAGTGGTTGCTGCGGCAGGCTGGACCACCACATCAGAGCCACGGTTCTCCCAGGCCACATTATGGTGATGCTGTATATGTTGATGCAGGGCCATGGTACCAACATTGGCACCCTGGCCGCACTTTACCTTCTGCCCAGAGATTTTTCATATGGCCATGTTCACCTCCTCCGGCCGCTTAACAAAAAGCTGCCACACCACCGAGTAGGTGATTTTACCCCCAACACTATGCACTGACTGACTGCTACCACCACTGCCTCTGTGAACCTGTGCACCACTACTTCACGGGCAGGTAGGCTCCTGCGAAGAGGGTGGTCTACCCCGGGCACATTTGGCTACCAACCTCCCACTGCTGCCACCCAGCTGACTCCCAGCCATGCTAGCGAATTGCTGGCTCTGCCGCTGCCTCACGGGCAAGCTTCTCCCGATGATGAAGTCCCTTCATCAGAGGGGGTGAAGATGTGATGGCGAAGTTTTGCTGCGTCGCTCCTCCCTCCAACTGTTCTATCCCACCGCACTATGCAAGACAAGAGCCTCTATATCTGAACCTTTGGGCCGTTTGCATTCTGCTGGACTGGACTCTTGGTGGATCCCCTGCATTTGTTCACCTGCTGCCTGGTGTCTGCTTGCTGCCTCTGTCTGATGTTTCGGTCTCCGCTGCTTCAGGTTTGAAGTATCAAATATATGTTGCTTCATGTCCTTCTCTGCCTCCCTGTTTGACCCCTCCTCCCCCATGCCCTGTGTAATAGTTTTCTCGATCTCCCCGCTTCGTCTTTTCATTTATAGGGAATATGGGACAGAAGGTTAATATTTTTGAACTTTATAAAGTTTTGCTTAAAACATGATTTAATAATACACGTTCTCTGGGACAAAAGGCTCAGCAAATTGATTGTCCAGGAATTTCCCTCAAAGATTGGGATAATATATTGGCAAATTTTAGTTTAGTTTCTTAAAATTTAATTCAAGTTTTGGATCAATTTAATATTTTAAATTTAATTTAACAGATTGAAGAATGGGGACAATTCGATCTGATAATTGGCAGCAGTCCTTGTAATGGCTTATCTGTGGCTAACCCGCACCGGAAAGGCCTTTATGGGGGCAGCAGACAACTGTTTTATGACTTTACATGATTACTCAATAAAGTGTTGCCTAAGACAGGAGAGAGTCTTCTAGTTATTCGAGAACAAGGTTGTGATGGAAAAAGCATTCCAAAAAACAACTTCTCTCCACCTGGAGACAAATCCTGTCAAGATTGATGCAAGTGTGGTATCAGCTGCTCATCGAGTCAGATACTTCTGGTGGAATCTGCCTGGCATGAACAGGCCTCCAGTAGCTACAGACAATGAGAAGACAAAGCTTCAAGATTGCTTGGAGCCCGGAAGAGTCGTGAAGTTCATCAAGATTTAAAACATAACTATCAGCCCCTGGTCTCTTTGTCACGGAAAAAAAAAAATCACAATTCCCAGTCATCATGGATGGGAAGGAGGACATACTATGGTGCAAGGAGATGGACAGGGTCTTCGGATATCCTCGCACTATATGGACGTCTCAGAAATGAACCGCTGCTCTCGACAGAGCTCCTGGAAAGGTCGTGGAGCGTTCCGGTCATCCGGCATCTAATCATCCCGCTGAAGGATTATTTTGAAAGTGTGTAGAAGCCACACAGGACCCCCATGCTGCAGATTTATCATGGACACCAGATTATATAATATTGCATTATTAAATAAACAAAAAGAAAAAATGAAGCCCCTTCGTCACCCGGCTCCAAGTGCGATCAGCTACATCAACATCATTGAGTACTGTCTGCACGTCACTGATGTCATCCTCAACCGTCTCTGGGTCAGGAGCCTGACCCCTCTCAACACCAGCTCCCACTCCACTCTCCTCATGACTACTTGCCCGCCTAGTGGAGGATGCAGTCATCTTGGCTGGCCAGTAGCTGCTGACTATCTTCTAGTAGCTCGTCCTTACTGTATAGTGGAGCTTAGCCCACAGCTTCCAATACTTCTCTGGCTCTGGGAACAGAAAAGGACAGAGGCAGGTTGAGGACAGGTGGGGGCACAGGGTCTGCTCCCGGGCCATGCCAACTAAGGATTGTGTCTGACAAAACCCACTGACTCTTGGCTGGTGGTGTCTGATATCACTTGCGAAGAAGTGGAAGATCGAGGTCAACCTCTCAAGAACTGCTGGGTTACTGGTCACAACATGACCACTAGCTGACACTGGGAGCTCAGGCCTCTCGAAGTGACCCCTGCTGCCATGGCCCCATACTCTGCTGTGAACTCTGCCTGCAACAGAAACATTTATGCCTCTGCCACTCTTCTGTGCAGGGCCTGGCACTTCTCTGTCTGACATACTGTTAAATTAAATAAAAAATAAATAAAAAGGAAATTAAAACACTCCAAAAAAGTCTTTAATTTTCTCACAACGCTAATAAGCCATTTTTTCCACTAATACACTCCAAAGAAGTCTTTGGAAAATACAACAACACCTCTGAGCGGTAAATATATTTTTACTTTTTCCACTCATACATGCCACAAAAGGCTTTACAACATATAACTGCACCGCTGAGTGGCAAATATATTATTTATTTTTCAGCTAATACACGCCACAAAAGTAGGGATGAGCGAATTTTGGGGTGTCCGTGACACGGACCCGAACATTTTCGTAAAAGTCCGGGTTCGGGTTCGGTGTTCGTCGCTTTCTTGGCGCTTTTTTAAAGCAGCCAATAAACAAGCGTCATACTACTTGCCCCAAGAGGCCGTCACAGCCATGCCTACTATTGGCATGGCTGTGATTGGCCAGTGCAGCATGTGACCCAGCCTCTTTTTAAGCTGGAGTCACATAGCGCCGCACGTCACTCTGCTCTGATCAGTGTAGGGAGAGGTTGCAGCTGCGACGTTAGGGCGAGATTAGGCAGTGATTAACTCCTCCAAAATACTTAATTCAGTGATCGATCTACAGCTGTGCTCACTGTTTTTAAGCTGCCCAGAGCGTTTTTCAGTCACTTTTTTCTGGGTTGATCGGCGGCCATTTTGTGTCTTGTGGTGCGCCAGCACAAGCTGCCACCAAGTACATTTAACCATCAATAGTGTGGTTATTTTTAGGCTATATCCTACATCAGGGGCAAGCTGTCACCAAGTGCATTTAACCATCAATAGTGTGGTTATTTTTTGGCTATATCCTACATCGGGGGCAAGCTGTCACCAAGTGCATTTAACCATCAATAGTGTGGTTATTTTTTGGCTATATCCTACATCAGGGGCTTGGCTGTGCTTGCTATTTTATTGAGGGGTGAAATACAATTGCCAAAATAGCAGTACCCTAAATCTGGTGTTTCAGCTGTGGCCAGCCAATTGTAATACTGTCTGCTGTCTGACAAAGGATATATTTTTGTTCAGGGTTGAAATACAATTCCCAACTTAGCAATTCCCTAAATCAGTGGTTTCTGCTGTATCAGGCCTACTTTAAATATATCCCTTAAAGGGTATATTAGATTCAAGGTGCAGATAGGGTCATTCTCAATAACTTCACACACACGCTACTGTGCAATTCCAAGTCTAATTCTGTGTGTAAACGTATACCTGTCACCCAGCGCCTAAATAATCGGCCTCAAATTTATATTCATCTAAATCTGTGGTTATTGCTGTGGCTGGTCAAGTTATTTTGGGTCCGTCAAAGCACAGTTTTTGTTTTGGGTTGAAATACAATTCCCAATTTAGCAATTCTCTAAATTAGTGGTTTCTGCTGTATCAGGCCTACTTTAAATCTATCCCTAAAAGGGTATATTAGATTCAAGATGCATATAGGGTCATTCTCAATAACTTCACAAACACGCTACTGTGCAATTCCAAGTCTAATTCTGTGTGTAAACGTATACCTGTCACCCAGCGCCTAAATAATAGGCCTCAAATTTATATTCAGCTAAATCTGTCGTTACTGCTGTGCTTTTATTAGTGTAATACAGTACCTAAATAGATAGCCAGATAGTGTTAGATGTCTGTAAAAAAAGGCCTGAATTTGAATTCAATACATTGGGCCAAATAATATTTTTCTTATTGTGGTGAACGGTAACAATGAGGAAAACATCTAGTAAGGGACGCGGACATGGTCGTGGTGGTGTTAGTGGACCCTCTGGTGCTGGGAGAGGACGTGGCCGTTCTGCAACAGCCACACGTCCTAGCGTACCAACTACCTCAGGTCCCAGTAGCCGCCATAATTGACAGCGATATTTGGTGGGGCCCAATGCCGTTCTAAGGATGGTAAGGCCTAAGCAGGTACAGGCATTAGTCAATTGGGTGGCCGACAGTGGATCCAGCACGTTCACATTATCTCCCACCCAGTCTTCTGCAGAAAGCCCACAGATGGCGCCTGAAAACCAAGCCCATCAGTCTGTCACATCACTCCCATGCATACCAGGGAAACTGTCTGAGCCTCAAGTTATGCAGCAGTCTCTTATGCTGTTTGAAGACTCCGCTGGCAGGGTTTCCCAAGGGCATCCACCTAGCCCTTCCCCACGGTGGAAGACATAGAATGCACTAACGCACAACCACTTATGTTTCCTGATGATGAGGACATGGGAATACCACCTCAGCACGTCTCTGATGATGACGAAACACAGGTGCCAACTGCTGCGTCTTTCTGCAGTGTGCAGACTGAACAGGAGGTCAGGGATCAAGACTGGGTGGAAGACGATGCAGGGGATGATGAATGAAGGTCGTGCCACTGACTTTCACAGTTCGGAGGAAGAGGCAGTGGTGAGACCGAGCCAACGGCGTAGCAAAAGAGGGAGCAGTGGGCAAAAGCAGAACACCCGCCGCCAAGAGACTCCGCCTGCTACTGACCGCCGCCATCTGGGACCGAGCACCCCAAAGGCAGCTTCAAGGAGTTCCCTGGCATGGCACTTCTTCAAACAATGTGCTGACGACAAGACCAGAGTGGTTTGCACGCTGTGCCATCAGAGCCTGAAGCGAGGCATTAACGTTCTGAACCTTAGCAAAACCTGCATGACCAGGCACCTGCATGCAAAGCATGAACTGCAGTGGAGTAAACACCTTAAAAACAAGGAAGTCACTCAGGCTCCCCCTGCTACCTCTCCTGCTGTTGCCGCCTCGGCCTCTTCTGCTGCTGCCGCCTCGGACTCTTCCTCCGCCTCTGGAGGAGCGTTGGCACCTGCCGCCCAGCAAACAGGGGATGTACCACCAACACCACCACATCCGTCACCAAGCATCTCAACCATGTCACACAGCAGCGTTCAGCTCTCCATCTCACAAAAAATTTGAGAGAAAGCATAAATTCCCACCTAGCCACCCTCGATCCCTGCCCCTGAATGCCAGCATTTCTAAACTACTGGCCTATGAAATGCTGTCATTTAGGCTGGTGGACACAGACAGCTTCAAACAGCTCATGTCGCTTGCTGTCCCACAGTATGTTGTTCCCAGCCGGCACTACTTCTCCAAGAGAACCTTGCCTTTCCTGCACAACCAAGTATCCAATAAAGTCAAATGTGCACTGCGCAACGCCATCTGTGGCAAGGTCCACCTAACCACAGATACGTGGACCAGTAAGCACGACCAGGGACGCTATATCTCCCTAACTGCACACTGGGTAAATGTAGTGGCGGCTGGGACCCAGGCGGAGAGCTGTTTGGCGCACGTCCTTCCGCCGCCAAGGATCGCAGGGCAACATTCTTTGCCTCCTGTTGCCTCCTCCTCCTACTCGCCTATCTCCTCCTTTTCTTCCACCTGCTCATCCAGTCAGCCACACACCTTCACCGCCAACTTCAGCACAGCCCGGGGTAAATGTCAGCAGGCCATTCTGAAACTCATATGTTTGGGGGACAGGCCGCACAGGAGTTGTGGTGGGGTATAGAACAACAGACCGACGAGTGGTTGCTGCCGGTGAGCCTCAAGCCCGGCCTGGTGGTGTGCGATAATGGGCGAAATCTCGTTGCAGCTCTGGGACTAGCCGGTTTGACGCACATCCCTTGCCTGGCGCATGTGCTGAATTTGGTGGTGCAGAAGTTCATTCACAACTACCCCAACATGTCAGAGCTGCTGCATAAAGTGCGGGCCGTCTGTTCGCGCTTCCGGCGTTCACATCCTGCCGCTGCTCGCCTGTCTGCGCTACAGCGTAACTTCAGCCTTCCCGCTCACTGCCTCATATGCGACGTGCCCACCAGGTGGAACTCCACCTTGCACATGCTGGACAGACTGTACGAGCAGCAGCAGGCCATAGTGGAGTTTCAGCTGCAGCACGCACGGGTCAGTCGCACTGCGGAACAGCACCACTTCACCATCAATGACTGGGCCTCCATGTGAGTCCTGTGTGCCCTGTTGCGCTGTTTTGAGTACTCCACCAACATGGCCAGTGGCGATGACGCCGTTATCAGCGTTACAATACCACTTCTATGTCTCCTTGAGAAAACACTTAGGGCAATGATGAAAGAGGAGGTGGCCCAGGAGGAGGAGGAGGAGGAGGAGGAAGAGGGGTCATTTTTAGCACTTTCAGGCCAGTCTCTTCGAAGTGACTCAGAGGGAGTTTTTTTGCAACAGCAGAGGCCAGGTACAAATGTGGCCAGCCAGGGCCCACTACTGGAGGACGAGGAAGATGAGGAGGAGGTTGAGGAGGATGAGGATGAAACATGGTCACAGCGGGGTGGAACCCAACGCAGCTCGGGCCCATCACTGGTGCGTGGCTGAAGGGAAACGCAGGACGATGACGATACGCCTCCCACAGAGGACAGCTTGTTCTTACCTCTGGGCAGCCTGGCACACATGAGCGACTACATGCTGCAGTGCCTGCGCAACGACAGCAGAGTTGCCCACATTTTAACGTGTGCGGACTACTGGGTTGCCACCCTGCTGGATCCATGGTACAAAGACAATGTGCCCACCTTACTTCCTGCACTGGAGCGTGATAGGAAGATGCGCGAGTACAAGCGCACGTTGGTAGACGCGTTACTGAGAGCATTCCCAAATGTCACAGGGGAACAAGTGGAAGCCCAAGGCCAAGGCAGAGGAGGAGCAAGAGGTCACCCAGGCAGCTGTGTCACGGCTAGCTCCTCTGAGGGCAGGGTTAGCATGGCAGAGATGTGGAAAAGTTTTGTCAACACGCCACAGCTAACTGCACCACCACCTGATGCGCAACGTGTTAGCAGGAGGCAGCATTTCACTAACATGGTGGAACAGTACGTGTGCACACCCCTCCACGTACTGACTGATGGTTCGGCCCCATTCAACTTCTGGGTCTCTAAATTGTCCACGTGGCCAGAGCTAGCCTTTTATGCCTCAGAGGTGCTGGCCTGCCCGGCGGCCAGCGTTTTGTCTGAACGTGTATTCAGCACGGCAGGGGGCGTCATTACAGACAAACGCAGCCGCCTGTCTACAGCCAATGTGGACAAGCTGACGTTCATAAAAATGAACCAGGCATGGATCCCACAGGACCTGTCCATCCCTTGTGCAGATTAGACATTAACTACCTCCCCTTAACCATATATTATTGTACTCCTGGGCACTTCCTCATTCAATCCTATTTTTATTTTTCATTTTACCATTATATTGCGGGGCAACCCAAAGTTGAATGAACCTCTCCTCTGTCTGGGTGCCGGGGCCTAAATATATGACAATGGACTGTTCAAATGTTGGGTGACGTGAAGCCTGATTCTCTGCTATGACATGAAGATTTATTCTCTGCTGACATGAAGCCAGATTCTCTGTTACGGGACCTCTCTCCTCTGCCTGGGTGTCTGGGCCCAAATATCTGACAATGGACTGTTCCAGTGTTGGGTGACGTGAAGCATGATTCTCTGCTATGACATGAAGACTTATTCTCTGCTGACATGAAGCCAGATTTTCTGTTACGGGACCTCTCTCCTCTGCCTGGGTGCCGGGGCCTAAATATGTGACAATGAACTGTTACAGTGGTGGGTGACGTGAAGCCTGATTCTCTGCTATGACATGAAGACTGATTCTCTGCTGACATGAAGCCAGATTCTCTGTTACGGGACCTCTCTCCTCTGCCTGGATGCCGGGGCCTAAATATCTGACAATGGACTGTTCCAGTGGTGGGTGACGTAAAGCATGATTTTCTGCTATGACATGAAAACTGATTCTCTGCTAACATTAAGCCAGATTCTCTGTTATGGGACCTCTCTCCTCTGCCTGGGTGCCGGGGCTTAAATATATGACAATGGACTGTTACAGTGGTGGGTGACGTGAAGCCTGATTCTCTGCTATGACATGAAGACTGATTCTCTGCTGACATGAAGCCAGATTCTCTGCTATGGGACCTCTCTCCAATTGATATTGGTAAATTTTTATTCATTTCCCTATCCACATTTGTTTGCAGGGGATTTAACTACATTTTGCTGCCTTTTGCAGCCCTCTAGCCCTTCCCTGGGCTATTTTACAACCTTTTTAGTGCCGAAAAGTTTGGGTCCCCATTGACTTCAATGGGGTTCGGGACGAAGTTCGGGTCGGGTTCGGATCCCGAACACGAACATTTCATGGGAAGTTCGGCCGAACTTCTCGAACCCGAACATCCAGGTGTTCGCTCAACTCTACACAAAAGGCTTTACAACAGATAACTGCACTGCTGGGCAGCAAATATATTTTTTTTTTCCGGTAATAAACGCCACAAAAGGCTTTACAACAGATAACTGCACCGCTGAGCAGTAAATATATTTTTTATTTCTCTGCTAATACACGCCACAAAAGTATTTACAACATATCACTGCACCGCTGAGCGGCAAATATATTTTTTCTTTTTCCGCTTATACACGCCACAAAAGGCTTTACAACAGATAACTGCACCACTATTACCACTAATACATGACAAAAAGGGCTGCAATTTTAGCATTTCAGCACACAACAGCTAATCAGCCAAAAAATGCTTTAGAACATGCTTTAGAACTGCACCGCACAAGGGCAAATAAGGCGTATAATTATTTCCTTGTAATAAACCCTGTTAATGGCTGTGACACCCAATAACAAGAACGGTTTGCTTCCTTTCTAGAGGAATTTTTCTCCATCAACTGCACCCCAGATGTATCCCCCCAGGTCCTATGGGACACCCATAAGGCCTATATTAGAGGTAGACTGATTAGCCTTTGCTCTTTCCTTATAAAAGAATCTGACAAAAAATACACAACTTTATTGGCAAAGATCCATGTTCTGGAAAAGGCTCACATGCAGTCATTACTAGCTCAACAGTTTGTAGAACATTCTTCCCTTAGGACTGAACTAAAAACCCTCCTGAATGAGCGCTCAGCTAAATACTTTCTGTCTGCACAACAAAAATGTTATGCTTATGGTAACAAGGCATCAAAATTTATGATGCAGAGAATCAAACAGAGGAGAGGCTCCCGCCTCGTCCAGAGCATCAGATCTCCCCAGGGGAACCTCCTATTTAAGGCTGAAGAAATTGCTGAACAATTCAAACTTTATTACAAAGCCCTGTGTAATTTACCCACCCCTACGCCGCCTGACCCCACTAAGGGGAGAGAGGACAATATTAATGAGTTTCTGAGACGACTGCATCTCCCAACCCTCTCTAAGTCTCAACGAGACTTATTAGCTAGACCGTTTACAATAAACAAACTGTCGTTAGCCATCAATTCCACCCCCAAGGGCAAGTGCCCAGGCCCTGACGGTCTTCCCATAACATATTATTCAGCATTCAAGAAACCCCTTCTCCCTTTTCTGCTTTCCGTATGTAATCTTTCCTTGGAGAACCACCCCATTTCCATGGATTTGACTAGGGCCATGATCACTATCATCCCAAAAGAGGGCAAGGACCCTTCCCTGTGCCCCAATTATCGCCCCATCTCGCTACTCAATGTGGACCTCAAATTGTTAGCCAAAATGCTTGCCTCTAGACTCCAGGGTTTATTACCCACACTGATCCATCCTGATCAGGTGGGTTTTGTCAAAGGCCGAGAAGGAAAGGATAATACTATGAAGGTCCTAAACGCCCTTTATTATGCCACCCACAAATCCATCCCTCTGGTCCTGATTGGCACGGGCGCCGAAAAAGCATTTGATAGAGTGGATTGGTTATATATTAGACTGACCCTAACTAAATTTGGGGTCCCGGAACCCTTTGTGAATTCAATTTTTTCTATGTATACGTGCTCTTCGGCGTCCGTGTCAGTGAATGGATTCTTATCATCCCCCTTCCCAATCAGGAACGGAACCAGACAGGGATGCCCACTCTCCCCCCTACTTTTTGTTCTGGTAATGGAGACTCTCCTGCAAACCCTCAGGCAAGAGGAGAAAATTAGGGGTCTCCTAGTGGATGGCTGTGAGTTCAAACTTGCTGCTTTTGCAGATGACCTGCTAATAATCACTACGAATCCCTCTAAAGCCATGAACACTATCCTGTCAATTCTTGATCACTTTGGCTCTTTGTCCAATTTTAAAGTAAATCCCACCAAGTCGCAGGTCCTTCACACCGGGCTTTCACCTTTAACCCTCTCCTCGCTCCAGAAAAGCTCTCCATTTAATTGGCATACGCAACAATTAACGTATTTGGGTATTAAGCTCACTCCCCACCTCCCTGACTTGTTTAACCTAAACTACAAACCCCTTCTTGCTTCCATGGTTGCTCAGCTCGACTCTCTGGATCTCCCTTACCTGACCTGGTTTGGGAGGAAAAATATCCTCATGTCCTTAGTTATCCCCAGATTGACCTACCTAATGCAGGTACTCCCTATTGAGATTCCCCAGACATTTTTTCAATCTCTGAATAAAAAAAATCGCACTTACATCTGGCAAGGGAAAAGCCCACGCATCTCCTTTAGCACGCTAACCAAACCCCGGACCCATGGAGGAATGGGTTTGCCTGACCCTGAAGTTTATATGAAGGCCATCCAATTGTCTAGGGCAGTGGACTGGCTTAGAAACCTCCCTCACAAAACATGGCTTAAGTTAGAGCACTCCTTTCTTAGCGCCCCAGCTCGAGCCCTCTTGTTGGCTGACAGCCCTCTTCCAGCTCCTAGCTCCATACCTAACTCCATGATCCGCAACACTCTGAAGGTCTGGAAGTCGGTCTCGGCAGATCTTGATGCTTCCCTCCCCTCTGCTGCTTGTTGAAGATATTGTAGCCCTCGCCCCTAAGGAACTAAGACAAAGCTGCCCCTCTGTTATAAGGTGCTCAAAACTCACTTTACCTAGTTTACTGGATTCAGAAGGTTGCTTTCCTACAGAAGTTGACCTTATAAGGAAACTAGGACTCTCGGCCCAAAACGATATGCTTACCCGTTATCTGATAACAAAAATACCTCCCCTTGTCAAAAAAATACCCCCACAAGACAGATTAGCTGGCTGGAGAAGTTGTTTAGCCAACTATTGCCCCCCCTTAAATCAATCTCTACCATATATAAATCTCTAAAGATCTCTCCCCCCTGCCCCAAATTAGCAGCTCTAGGCCTTTGGGAACGAGACTTGGAGAAGACCTTCTCACCACCTGAAATTGCAAAGATACTGCTAGCGCCGCACAAAATTTCCAGATGCATCCGCATACAGGAGAATAGCTATAAAATTCTCCTCCGCTGGTATAATACTCCCGACAAAACCTGTCGTTTTAAACCGGGGTCTCCAGATACTTGTTGGAGGTGCCTTAAAGATAAAGGGACGCACCTCCACATTTGGTGGTCCTGCGATCCTATCAAATTATGGTGGCTTGAAATAGTTAGGCTTAGCAACCAAATTTGTAATACCACATACCCATGTACCCCAGAATTGGTTCTTCTATCCCTGGGAGTAACTGGATCTAAAGAACCATAAGGCTTCTCTCTTCTCTTTTCTGCTGGCGGCCGCCAGAATGCTTCTACCTACCCACTGGCTCTCCACCGAGATACCAAAGAGAGACCATTGGATCAACAAAGTTGATCAAATCTATAGATTCGAGGAGATCTCTCATTGGGAAACAAGGTCGAGACCTACCTTCCTTCAAATATGGTCGCCTTGGAAGAACTACAGGAATTTTTCTTGATCAGTCCAGATATCCCGAACTCCTCCTACTTCCATGTAAAAAAAAAATTATGACTTGCCACATATGCGATTTAACATAGAACATTGTTAATATGCTAACCCACATCTAATTGTTGGTATAGTTACACTGTTTTACCCCATCAGTGTTTTGATTTACACTTTATGATTGTCATCATTCAAGAATAATATTTAAAAATGCTTCTATGATTACTGTCTATACGCTTATGTTAGGCGTTTTGTGAAACATTGATATGTACAATCTGCCCTTTATGACAAAACAATAAAATTGTTAATTATAAAAAAAAAAATGAACGGTTTGCTGGCATTACAGATCTGTATAATTGCAATTTGGGTGCCCAGTCAGTGCCGCAAGGTGTAATAGGAATGTTCCAATTATTCAGGCTGTAATCTCCGCTAGTGAACCCTTTTCAACATAAAAGCTGTGGAATGATTCCCCCCTATCCCCTACACCTTGAATAATCTTTCCCTGCACTTGTAAATAATTTTTGTATCTAACATTGTCCCTAGCGCCTGCAGATGTCTCTCCCTGCACTAAGTATACTAGTAAATGGCATAATCTAAGATGGCTGCTGATTATTATAGGGCTTTGACATCACAGGGCTGGCTGGCTGCTGATTGGCTGCATGCATGGCATTATGGGTGATCCTACCTTCCCAGAGTTCCTTTTGCCATGTCCTCACATGGGCAGCAGCCATTTTAGAAAAAAAAAAGTGATATGTTACCACAGAGCGCAAGGAAATTCGGCTTCGGTGCAAATCAAAATTTTCCTGATATTCGGAACAAATTCAACTGTCAGATTTGATTCGCTCATTTCTACCTAAAAACAAAGAGGGGTTATGTCATGATTGATGTAAAAAATAAAATCATTCGTCATATAGTACATGACAATCTTATTCTAACAAAGCTAGAACCAATCCTGTACCTCACATGGATCTAGAGGTACTCTATTCAATGCTTTGCTCTATTTTCTTTAGGCTGGCAGCTCTGGGGGAATGTCCTTTCTGCTGCAGCTCTCCTTATCACAGCCCAGGAGGTGTGCCCTTTCTCAGGATGCATGTTCTTTCTGCTGCAGCTGTCTCCATGTAACTGCCACAGCTTCTGGGATGGCAGTTAAGGAATGGGACTGAACATGTGCAACCACCAAGTAGGTGGACATGCACATTACTATGCATATTAAACACCAGGGGGTGCCTTTATACTTAAGTAAAGAGAATATCTCACAACTGGAAAAAATTTTGTATTAAAAAGAAAATTACAAACATAACTAGTTTTTCATGCTGAATTATATTCAATATTCTTACATTTTTGGTGGCACAACCCCTTTAAAAGCATAGTATGCAATTCTGTCCAATGTAATACAAATGTAATATGGTAAAAACCTAGTAGATTAATTTTATGTCAAAGTGAAGAAAGAAATTATACCAGATAACAGATCATGAAAGGTAACATACCCATATTTAATCTAAAAAGTGGAAACCATGGTACTATTATAAAAGAAAAAGTCAGAAAATAATTTTATTTTTTGCAATATTTTATAAACCTGTTTTTTAATATACATGTATTTAAAAATCTTTGTTTTATTGTTTTTTGTGACCACATTTAAAAGAAAAAAAAAAAAGTCTTTAAAGGATAACTGTCACACTTAGACCCTAATTTAAATTTTCATATATGTAGTTACTAATAACGTGATATTCCAGAATCAGTTACTATTAGACTGACTTACCCCATATTTAATAAGATTCAGCCCTTAGCAACCAGTCTGCATAAAACTGCAATTTCACTATTCAGTTAAGCTGGCCGCCACTGCCCTCACCCTGAGGCTAATCCCGCCTGCCCTCACTAGCCAGTAACAATAGCCCCACAAAAGTGTCAGTAACCAGAGCCCTCCCCCCTAAAGGGTTAATCTCCTGAAGCACAAAGGGGTCCTCTTACCACATGTTGCTTTCATTTATACACTGAGCAGATGGCAGATCTCCCTTCCCTGTTGTGCGCTGGTTCAACTCTACTTCTCCAGCTCTGCTGAGTTAGGGACGTCTGCTAAGCGCAGGGAGAGGGAGAAGTGCACACGGCTGACACCCTGGTATAAACGGCTGACATCTGTGAATGGATGTCAGCCGTTTAACCCTTTCCATGCAATGGTCCGTAAGGACCGCTGTATGAAAAGAGTTAACAGAAAGAAGTGGCTCCCTCCCTCTCCCATCGGGGGGTTGCTGTGCCTTTGCAGCCCACCGACAGGATGGGGTGAGAGAGGTAGGGAGTCCCAGTCCTTACCCTTCCCCGTCTGCGAAGTTCTGGCCACAACTTCGCAGACGGGGAAGGTTCCCATGGCAACAGGACGCCTTCTCAGGCGTCCTGCTGTCCATGGTGCTAAACAGATCTGTGCTAAAGGCATAGATCTGTTCAGACAAAGTGTAAGTAAAATACAGTACAGTACAATATATATTGTACTGTACTGTATTATACAGACATCAGACCCACTGGATCCCAGTGGGTCTGGGTAAAAAAAAAAAAAGCATAAAAAGTGAAAAAAAAGTAAAAAGCAAAAAACACAAATTCCCTACACATGTTTGGTATCGCCGCGTCCGTAACGACCTGATATATAAAACGGTCATGTTAATTTCCCCGCACGGTGAACGCCATAAAAATAAAAAAATAAAAACTATGAGAAAATTTAAATTTTGCCCACCTTACTTCCCAAAAAAGGTAATAAAAGTGATAAAAAAAGTCGCATGTACGCCAAAATAGTGCCAATCAAACCGTCATCTCATCCCGCTAAAAATGAGACCCTACCCAAGATAATCGCCCCAAAATTGAAAAAAACTATGGCTCTTAGACTATGGAAACACTAAAACATTATTTTTTTGTTTCAAAAATGAAATCATTCTGTAAAACTTACATAAATAAAGAAAGGATACATATTAGGTATCACCGTGTCCGTATCGACCGGCTCTAGAAAAATATCACTATGAGTTAACCCCTCAGGTGACCACCGTAAAAAAATAAAAATAAAAACGGTTTAAAAAAAGCCATTTTTTGTCATCTTACGTCACAAAAAGTGCAATAGCAAGCGATCAAAAAGTCATATGCACCCCAAAATAGTGCCAATAAAACAGCCATCTCATCCCGCAAAAAATGAGACCCTACTTACAATAATCGCCCAAAGACTGAAAAAAAACTATGGCTCTTAGGCTATGGAGACACTGAAACTTTTTTGTTTTAAAAATGAAGTCATTGTGTAAAACTTACATAAATAAAAAAAATTGTATACATATTAGGTATCGCCGCGTCCGTGACAACCTGCTCTATAAAATTACCACATGATCTAACATTTCAGATGAATGTTGTAAATAACAAAAAAAAACAGTGCCAAAAAAGCTAATTCTTGTTACCTTGCCGCACAAAAAGTGTAATATAGAGCAACCAAAAATCATATGTACCCTAAACTAGTACCAACAAAACTGCCACCCTATCCCGTAGTTTCGAAAATGGGGTCACTTTTTTGGAGTTTCTACTCTAGGGGTGCATCAGGGGGGCTTCAAATGGGACATGGTGTCAAAAAAAAACAGTCCAGCAAAATCTGCCTTCCAAAACCGTATGGCATTCCTTTCCTTCTGCGCCCTGCCGTGTGCCCGTACAGCGGTTTACAACCACATATGAGGTGTTTCTGTAAACTACAGAATCAGGGCCAAAAATAATGAGTTTTGTTTGGCTGTTAACACTTGCTTTGTTACTTGAAAAAAAAATTTAAATGGAAAATCCCAAAAAGTGAAATTTTGAAATTGTATCTCTATTTTCCATTAAATCTTGTGCAACACCTAAAGGGTTAACAAAGTTTGTAAAATCAGTTTTGAATACCTTGAGGGGTGTAGTTTCTTAGATGGGGTCACTTTTAGGGAGTTTCTACTCTAGGGGTACATCAGGTGGCTTCAAATGGGACATGGTGTAAATAAACCAGTCCAGCAAAATCTGCCTTCCAAAAACCAAATGGCGCACCTTTCCCTCTACGCCCCGCTGTGTGGCCGTACAGTAGTTTACGGCCACATATGGGGTGCTTCTGTAAACGGCAGAGTCAGGGCAATAAAGATACAGTCTTGTTTGGCTGTTAACCCTTGCTTTGTTAGTGGTAAAAAATGGGTTAAAATGGAAAATTAGGCAAAAAAATTAAATTCTCCAATTTCATCCCCATTTGCCAATAACTCTTGTGCAACACCTAAAGGGTTAACAAAGTTTGTAAAAATCAGTTTTGAATACCTTGAGGGGTGTAGTTTATATAATGGGGTCATTTTTGGGTGGTTTCTATTTTGTAAGCCTCGCAAAGTGACTTCAGAGCTGTAGTGGTCCCTAAAAATTGGGTTTTTGTAAATTTCTGAAAAACATCAATATTTGCTTCTAAAGTTCTAAACCTTGTAACATCCCCAAAAAATAAAATATCATTCACAAAATAATTCAAACATGAAGTAGACATATGGGGAATGTAAAGTCATCACAATTTTGGGGGGTATTACTATGTATCACAGAAGTAGAGAAACTGAAACTTTGAAATTTGCAAATTTTTCAATTTTTTTTGTAAATTAGGTTTTTTTTTTTATGCAAAAATAATATATATTTTTTTTACTTCATTTTACCAGTGTCATGAAGTACAATATGTGATGGAAAAACAATCTCAGAATGGCCTGGATAAGTCAAAGCATTTTAAAGTTATCACCACTTAAAGTGACACTGGTCAGTATTGCAAAAAATGGCCAAGTCCTTAAGGTGAAATAGGGCTGAGTCCTTAAGGGGTTAAGCAGAGGTAAAAGTAGGTAGTACAGGGAACAAAACTGTGGAATTAAGGAGCAATTGAGTACACAGTGAAAAGTTGAAATAGGGCTACCGAGGAGATATTAATCACCACAATCCAATACTCCAAAAAACTCTATATATGACAGTTATCCTTTAAATGACCACTAAAGCATTTACGGTACACTATTTCCCGTCCTTTGTACTTAACTGGTCAGCTTTGCTGTTTACACATGCATAGGATGGCTACCATCATCTTATTGGCTTGGTAATAATCTCATTGCATCACCTCTTATTAACTGCAGGGTCTTTTCTTCATTTTTTTGAGATGGAAATAATCTAACTTTGTTGATGTTGTAATATTATTAGATATTTTGCTAACTGTATTATCATCTTATGTGAGATTAGGCTCTATTAGTCCCAAATCTGCAGTATGCATTTGATATATTCAATTTGAAAATCTACTTCATGCACTGATATGATCAAAGACTTCAATATCCAAATGTAGTGAAAATGGATCGGGAACAGTTCAGCTGTTAGTATGGCTCTTATTGGAAGCAGCTAAAGAGCAGGATGGGTGGCTGTTCCCCACTGTTCCAGGCCGGGTTTCGGGCTGGTATATAAAAACCCAGCCAGCACGTTCAGCTGGTGTGGATTATCCTCCATGACAGAGAAGCTGAGGAGCCTGTGGTTTGAGACACTGAGGTCATCTATTTGTGAGAGCTGCATGCTGGGGAAACAGGCCTCTAAAGTCTGCTGCAGACTGCAGGTGAAAATTATCTGCTGACCAGGTGAAGTCTTTTTGCACTGTGGACTTTGTGTGGTGTGAACAGGCACCAAAACGGAACACTTACTTTTGGCTGTTTTTTTTTTCCCTATGTGTGAATAAACACTGAACTTTGATTTACAACCTTGTTTTTGCCTCTGTGCTGCGTCTGCTTACCCTGCCTACCAGAGCGAATCCCCACATTTGGTGTCTGATGCGGGCAGACGCAGTGAAGGCCGAAAAGTTTTTGTTTTCCCTGGCACTAGTGCATGTCTTATATCAAGCTAGCAAGGTTGCGACCCATGTCCCTTGACAAAATGGAGGCTGTCGTGAAGGCCCTCGTGAAGGCTAACTTGCAGCAGCGTGAGGCTAACAAGCAGCAGCAGGAAACTAACCAGCTACTATTGCAACATGTGATAGCATTGCAAGCTGCAGGAGCGTCCCACAATGTCCACGATGCCCGGAAAGCTGTCTGTGCGGCAATCCCTAAGATGACCCCCTCGGATAACGTCGAGACCTATCTGGCGGTGTTTCAAAAGATGGCTGTGAGGGAAAAATTACCCCGAGACCAGTGGGCTGAGGTTGTCGCTCCGTTCCTGGCATCTGGACCCCAGCAAGTTTTTTTATTATTTCCCCGATGATCAAGTGGCCGACTACCTGACCATAAAAGGTGAGATCCTGGTGAGACTGGGGGTGAATGTGTTGGTCCGGGCCCAGCGGGTGCATCAGTGGGAATTTTACTTGGCTGAACCTGCCAGGCCACAGTACTATGATCTGTTACACTGTTTGCAAAAATGGCTGCAGCCTGACGTTTTGTCTCCCACTGCTAAGCTGGACTGTCTGCTGGCGGATGTGTTCTGGAGGGCTTTGCCGTACCCTCTCCAGCACTAGATTGGCCAGGTGTCTCCGGTCTGAGTAATGCCTTGGAGATGGTAGACCTGGTTGAGCACTATGAAGCCACCAGAAATCTACAGGGGGGTTATTTTGGGAGCGGGCTAGTCAAACCCCGGAAATCTCCACCCGAGACCCGGCGGCCGCTGCCAGCTAGACCCGCCCGGGACATACCCCCCCTTCAGATCCAACCCCAGTGGTCTGCTGGCGTTGTCAGGAGCCTGGACACATAAGGGCCGACTGTCCCCATCAGGAGGAACCCATGGACACCAACTATGGCTACCACCACTCATTATATGCCGGAAAGTTGTGTGCCACAGGAACCTCAGAGACTATGGACACTAGCCACCTGTGCCAGGTGGAAGTGGGGAACACTCTGGCAGTGGCACTGCTGGATTCAGGGAGCCTGGTATCCCTGGTAAGAGCTGCCCTGGTGCGGCCTGCCGAGTATACTGGCCGAAAGGTCAGCGTAGTCTGTATCCATGGTGACTTGAGCATTGATCTGTCTCTCAACGGTGGCCGGCAGGTGGACTCATGAGGTGGCTGTCGCCACAGGGCTTCCCCAGTTTCCCGTCACTATGGCCTGAGGCGAGAGTCACCAATACACATGAGACAGATGTAACCCTAGCAGAGTAGCCCGGCTCAGGGGGGAGACTAGAATTCTGGGAACCTGAGTCCTGAAAAGCTGGTGGTGCCCAAGGCGTATAGCAAGCTCGTGTTGGATTTAGCCCACCAGATTTAGCCAGCAGAAAACACAGGACCGGATTCTACAGCGGTTCTACTGGCCCAGTGTGTTCAGAGAGGTAGAAGAGTATTGCAAGTCTTGCCCAACCTGCCAGATAACCAGCCCCCAGCCACATTTCCGTAGTCCTCTGGTTCCTCTCCCGATTATTGAGGTTCCATTCGAGCAAATCGCTATGGATCTCATAGGCCCAGTACCGAAGTCAGCTAGAGGGCACCAGCACATCCTGGTCATCTTTGACTATGCCATGCAGTACCCAGAGGCGGTGCCACTGCGTCATACATCAGCCAAACTTATAGCTAAGGAGTTAATGGAGATGTTTTCTCAAGTGGGTCTGCTTAAGGAGGTTCTAACTGCCCAAGGGACCCCGTTTATGTCCAAGGTCATGAGAGAACTCTAAGTTGCTCCACATAAAACAGTTACGGACATCCGTGTATGATCCACAAATGGATGGCCTGGTAGAGAGGTTTAACCAGACGTTAAATAATATGTTGAAAAGAGTGGTGTCTAAGGATGGGAGGGACTGGGACCTTCTTCTGCCCTATCTCATATTTGCAGTGCGAGAAGTGCCCCAGACCTCTATCGGGTTCTCGCCCTTCAAACTGGTATACGGCAGACACCCTCGCGGTTTGTTGGACGTCGCCAAAGAGGCCTGGGAACACCAAACCACACCGCACAAAAGTGTTGTTGAGTACATCACTCAGATGCAGGGACGGATGGAAATAGTGTTACCTCTGGCTAGGGAGCATATGGAGGCAGCACAGCGAGCCCAGAGTAGGGTCTATAATCGGCAGGCTTAGGTTCAAAATTTTAACCTGGGTGATCGGGTGTTGGTTCTGGTACCGACTGTAGACAGTAAGTTCCTAGCTAGGTGGCAGGGGCCCTACGAGGTACTTGAAAAAATTTGAGAGGTAGATTACAAAGTACACCAGCCAGGGAGGCGAAAGCTGCAGCAGGTGTACCATGTGAATCTGCTCAATCCATGGGAGGAAAGGTAAACCTGTACAGAAGACAGCCCACGACCAGGGTTCCTAGGGGAAGAAGTTTCGGCCCCTCGGTCTGAAGCAGGGGAATCGGCTGCCACAGTGAAAATTGCTGACAGCCTCTCCTCTAAACAGGCTCAGGAAGCCAGGAAGTTCATTAGTCGGAATACGGATGTGTTGTCAGACCTCCCTAGGCGCACGTCCGTAATCCGGCATGACATTATCACTGAGCCTCAGGCGAAAGTCCGGTTAAAACCGTACCGGGGACCCGAGACTCGGCGACAAGCCATCAAGGAGGAAGTGCAGCTAATGCTACAGCTGGGTGTCATTGAGGAGTCAAAAAGTGAGTGGGCCAAACCGATAGTATTACTACCCAAGCCGGATGGGACATTGCGGTCAAACTTATTGAGATTTCCAAGTTTGACGCTTATCCCATGCCCCGAGTGGATGAGCTTATTGAAAAGTTGGGCCAAGCCCTGTATTTTTGTGTGTTTGACCTCACCAAAGGGTACTGGCAGGTACACTTAACGGAGGCTGCCAAAGAAAAAACAGCTTTCATTATGCCAGAGGGGTTGTATCAGTACAAGGTATTACCCTTTGGTCTACATGGCGCTCCCGCCACGTTTCAAAGGCTAATGGATATTGTACTCCGTCCACATCATCGATACGCTTCGGCGTACCTGGACGATATCGTTATCCACAGCATCGACTGGGAAAGTCACCTACCTAAAGTACAGGCTGTAGTGGACTCCCTTAGGATGGCTGGCTCAATCGCTAACCTAAAGAAGTGCACAATAGCGTTAGAAGAGACCAAGTACCTGGGGTATGTAATTGGGCACGGAATGATCAAACCTCAGGTGAACAAAATTCAGTCAATTAGGAATTGGCTCCAAACTGTCACTACTCAGCAAGTAAAGTTGTTCCTGGGTATGGTGGGGTACTATATGAGGTTTGTCCCCAATTTTGCTACAGTCGATGCACCATTAACAGGACTTTTGAAGGGACGCAAGTCAGTGACAGTCCACTGAAATGAGCAGGCGGAAAAGGCTTTCTCTGCTTGGAAGTCGGCTCTGTGTGGGTCCCCAGTTTTGGCGACGCCCGACTTCAAAAGGGAGTTTATAGGACAGACCGATGCCTCTGAGGTAGGTCTTGATGCTGTACTGTCTCAAGATGTTGACGGGGAGGAACATCCCGTTGTCTTCCTCAGCCGGAAGCTCACCCCAGCCGAGACCAGGTATCAGGTATAGTATAGTGGAGAGAGAGTGCCTGGCCATCAAGTGGGCACTTGAGTCTCTCCGCTATTATCTTTTGGAAAGAAAGTTCCTTCTAGTGACTGACCACTCCCCTCTCAAGTAGATGAGCCAGGCCAAAGAGAGGAATGCTCGGGTCACCAGATGGTTCTTATATTTGCAAAACTTTAAGTTTTCCATGGAACACAGGGCAGGCCGGTTACAGGGAAACATGGATTCCCTGCCCCGGGTACACTGTCTGGCAAGTGTTCACCCCCTCAGGGTTGAACAAAGGGGGGAGGTATGTAAGAATTGTCATTGACGGAAGATACGTGTCACTGAGGTTCCTGGCCTTGGTGAGGTAAGAACTGCATTTTCCCCTGAAGTGTCAGTTTTAATTTGGAGTCTGACACTACAGCTGTTAGTATGGCTGTAATGCCTATCCGGGCTGGTTCTTATTTGGAGCAGCAAAATAGCAGGGTGGGTGGCTGTTCCCCACGGTTCCAGGCTGGGTTTTGGGCTGGGATATGAAAATCCAGCCAGCACGTTCAGCTGGTGTGGATTATCCTCCATGACAGAGAAGCTGAGGAGTCTGTGGTTTGAGACACTGAGGTCATCTATTTGTGAGAGCCGCAAGCTGGGGAACCGGGCCTCTGAAGTGACCAGGTGAAGTCTTTTTGCACTATGGAGTTTGTGTGGTGTGAACAGGCACCAAAACTGAACACTTAAGCTTGGCTTGTTTTTTTTTCCCTATGTGTGAATAAACACTGAACTTTTATTTACAAGCTTGTTTTTGCCTCTGTACTGTGTCTGCTTGCCCTGCCTACCAGAGCGAATCCCCACATTATGTACTGGTGACTTGCATTATTCCTTCCCATGTGCATAACCTAACATTTGTCAGTGCTAGACATCATCTGCCACTTTTCTGCCCAAGCCTCCAATCTATCCAAATCCATCTGCAGCAGTATACTGTCCTCTTCTTGTGTTAATTACTTTACACAGTTTAGTGTCATCTGCAAAAATATATATTTTTACTGTGCAGCTTCTCTACAAGATCATTAAAAGAATATATTGAACAGAATAGGGCCCAAAACTGACCCCTGTGGTACCCCACTAGTGAGAGTGATGAGTGTGTACCATTAATAACCACCTGTTTTCTATAACTGAGTCAGTTACTTACCCACATACAAACTTTTTCTCCCAGTCCATGCATTCTCATTTTGCTAACGTTTTATGTGGAACAGTACCAAATGCTTTGGAGAAGTCAAGATATGACATCCATTAGCTCACTGAATTCAGGTCTAAAACTTGCCTCCTCATAGAAACTGATAAAATTTGTTTGACATGACTGATCCCTCATGAAGCCATGCTAAACTGGCGCTATTTGCTAATTTTCATTGAGGTGGTCCAAGATGGCATCTTTTAGAATACCTTTAAAAGGTTTACCCACAGGCCACAACACATGTTCAACTATTAGGCCCCTTTCACACGGGCGAGTATTCCATGCGGAGTTGAACGCATTGCACCCACACTGAATCCGGACCCATTCATTTTTATGGGGCTGTGCACATGAGCAGTGATTTTCACACATCAATTGTGCGTTGAGTGAAAATCGCAGCATGCTCTATATTGTGCGATTTTTTCACTTGACGCAGGCCCCATAGAAGTGAATGGGGTGCGTGAAAATCGTATAGCATCCGCAAGCAAGTGCGGATGCGGTGCGATTTTCACACACGGTTGCTAGGAGACTATCGGGATGGAGACCCGATCATTATAATTTTCCCTTATAACATGGTTATAAGGGAAAATAATAGCATTCTGAATACAGAATGCATAGTAAAACAGCACTGGAGGGGTTAAAAAAATAAAATAAAAATTTAACTCACCTTAGTCAACTTGATCGCGAAGCCCGGCATCTCCTTCTGTCTCCTTTGTTGAATAGGACCTGTGGTGAGCATTAAATACAGGAAAAGGACCTTTGACGTCACTCTGGTCATCACATGGTACGTCACATGATCTTTTACCATGGTGAATCTTCATGTTCCCGCAATTTGACGTAATAGTACGTAATAGTGATCGCGATGGGCATCGGAGCGGTGCACGCGCGATTACTGCAGGGGCCCAGCAGTCCGTGGTAGCCGGGCCCCTGCTGTATCCGCCGGCATCACTGTAAAAGCCGATGCCGGCGGATTAACGCCTTCTATGCAGAGATCCATGCTGACTGCAACATAGAAGAGGTTTGTGTCGGGTGAGGGAGAGCATCGAGTCCCCGCGCTGCTGT
Organism: Bufo gargarizans; assembly: GCF_014858855.1. Lineage (NCBI taxonomy): Eukaryota > Metazoa > Chordata > Amphibia > Anura > Bufonidae > Bufo > Bufo gargarizans. Next base: position 401,515,418 of record NC_058081.1, read on the forward strand.
GGCAGGGGACCCGATGCGGCACAAGGCAGCCCGATGCCATGCATGGCATCAGGAACTGCCTTCTACGGGAGCCGAGGAGATCCAGCTTCAGTCTGGGTCTGGTGACTTGCAGACATAGGAGGTATCACCGCGTCCGTAATAACCAGCTCTATAAATATATCACATGATCCACCCTGTCCGATAAACACCATAAAAATAAAAACAGTGTAAAAAAAGCGCCACACCAAGCGATCAAAAAAGGTGCATGCCTCCCAAAATGGTATCAATAAAACAATCACCTCATCCCACAAAAAATGAGCCCCTACCTAAGACAATCGCCCCCCAAAAAAAAAAAAAAATTTAGCTGTCAGAACATCAGTCAAAAATAAAAAAGCTATGGCTCAGACTATGGCCTCATGCACACAACAGTATTTTTTCACGGTCCGCAAAAACGGGGTCCGTAGGTCCGTGATCCGTGACCATTTTTTCGTCCGTGGGTCTTCCTTGATTTTTGGAGGATCCATGGACATAAAATAAAAAGTCGTTTTGGTGTCTGCCTGGCCGTGCGGAGCCAAACGGATCCGTCCTGAATTACAATGCAAGTCAATGGGGACAGATCCGTTTGACGTTGACACAATATGGTGCCATTTCAAACGGATCTGTCCCCATTGACTTTCAATGTAAAGTCAGGAGTCCCTTTTATACCATTGGATCAGAGTTTTCTCCAATCCGATGGTATATTTTAACTTGAAGCATCCCCATCACCATGGGAACGCCTCTATGTTAGAATATACTGTCGGTTATGAGTTAGATCGTGAAAACTCATTTCCGACAGTATATTCTAACACAGAGGCGTTCCCATAGTGATGGGGACGCTTCTAGCTAGAATATAATAAAAAATTGTGTACATGACTGCCCCCTGCTGCCTGGCAGCACCAATCTCTTACAGGGGGCCGTGATCAGCACAATTAACCCCTCAGGTGCCACACCTGAAGGGGTTAATTGTACTATCATATCCCCCTGTAAGAGATCAGGGCTGCAGGGGGCAGACCCCCCCTCCCCAGTTTGAATATCATTGGTGGCCAGTGCGGCCCCCCCTCCTCCCTCCCTCTATTGTAATAATAGGTTGGTGGCACAGTGTGCCCCCCCGGCCCCCCGCCCCCCCTTCCTCCCTCTATTGTAATAATTCGTTGGTGGCACAGTGTGCGCCCTCCCCCGCCCACCCACCCCCCCCCCTTCCTCCCTCTATTGTAATAATTTGTTGGACAGTGTGCACCCCCCATCGCCCCCCCCTCCCTCTATAGCATTAACAACATTGGTGCCCAGTGTGCGGCCTCCCATCTCCCCCCCCCTCCTCCGATCATTGGTGGCAGCGGAGTTCCGATCGGAGTCCCAGTTTAATCGCTGGGGCTCCGATCGGTAACCATGGCAACCAGGAATCTATTGCAGCCCTGGTTGCCATGGTTACTTAGCAATAGTACAATAGTAGAAGATTCATGCTTACCTGCTGGCTTGCTGCGATGTCTGTGACCGGCCGGGAGCTCCTCCTACTGGTAAGTGACAGTTCATTTAGCAATGCGCCGCACAGACCTGTCACTTACCAGTAGGTGGAGCTCCCGGCCGGACACGAACATCGCAGCTGCCAACAGGTAAGTATGAATCTTCTACTATTGTACTATTGCTAAGTAACCATGGCAACCAGGACTGCAGTAGCGTCCTGGTTGCCATGGTTACCGATCGGAGCCCCAGCGATTAAACTGGGACTCCGATCGGAACTCCGCTGCCACCAATGATCGGGGGGGGGGAGATGGGAGGCCGCACACTGGGCACCAATGTTGTTAATGCTATAGAGGGAGGGGGGGCCGATGGGGGGCGCACACTGTGCCACCAACGAATTATTACAATAGAGGGAGGGAGGGGGGGCGGGGGGGCGCACACTGTGCCACCAACAAATTATTACAATAGAGGGAGGAAGGTGGGGGGTGGGGGGGCGCACACTGTGCCACCAACAAATTATTACAATAGGGGGGGGCAGGGGGGCGCACACTGTGTCACCAACAAATTATTACAATAGAGGGAGGAAGGGGGGACAGGGGGGGTGCACACTGTGCCACCAACAAATTATTACAATAGAGGGAGGACGCGGGTCGGGGGGGGCGCACTGGTCACCAATGATATTCAAACTGGGGAGGGGGGGTCTGCCCCCTGCTGCCTGGCAGCCCTGATCTCTTACAGGGGGATATGATAGTACAATTAACCCCTTCAGGTGCCGCACAGCAGGGGGCAGTCATGTACACAGTTTGTAGTGTATTCTAACTAGAAGTGTCCCCATCACCATGGGAACGCTTCTGTGTTAGAATATACTGTCGGATATGAGTTTTCACAAAGTGAAAACTTAGATCTGAAAAAGCTTTTATGCAGACGGATCTTACTTTCATCCGTCTGCATGAAAGTAACCTAAGGCCACGGATCACGGACACTGATGCCAAACTTGTGTGCATCCGTGTTCTTTCACGGACCCATTGACTTGAATGGGTCCGTGAACCGTTGTCAGTCAAAAAAATAGGACAGGTCATTTTCCGATTTTTCCACGGACCCATTGAAAGTCAATGGGTCCGCGAAAAAAAACGGAAAACGGCACAACGGCCACGGATTCACACAACGGTCGTGTGCATGAGGCCTATGAGACACTAAAATATGATTATTTGTTGCTTCCAAAATGCTACTATTGTGCTAAAATTAAAAAAATGTAAACAAAAGAATACATATTAGGTATCGCCACATGCGTAACAATCTGCTCGATAAAAAAACTCACATGGCCTAATCCCTCGGTTAAACGCTGTAAAAATAAAAAAATAAAAACGGTGCCAAAACATACATTTTTGGGTTATCTTGCCTCACAAGAAACGTTGAATGTAGAGCAATAAAAAATCATATGTACCCCAAAATAGTACCGATAAAAATGGCACCTTATCCCGTAGTTTCCAAAATGTGTCTCACTTTTTTTTGAGTTTCTAGAGTAGGGGTGCATCAGGGGGGCTTCAAATGGGACTTGGCATCTAAAAACCAGTTCAGCTAAATTTGCCTGCCAAAAACCATATGGCGTTCCTTTCCCTCTGTGCTCTGCCGTGTGCCCGTACAGCAGTTTCCGGGTGTTTCTGCAGAATCAGGGTAATAAATATTGAGTTTTATTTGGCTGTTAACCCTTGCTTTGCTACTGGAAAAAAATAGATTAAAATGTAAAATCTACCAAAAAAGTGAAATTCTGAAATTTCACCTCCATTTTCTAAAGGGTTAAGAAAGTTTGTAAAATCAGTTTTGTATACCTTGAGGGGTGTAGTTTCTAAAAAAAGGTCATTTTTGGGTGGTTTCTATTATGTAAGCCTCACAAAGTGACTTCAGACCTGAACTGGTCCCTTAAAAAGTGGGTTTTGGAAATTTTCCTAAAAATTTCAAGATTTGCTTCCATATTTCTAAGTCTTCTAACGTCCCCCAAAAAAAAAATGTCATTTTCAAAATGATCCAAACATGAAGTAGAAATATGGGTAATGTAAAGAAATTACTATTTTTGAAGGTATTACTATCTATTATAAAAGTAGAGAAATTGAACATTTTCAAATTTTTCAAAATTTTGGGTACATTTTGTATTTTTTTATGAATACAAATGTTATTTTTTTAACTTATTTTTACCACTGTCATGAAGTACAATATGTGACGAGAAAACAATCTCAGAATGACCTGTATAAGTAAAAGTGTTTTAAAGTTATCACTACATAAAGTGACACATGTCAGATTTGCAAAAAATGGCCTGAGCAGGAAAGTGAAAACAGGCCCAGGGTTGAAGGGGTTAAACATTAGATTTTTTTTTTTTTTTGTTGGCGTTTGTTTGCTACTTGTATTAAAGAAGACCTGTCCCCTAGTCCACCCTCTACCCATTCTTATGCAATTGGTTCTGGTATTTTTGGCATCCAGTATGTTATTCAAGCTGTGCATTGTCAAGGAGATGTGATCCTCAACTGGATGTGACTCTGTCTATATTGATTGGACAGGATGAAAGCTCTGATTCTCTCCCTGTTGAGGATTATACCCCATTAAAGGGAACCTGTCATCAACGTTATGCTGCCCATACTAAAGTCAGAATAAAGCAGAGACTGGTGAGTTTATATTAGCGGTCTGTCATTTATAACTTAAAAGTAAGTGGTGGCCGAGAATTAACATCATAATTATTGCAGACTTGGCCTGGAAAAGAGTCACGGTCACCTGAGAAGAGTCATGGTTATTCATCAATTCCTGCTCTACCTGCCCACCTCCTGATGACTGACAGGCTTCTACCTAGTTTTCTCCCTTTCGCTCTAGAAGAGAACTGCCAATCATCAGCAAATGGGCGGGGAGTGCAGGAGATTATAAATAAACCATGACTCTTCTTAAGTAGATTTTACTCTTTTCAAGGCCTGGGCTGCAATGATTATGATGCTGGTTCTCAGCAACCACTTACTTTTACCTCATGAGTGACAGACCAATGAAATCAGCATTTATTTCACACATTTATGCTGCCCTCAGTGAGGTCAGCATAAAGTTGATGACAGGTTTCCTTTAAGAGTGCACAGCCAGAATAACATATATGATGTAAAAAAATACTGGCATTAATTGATTTGAAAAAATAAATAAAACCTGTGCCAAAATCTGTGGAGTGGTGGCAGGTAATTGTGGCTATTGTGTCGAGAGGACATGACAAGTCCTCTTGAAAGTTATTATATGCAAAGCTTTGGTGTTGATTCACTCAACTACATAAACTAAGTGCATAAAAAGCTAGTAGACTGGATTGCTTTTCACAGATTCATAAATATTCAAATGCTAGAAGAGCCCTAAATCATGAACTATCCATTAAAAAAGTATTATGTATTCTTCGGCATAGCATATACTGATAAGTGGACTTTGCAGGGCATGATAAGCAATTATATGCAGAACATTTGTGTTTGATATGGTGTGTTAGATTGTAATGTGCAGAAAAATAAGTCTTCTGGGATCAACTTAAACTATGACTTTTGGTTGACTCAATTTCTTTCACATTAGCAGGTGCTGTATCTGGAGTCCACTTGTACTGAAACAAGAACAGTTTCAGGAAGATGATAAGCTTTGCCTCAACTAATCTGACCTACTGCCTGCAATTATAAATAGAATAAATGAAGACAGACCACTCTCACAATGCAGAAGGTATTAGTGCATGTATAACCACTTAACTCTTCTCTAAATAAATGTGCCTTGCAAATAACTGTATATCACATGATGCACTAAATGTGGAACTAGAGTAATATTTCCACATAATGAGAATACCGTAATACAAATTACATGCATATTTATATATAAAATTGAGCTTTGGATGAATACAATATGTGGGAGATTTATCAAACTGGTGTAAAGGAAAACTGGCTTAGTTGCTCCTAGCAATCAATCAATTTCCACCTTTAATTTTCCAAATGAGCTCTGAAAAAAAAAAAGTGGATTCTGATTGGTTGCTATGGGCAACTAAGCCTGTTTTCCTTTACACCAGTTTTAATAAATCTACCTCTATGCGTTTACCACTTTTATATAGTTAAATATTTAAAGATAGCTCAAGACAACAAACAAATCCTTTACATGGGAAGTATGTAGGTTAGTGTTGAGCTAGCGTGCTCGGCTGAATACCAGTTTGGCAGTCTTGTCCCCGCATGTTTCGCAGCTGCTAAGCAGCCAATGAACGTGCATGTAAGTACTGCCCTCACTGTAATGCCAGTAGCCATGTTGGCTACTGGCATTAAAGTGATTGGCTGGCCGGAACTCTTCATCGGGTGCTATATAGCTATATATTCTAAGTCAGGGAGAGCTGAGCATAGGAAAGGACAGACAGTGTAGGGAGTTTAATTGAATATTATTTATGTACAAAAACTTTTCAGAGACCCAAAAGTCCTTGTAAGGACTGTTGTGTGTGACAGCAGCAAAATACTGTGTAATAGGCCACTGCGGACAGTTAAATCCAGTGCGCTTTTTCCGCAGACGGTGTCCACTTTAGACAGTAAAAATGTCTGTGCCACATCTCATGTTTAAAGTGTGCGCATCCCTAAAATATCAGTGACATCCAGTACACTTTTTCCGTAGACACTGCAAACAGTGATATTACCTGTGGTACCTGTCCTGTATAATGTTTCCTCATCACAAATACCATTGTAAATTTTTTTTTGCACATACACTTCCAAATCCTACGCTACTGTATGTGTGACATACTTTCAAACATATATCACATTTAAAATGAAGAAGGCTAGCAGTAAGGGACGGAGAAGTGGCTGTGCTGCTGATGGTGGACGCAGAGGCCGTGGCCCTGTGTGCGGAGAAACAGTCCCTGCTGCCAGAGCACAGGAAAAACAATCATCCAAGATACCTAGTGTGAGCAGGTGGTCGGATGGATTGCAGCAGATAGTGCTTCCAGTCGGATAAGCACCACCCTGTCTTCCACTAAGTCCAGTCTCAGTAGCCAGGAGTTTTGTAAACACAATCCTCACCCTGATCCTCCTTCCTCCCACCATTTACAGTCTGGGCAAACAGGTAATCCCACACTTGGATATTCCGAGGATCTCTTTTCATCGTCATTAATTGATTTGGTCCTCTCGCCAATCACGCTTGAAGAGGGACATGTGATCTTGTGCCCTGATTCCCAACCTCTTGAACATCAACAGCCACAAGAAAATGACGGTGGGGAACGGCAATTAATGTTTATTGAGGTGGATGATTATGAGACACAGTTGCCAATGATTCAGCCGCAAATACTGTCTCAAGATTTTGATGAAGAGGATGAGACACAGTTGTCAATCACTGATGTTGTGGTTAGGTCAACAAATCAGGAGGATGATGAGAATGAGGAAGTGGAAGAGGAGGTGGTGGATGATGAGGTCACTGACCCAACCTGGGAAGGTGGAAAGCCAAATGAGGATAACAGTACAGACGGGGAGGGATCTGCAGCACCGCAACAGGCTGGAAGAGGCAGTGGGGTGGCAAAAAGTGGCCCACACCACACTGGCCAGCAACTGTTCCACAGAGCAACCCCTTGCAGAAATCTCCCTTGCCAAGGTGTAGATGTTCCGCAGTATGGCACTTTTTTGAGGAAAGTGTGGACGACAAAAGTATAGTAGTTTGCAAACTGTGCCATACGGAAATGAGCAGGGGCGTGAACACTAGCAACTTCACCAGCATGATCCGCCACATGGCATCCAAGCACAGTAATTAGTAGGACGAACGCCTGGGTCCAAAATCTGTGTCTGCGGGTTACACCACTGCCTACTCTTCCCCTGTGTTACCTGCTGGCAAATGCCCTGTTGAAGCCACAGGCCTGGATGCACCCCGCCCTGCACCTGAACCTTCACAAGCACTATCAGCGACCAAATCTAATTCCGTGTCTCAGCACATTGCACAAATGTCCTTACCCAAGGCATTTGAAAGCCACCCACCCATAGGCCATAGCACTAAATGCACAACTTTAAAATTACTTGCCCTGGAAATGTTGCCATTTAGGCTTGTGAAAACTGAGGCCTTCAGCAGCATAATGATGGCGGCCATCCCTCGTTACGCAGTCCCCAGCTGCCAATATTTTTCATGGTGTGCCATGCCCACTTTACACCAATATGTGTCCTGTTACATCACGCGTGCCCTGAACAATGCAGTTACTGGGAAGGTCCACTTAACCACGGACACATAAACAAGTGCATTCTGCCATGGACACTACATTTCCCTGACGGCACACTGGATGAAAGTTGTGGAGGTCGGGAACGAGTCATACCCTGGGATGGCACAGGTGCTACTGATGCCAAGGATTGAAGGCCCCACGTCGATCATGGTTTCCGCCTGCACCTATGTTAATGGCTCCAACCCCCACTTCTCCTCCACCTCCTCCACTTCCACCTCAGAATTATCCACGAGCAGCCTCAGTCAGTCATCAGTTGGTAGCTGGAAGCAGTGTAGCACTGCAGTGGGGAAGCAGCAACAGGCTGTGCTGAAGCTGATCTGCAACCTAGAACCAGGCATGGTTGTGTCTGATAATGGCCGTAACTTGGTGGCAGCTTTGTAGCTCGGCAAGCTCAGACACATACCATGCCTAGCCCACTTGTTCAACCTTGTGGTTCAGCGGTTTCTCAAAACATACCCCGATTTGCCTGAGCTACTGGTGAAGGTGTGCCACATGTTTGCACATTTCCGCAAGTCACCAAGAGCTTCAGCTAGTCTGGCAACGTTGCATCAGCACTTGAAATTGCCAATGGTTGTTGTGCGACATGAGCACGCACTGGAACTCCACGTTCCACATGTTGGCCAGGCTTTGTGAGCAGCAGAAGGCAGTAGTGGAATACCAGCTGCAACATGGTCGTCGCCTTTCCAGTCAGCTTTCGCTATTCACAAGCAAGGAGTGGGCTTGGATGTCTGACCTCTGTGAAGTTTTTAGAAACTTTGATTAATCAACACAGATGGTGAGCGGCGATAACTCTATCAGTGTAACCATCCCACTTCTGTGTCTACACAAACGCTCGCAGCTCACAATTAAGGATGACACTTTGCATGTGGAAGAGGTGGAAATGGTGGAAGACATTACACAGGGTGATAGCCATACCACCCTCAGTTTGTCTTCTCAGCACAAATTGGACAATAAGAAGGAGGAGGAGCAGTAGACTGTTGCCTCCGTTACAGAGGGTTGTATCCATGGAAGTTTAATTCCATCTATTCTGAGTGGATGGGCAGATGAGGAGGAAGAGGATGAGGAGATTGAGAGTGATCCTCCTGATAACGGCACACATGGCTGACTTCATGTTAGACTGCTTTTGACCCGCGCATTATACGCATTTTAGACAACGCGGATTACTGGTTGCTCACCCTTCTCGACCCTCACTACAAAGAGAACTTCTCATCTCTCATTCCTCTGGTGGAGAGGACAAACAAAATGGTGCAATACCAGAAGATCCTTGTTGGAAAATTGCTTTAAAATTTTCCATCTGACAACGCTGGCGGCAGAGTCCGTAGTTCCTTGGCCAACCGAGGAGGGGAGACAAGGGGAACACACAGTAGTTCCAACAGAGGCAGGGCAACACTCTCGAAAGCCTGGGACAGTTTAATGACACCCCGCCAGCACCCTCACCCTAATGTACTGCCACAAGAAGAGAACATTTTTAGAAGATGGTGAAGGAGTACATAGCAGACCGTGTCAGCATCCTCAATGATCCCTCAGTGCCTTACAACTAATGAATGGTGCTGGCCTGCCCTGCGGCCAGTGTTTTGTCTGAGCGGGTATTTAGAGCTGCTGGTGACATTATAACAGATAAGTATCTCCGCCTGTCAACTGAAAATGCTGACAGGTTGACTCGAAAGCGGCTGAGCATAAAGACACTTTAAATGTGGTGTTTATAATGTACTAAATACCCTGTATTTCCATGCACCCCTTCCACCACAAATAAAAAGGGTATATGGTTGGTTGAATCTTCCTTTTCTCATCCTCCTCTTCCATCATATCAACATGCTTATTCGTCACATATAATGCCCTTGCATATAATGTCTTACAGTGTCAGCTCACATGCAGGCCCTCACATATAATCTTTTAGAGAGTCATCTCAGCTGCAGGCCCTCGCATATAATTTTTTGGAGGGTCAGCTCAGCTGCAGGCCCTTGCACATAATTTTTTTAGAATGTCAGCTCACCAGCAGGCCTTCACCTACAATATTTTACTGGGTTAGCTCACCAGCAGGTCCACACATAAAATCTTTTACAGGGCCAGCACACCAGCAGGCACACACCTCAAATCTTTTGCAGGATCAGCTCACCTGAAGGCCTTTGAATTTAATTTTTTAGAGGGTCAGCTCACCAGCAGGTCCGCACCTAATTATACCAAATAGGTAATTTGCGTGCATGCTGCCTTGCTTGGATGTGGTAGCCGTAGCTGTTTCTCAGGCTCCCTCTCCGGAATCGAACCACGATTCCCCCTTTACCCATGGTCTACATGGTTTGTGCTGAAAATAACATTGAAAGTTGATAGGGCAGATATCCGAATGGATTGTCGCCGTCACGGGGACGTGTGATCGCCCCAGGTTATCTAGAATCACCAAAGCGGCAGCAGGCCCTCACCCATAATGTTTTAGATAATCAGATCAGCAGGCCCTTGCTCCAAATGTTTTTGAGGGTCATCAGCAGGCCATCAATCATAATTTTGCAAGGCTGTGTATGATGCCCTCCTTTATGTATAACAAAGGGTGTATTGGAGTGCCGGTTCCTTGTAATTTTTGGCAGTTCTTTCACTTAGTGCATAGGCTTTATGAGTGTAGGAGTCCCACTACCTGAACTATTGTACCACAATATGAATGAGGCCTTTCATTATGTGATATACAGGTTGTATCGGAGTACCTCTTCCTTGTAATTTTTGGCAGCACTTGCACTTTATATACAATGTAATATATACAGGAAAGAATGTTTTTTTTTCTTCTGTTTGTGCGTATTATTGTCAGTCTGTAAAAGTGGCATACTATTCAGACATAAAGGGAGAGAGAGTTTGTGGGTCAGACAGATCTGTAGGAAGAGATTCCACTAGATCTGAAAAACTTGAGGCGCCTCGGGTTTGTAGGAGTGGAGTGGAATAAATGAAGTGATAAAGGCTAGAGGCTGCTCAGGGTTTGTCAGGTCGACCAGAGTGTCTGCCTGTAAAAGATATGGGAGCAGGCATGGGATCCAGCCGGTTCTCTCCGGTTCTGCCGAACCGTTTGTTAAAATTACAGGCGGTTCGCAGGACCGGTGAGAAGCAGGGATCCCGACCCGGTCCTGCAGCTGCGCCTGCACCAGTGGCGTAGCTATAGGGGTGGGGGCGGAGCGGAAGCCGAGAGGAGAGGGCCGGCCCTGTGTGACGCGCACTGTGCAGGGCAGCTGGGCAGGCGAAGTGAGGAGGGGCCGGGCCGGGGGAGCGGCTTCAGTTGAGGTGCGACGCAGGACTTAGTCACGTACCTCACTGTGACCTCCTGCGGCGGATCTCGCGAGATGACGCGGCGCGGGAAGGCACAGTGAGCGAGGCATTGGTGACCGCCTGTACCAGGATGCCACAAGCTGTGAAGGAGAGAGAGGTAAGTATTAATTATTTCTCCTAAGCAGGTGCCTACTCCACCTTCCCCTCATCCTGACCCAATGTTTAGATTCTTTTAGCCAAACAAGAGTTATGGATGGGGTTGATGACAATATTTAAGGTGGCCACACACAGGGAAACACATCTATTTTGCCCACAGAGTAAGAGCAGCTTTTTTAAGCGGTACTCCACTATGTAATGGCCCACTCTTTATTTTTAATGTAATGGCCCCCACTTTATTATTAATATAATGGCCCCTCTTTATTATAATTGTAATGGCCCCCTCTTTGTTATTAAAGTGGGGGCCATTATATTAATAATAAAGAGGGGCCATTATATTAATAATAAAGAGGGGGCCATTATATTAATAATAAAGTGGGGGCCATTATATTAATAATAAAGAGGGGGCCATTATATTAATAATAAAGTGGGGGCCATTATATTAATAATAAAGTGGGGGCCATTATATTAATAATAAAGTGGGGGCCATTATATTAATAATAAAGTGGGGGCCATTATATTAATAATAAAGTGGGGGCCATTATATTAATAATAAAGTGGGGGCCATTACATTAATAATAAAGTGGGGGCCATTACATTAAAAATAAAGAGGGGGCCATTATATTAATAATAAAGAGGGGGCCATTATATTAATAATAAAGAGGGGGCCATTATATTAATAATAAAGAGGGGGCCATTATATTAATAATAAAGTGGGGGCCATTATATTAATAATAAAGTGGGGGCCATTATATTAATAATAAAGTGGGGGCCATTATATTAATAATAAAGTGGGGGCCATTATATTAATAATAAAGTGGGGGCCATTATATTAATAATAAAGTGGGGGCCATTACATTAATAATAAAGAGGGGGCCGTTACAGTAATAACAAAGAGGGGGCCGTTACAGTAATAACAAAGAGGGGGCCATTATATTAATAACAAAGAGGGGGTATATATGGTGTATGTAAATATGTCGTGACTGTGTTGCATATATATGGTGTATGTAAATATGTGTTATGACTCGTGACGCGCTGCGTATCCACCGCTGAGTAGGGAACCTGTTGTTAAAATTTGAATCCCACCCCTGTATGGGAGTATATCAAACTGGGGGAACTGATGGGTGTTGATAACACCTCAATCTTGCCTATTCTTGGAGAACCCCTTTTTAGCGCCAATAGTGGTAGGTCAGTGTCGAGATATTTTTGGGCACAGTGGGTTTTTACATATACTTTAAAAATCAGTCTGTTTAAAAGGATACAAGTAAATATAATAAAAAATACTATAGTATCGTATGCTTATTTACTCACTTCATGAGTAGGGCGGTTTACTAGGATAAGCATAATATACCTGTAAACCAGACACCCCCCCAGGCCTGGATCGCTTCTAGAATCTTAACAGATGAAGGCAGCCAATCACACGGGTGCTTCTGTTCACTTCTCTTTATTGCAATATATGTATAAATCCAGCTCAACGCGTTTCGGGACAGGCATGTCCCTTCATCGGGAGCAATAAGAATCGGGAGAAGTCGATGCATGCCAGGCTGGTACGCATCGCGGAATCCGGTGATGCTCGTCTCTTTCTGCAGTGGCTGTCCAGCTTGTGCGCATGTCCGGAAATGGGCTTCCGAGGTGTTCATGTTGTTCTTCCGGCTGGTGCGATGTTTTTCTCCTACGATCTCTTTATGCTGCTTGCGGTCATTTTATTTCGGAGGCATAAAAGGGCCAAATGGGCACATCTTTGTAGTAGGCTTTTTGATAAAATCATCATCATTGGGTCAATTTATTGTTTTGTGTGGGGCAAAAAATATCGATATTGAGATGTATTATTCATAACATGATGGGGTGTCTGGGCATTGGTGTACATGACTATTGACTAAAAATATCAATAAGGGGGTTATACATTATCCATCCATATCACAATATGCATGAATTGGGTATTTTGATGTGATGTTGTATGTGAGGATTGAGGTATATGTAGTTCATGTAATCGTATAGAACAGGCATGCTCAACCTGCGGCCGTCCAGCTGTTGTAAAACTGCAACTCCCACAATGCCCTGCTGTAGGCTAATAGCTGTAGGCTGTTCGGGCATGCTGGGAGTTGTAGTTTAGCAACAGCTGGAGGGAATGCCTGATATAGAATATAAAATATCGAGAGATAAAAATGAGAAGTCTAAAATAGGAGGTATGGGTGGGGTTGTCTACTGAAAATACATTATTAGGGATAAAATCCATGAAGAAAATATATATAAGGGATAAAGTCCATGGAGAAAAAATAAAAATATATATATATATATATATATATATATATATATATATATATATATATATAATGTGGGGCTAGATCTCCTTATTTGTGTCACTATTTATTTAATTATATCGCTCAACATCTTTCTGCTGTTCCTATCTATCTAACTTTTTTTTTATTATTAGACTATTTTTTTTTTTTTAATGTAGGTGTAAATGAGTCAAGGGGTTTAACCACCTCCGGACCGCCTAACGCACATGTGCGTTCCGGAGGTGGCAGCGCTGCGCACAGTCACGCATATACGCGTCATCTCGCGAGACGCGAGATGACGCGAATATGCGCGCGCGCATGCGCAGTTCGCGCCGGCATTTCGCACAGCAGTATTTCGTCAGCAACCTGCCAGCCAATGATCGTGGCTGGCAGGTTGCTGATTTTTTAAAAAATCCAATCAAAGTGCCAGATAGCAGATCATATTTGTAAATATGATCTGTTATATGGCTGCCTGCTCCTCTGCTGGTTCTTTTCGTCGGTTGGATCCAGCAGAGGAGCAGGCTTCACAGTGAGTACACCAACACTACACTATAGCCCCTGATCACCCCCCTGAACCCCAATTAACCCTTTGATCACCCCTTTGATCACCCCTGTCAATCACAAGTGAAAAGAAAAAAGTGATCAGTGCAAACTGTCACTTTTTTTTTTCACTGTTATTGACCGTTAGGTTTTAGGTATAGTTTAGGTCCCTTGGTTAGGTAGTTAGCGATCAGTTAGCGCCCAGCCCACCGCACCGCAGTCTGTTATTCGCTGATTAGCGTATCGCTAATCAGCATTTGTACTTTTATAGTATCTGGAAGTGATCAAAACTGATCACGGTCAGATCTATAATTGTATTAGTGTCACTTTAGTTCGCCCTCCACCCAAAACGCAGTGTTTGCCCGATCAGGCCTGATCGGTCGCCCACACGTGCGTTCGCCCACACCCGCCCCACCGCAGTGACAAAAAAAAAATGTTTTTTTGATCACTGCACATTCACTTTACACGCACTGCGGCGATTTTCTTGGGTAGTCTCAGGGAATACCCCTAAATTTAGTTGCCCACATGTCTAACAGGGGGTATTCCTCTGAAGAGGCCTACAGGCTTCTGACCCAGTCGGATGAGGAGTGGGAACCCTCATCTGATGAATCCAGCGGGTCAGAATACGAACCTGTAGAAAGCAGTGGCTCTCTGACCCAAAGTTCGGACGAGGAGGCTGAGGTCCCTTATACCACCAGGCGTACCCGGCCCCGTGTCGCTAGACCGCAGGTTGCGCAGGATCCGCTTCAAGAGCAGCAAAGTGGGGCTGGTGCTGTCGGATTACGTGGTGAGGCATACACCAGCAGCCCAGCCCTTCCTGGACCTAGTACCAGCACTGCCGTACAACCTGGTGAAGTAGCGAGCACCAGAAGGGCAGTTGAAGCTGGTACGGTGGCACGTGCAGTAGTGACCCCGTCGCAGCCACCGCAAAGACGTGCCCGTAGAGCCCCTAGAATCCCAGAGGTGCCGGCAAACCCTGATTGGCAGTCCCCAACTTCAGCCGCACCTGTAGTTTTCCCTTTCACTGCCCAGTCTGGAGTTCGGGTTGAGACGGCTCAGATCGGTTCGGCCCTGGGATTTTTTGAGCTGCTCTTGACTGCGGAGCTTTTAGACATAGTTGTGGCCGAAACAAACAGGTATGCCACACAATTTATCACCGCTAACCCGGGAAGCTTTTATGCCCAGCCTTCCCGGTGGAAACCAGTCCAAGTTTCCGAACTTAAAACTTTTCTGGGCCTCCTCCTCAACATGGGCCTGACAAAAAAGCATGAATTGCGGTCATATTGGTCCACGAACCCGATTCATCACATGCCCATGTTCTCTGCTGCCATGTCCAGGGCACGTTTTGAGGCCATCCTGCGGTTCCTGCACTTTAGTGACAACACCGCCTCCCGTCCCAGGGGCCACCCTGCTTTTGACCGGCTCCACAAAATTCGGCCCCTCATAGACCATTTCAACCAGAAATTTGCAGATATTTATACCCCAGAGCAAAACATCTGCATAGACGAGTCCCTGATACATTTTACCGGGCGCCTTGGCTTCAAACAATACATCCCAAGCAAGCGCGCCCGGTATGGGGTCAAATTGTATAAGCTCTGTGAAAGGGCCACAGGCTATACCCACAAATTTCGGGTCTATGAGGGAAAAGATCAGACCCTGGAGCCGGTCGGTTGCCCTGACTACCTGGGGAGCAGTGGGAAGACAGTTTGGGACTTGGTGTCGCCCTTATTCGGCTAGGGGTACCATCTTTATGTGGACAATTTTTACACAAGTGTGGCCCTCTTTAGGCATTTGTTTCTAGAACGGATTGGCGCCTGTGGTACCGCGCGAACTAGTCGCGCGGGCTTCCCCCAACGGCTCGTTACCACCCGTCTTGCAAGGGGGCAGAGGGCCGCACTGTGTAACGAAGAACTGCTCGCGGTGAAATGGAGAGACAAGCGTGACGTTTACATGCTCTCCTCCATTCACGCAGACACGACAATACAAATTGAGCGAGCAACCCGTGTCATTGAAAAGCCCCTCTCAGTCCACGACTATAACCTACCACTCACAGGTACACTATTAGCATAGGGATCATCTCACCAGGACAGGCACACAGGGCTATTAGGGCCCATTCACTCACTGCTGCTGCAAACATCTCCTTTCACATGGGACAAAGTGCATAACGCACTTCGCCACATCTTTGGGCGATTTGCGCTTTGCACATTGACCCATGGGGAAGGAGAGGTTTGTTCTATAAAGGTAAAAAAACAAAAAAAAAAACAAAAAAAAACAGGTAAGCAAACAGGTTAATGTTTAGTTCCAAAAGTTAAAGTTACATGTTCTGTTCCAAAGTTAATAAAATTATTGCGTTGTGGCTAGGGATGAGCGAACTCGAACTGTATAGTTCGGGTTCGTACCGAATTTTGGGGTGTCCGTGACACGGACCCGAACCCGGACATTTTCGTAAAAGTCCGGGTTCGGGTTCGGTGTTCGTCGCTTTCTTCGCGCTTTTGTGACGCTTTCTTGGCGCTTTTTGAAAGGCTGCAAAGCAGCCAATCAACAAGCGTCATACTACTTGCCCCAAGAGGCCATCACAGCCATGCCTACTATTGGCATGGCTGTGATTGGCCAGAGCACCATGTGACCCAGCCTCTATTTAAGCTGGAGTCACATAGCGCCGCCCGTCACTCTGCTCTGATTAGCGTAGGGAGAGGTTGCGGCTGCGACAGTAGGGCGAGATTAGGCAGATTAACTCCTCCAAAGGACTTGATTAACTGATCGATCTGCAGCTGTGGATCATTGAGCTGCTGATCCTCAATTGCTCACTGTTTTTAGGCTGCCCAGACCGTTTGTCAGTCACATTTTTCTGGGGTGATCGGCGGCCATTTTGTGTCTTGTGGTGCGCCAGCACAAGCTGCGACCAAGTGCATTTAACCCTCAATGGTGTGGTTGTTTTTTGGCTAAAGCATACATCAGGGTGAAGCTGTCACACCAAGTGCATTTAACCAGCAATAGTCTGTTCATTTTTTGGCCATATACAAAATCAGGGGCAAGCTGCGCCTGTCACCAAGTGCATTTAACCCTCAATGGTGTGGTTGTTTTTTGGCTAAAGCCTACATCAGGGTGAAGCTGTCACACCAAGTGCATTTAACCAGCAATAGTCTGTTCATTTTTTGGCCATATACTAAATCAGGGGCAAGCTGCGCCTGTCACCAAGTGCATTTAACCCTCAATGGTGTGGTTGTTTTTTGGCTAAAGCCTACATCAGGGTGAAGCTGTCACACCAAGTGCATTTAACCAGCAATAGTCTGTTTATTTTTTGGCCATATCCCAGTCTAATTCTGTCACTAAATCCATACCGGTCACCCAGCGCCTAAATACTAGGCCTCAAATTTATATCCCGCTAAATCTGTCCTTAGTGCTGTAGCTGGCCGAGTTATTTAGTGTCCGTTCAAGCACATTTCTTGTTCTGGGTTGAAATACAATTCCCAATTTAGCAATTTCATAATTTAGTGGTTTCTGCTATATCAGAGCTATTTGAAATCTATCCCTAAAAGGGTATATAATATTCAAGGTGCACATTGGGTCATTCAGAATAACTTCACACACACCCGCTACTGTGTATTTCCAAGTCTAATTCTGGCACTAAACCCATACCTGTCACCCAGCGCCTAAATACTAGGCCTCAAATTTATATCCAGCTAAATCTGTCCCTAGTGCTGTAGCTGGGCGAGTTATTTAGTGTCCGTTCAAGCACATTTCTTGTTCTGGGTTGAAATACAATTCCCAATTTAGCAATTTCATAATTTAGTGGTTTCTGCTATATCAGAGCTATTTGAAATCTATCCCTAAAAGGGTATATAATATTCAAGGTGCACATTGGGTCATTCAGAATAACTTCACACACACCCGCTACTGTGTATTTCCAAGTCTAATTCTGTCACTAAACCCATACCTGTAAAGGAAGGACCGGCACTCGCACTGATTTCTTTATGCAGAATTTATTTTCAGTCACTTATTCATTCATAGTGACGCGGCGTTTCAGCACTAACATGTGCTTTCATCAGACTATACAAACTAATCCTCAGGACACATCTTAAATAACAGAAAAAAGAAAAAAATAGAGGAACTGACGTCATACCACTGGCTCCTCCCCCCTGACAAGATACAAGGATGGATAAGAAAGCTCCATATGTCTCCATTTTAAACAATGAGAGGAGTCCCATGATTAATTCCGCTGAAAAATAAAACAAAAAGTTTTTTTATATGAAACATCATATCAAACCGCTTATATTGTACTCTCGGTTCAAGCCTTTTGGATCCATCGTTTGTAAACGATGGATCCAATATGCTTCTTTTTGCAGGAGTAATTTATTTCGATCACCACCACGGCGAGGTAGTGGTACACCCTCAATCACCTGGTAACGTAATTGTGCTATTGTGTGTTTCTTCTCATGGAAATGATAAGGTATTGGGAGTAATAAATTACCCTTCCTGATGGTGGATTTGTGTTTGCTCAACCTGTCTTTGATCCTCATAGAGGTTTCCCCTACGTATAATAGTCCACAGGGACATTTTAAAATGTATACGACGAATCTGCTGTCGCACGTGAACACACCTCTTATGGGAATTCTCTCCCCAGAATGTGGGTGTGAGAGATAAGACCCCTTGATCACGCTTGAGCAATTCACACAATTCAGACAAGGGAATGTACCCTGTCTGGGAGAGGATAACACGCTCTGTCTCAAATCTCGCTTATTGCTACCAATGTCGGCTCTGACTATTTTATCCTTGATATTATCAGCCCTTTTAAAACACATCATGGGGGGTCTTTGAAATTCCTCAATCTGAGGATATGATTTTGAGATAGTATGCCAATGCTTATTGACAATGCCTCTTAGTTGTTGGGTCAATGGGTGATATTTGACCACCAATGGGATGCGTGATTGCTTCACTGTCTTGGTTTTTTCAGGAATGTCTAACTTCTTTCTCTGTTCTTGTAGGAGTGGCCTAGGATAACCTCTGGCTAAAAATTTGTTCTCCATTTCTTCTAGCCTAGTTTCACGGACTTCAGTGTTGCTAACAATTTTTCTGACCCGCTGAAATTGTGAAAAGGGGATCGATTTCTTTGTGGAGACCGGATGACTGCTAGAGAACGCAAGTAAGCTATTGCGATCCGTCTCTTTTGTAAACAGGTCAGTGTATAGTCGACCCTCTTTCCCTTTCAGGACCCATGTGTCTAGGAAAGAAATTTTATCCATGTCTTGATGCATGACAAATTGCAGCTCTGTCCAGATTGAGTTCAGGTGCATGGCAAACTCCGTGAGGGATCGAATGTCACCCCGCCATACGCAAAAAATGTCGTCGATGAAACGGCGCCAAAAAATACAATACTGTGTGTACAGTGGGTCAGGATAAACGAAATGACTCTCAAAATATGACATATAGCTATTTGCGTACGGCGGCGCGACATTCGATCCCATCGCGGTCCCGCGGCGCTGTTGGTAAAAAGAATCTTGGAATAGAAAGTAGTTCTGTTCAAGCACTATATTCAAAAGTGATAGAAAAAAATCTTTTTCTTTTTTTACATATGTGCTAACCTCTAACAGTTCTGCAACGGCTGCAAGTCCCTTTTCGTGCGTTATGGAAGTGTAGAGACTGCATACGTCAAATGTGACTAATATGCAGTCCCCATCTACTGTCAAACGATGAATCTCAGATAAGAAATGACCTGTATCACGTATATATGATGATGACATTTGAGTCAAAGGGGTCAACACTTTTTCTAAAAAGATTGCTGGACGAGAGAGGATGGAGTCAGTCGATGCCACAATGGGTCGCCCTGGGGGAGTAGTCATGGATTTATGTACTTTGGGTAAGGTGTAAAACACCGGAGTGATTGGATACTGGTTAATCAGGAATTCTCCTAATTTGGCATCGATGACTCCATCCTCTTTGGCCCTATCAGCAACATTCTGAATAAGACCTTTAATACGAAAAACCGGATCAGTGTCTATTTTTTGATATGTATTGATATCCCTCAATTGACTCAGGATTTCTGTTATGTAGTATTCCTTATCTAGTACAACTAGGGCACCCCCTTTGTCAGCGGGCTTAAAGATAAGAGAACTGTCATCCAACATGTGTTTGAGTGCAGATGTTTCCTCTCTAGTTAAATTGTTTCTAATTTTAAAGCCCCCTTGTCTAAATTGTAACAGTAGTGTATCCACATCTTTTTGTACCAGGTGAATGAAGGTCTCCACTGGGTGGTGTGTTTTGGGAGGCATAAAATTACTCTTAATCTTAAGATTAAATTGTTTAGCTGTTAGTAAATTTCAGTCCCACAGGGACTTTGGACACATTCACTCTGGACATGGACTTGCAACGCTTTTATCGCAATATGCGACTTAAAGCCCATTTCCATAAGGAGAAGGAGGACACTGACCAGTATGTCTCGACAGATCGTAATTTACTAACAGCTAAACAATTTAATCTTAAGATTAAGAGTAATTTTATGCCTCCCAAAACACACCACCCAGTGGAGACCTTCATTCACCTGGTACAAAAAGATGTGGATACACTACTGTTACAATTTAGACAAGGGGGCTTTAAAATTAGAAACAATTTAACTAGAGAGGAAACATCTGCACTCAAACACATGTTGGATGACAGTTCTCTTATCTTTAAGCCCGCTGACAAAGGGGGTGCCCTAGTTGTACTAGATAAGGAATACTACATAACAGAAATCCTGAGTCAATTGAGGGATATCAATACATATCAAAAAATAGACACTGATCCGGTTTTTCGTATTAAAGGTCTTATTCAGAATGTTGCTGATAGGGCCAAAGAGGATGGAGTCATCGATGCCAAATTAGGAGAATTCCTGATTAACCAGTATCCAATCACTCCGGTGTTTTACACCTTACCCAAAGTACATAAATCCATGACTACTCCCCCAGGGCGACCCATTGTGGCATCGACTGACTCCATCCTCTCTCGTCCAGCAATCTTTTTAGAAAAAGTGTTGACCCCTTTGACTCAAATGTCATCATCATATATACGTGATACAGGTCATTTCTTATCTGAGATTCATCGTTTGACAGTAGATGGGGACTGCATATTAGTCACATTTGACGTATGCAGTCTCTACACTTCCATAACGCACGAAAAGGGACTTGCAGCCGTTGCAGAACTGTTAGAGGTTAGCACATATGTAAAAAAAGAAAAAGATTTTTTTCTATCACTTTTGAATATAGTGCTTGAACAGAACTACTTTCTATTCCAAGATTCTTTTTACCAACAGCGCCGCGGGACCGCGATGGGATCGAATGTCGCGCCGCCGTACGCAAATAGCTATATGTCATATTTTGAGAGTCATTTCGTTTATCCTGACCCACTGTACACACAGTATTGTATTTTTTGGCGCCGTTTCATCGACGACATTTTTTGCGTATGGCGGGGTGACATTCGATCCCTCACGGAGTTTGCCATGCACCTGAACTCAATCTGGACAGAGCTGCAATTTGTCATGCATCAAGACATGGATAAAATTTCTTTCCTAGACACATGGGTCCTGAAAGGGAAAGAGGGTCGACTATACACTGACCTGTTTACAAAAGAGACGGATCGCAATAGCTTACTTGCGTTCTCTAGCAGTCATCCGGTCTCCACAAAGAAATCGATCCCCTTTTCACAATTTCAGCGGGTCAGAAAAATTGTTAGCAACACTGAAGTCCGTGAAACTAGGCTAGAAGAAATGGAGAACAAATTTTTAGCCAGAGGTTATCCTAGGCCACTCCTACAAGAACAGAGAAAGAAGTTAGACATTCCTGAAAAAACCAAGACAGTGAAGCAATCACGCATCCCATTGGTGGTCAAATATCACCCATTGACCCAACAACTAAGAGGCATTGTCAATAAGCATTGGCATACTATCTCAAAATCATATCCTCAGATTGAGGAATTTCAAAGACCCCCCATGATGTGTTTTAAAAGGGCTGATAATATCAAGGATAAAATAGTCAGAGCCGACATTGGTAGCAATAAGCGAGATTTGAGACAGAGCGTGTTATCCTCTCCCAGACAGGGTACATTCCCTTGTCTGAATTGTGTGAATTGCTCAAGCGTGATCAAGGGGTCTTATCTCTCACACCCACATTCTGGGGAGAGAATTCCCATAAGAGGTGTGTTCACGTGCGACAGCAGATTCGTCGTATACATTTTAAAATGTCCCTGTGGACTATTATACGTAGGGGAAACCTCTATGAGGATCAAAGACAGGTTGAGCAAACACAAATCCACCATCAGGAAGGGTAATTTATTACTCCCAATACCTTATCATTTCCATGAGAAGAAACACACAATAGCACAATTACGTTACCAGGTGATTGAGGGTGTACCACTACCTCGCCGTGGTGGTGATCGAAATAAATTACTCCTGCAAAAAGAAGCATATTGGATCCATCGTTTACAAACGATGGATCCAAAAGGCTTGAACCGAGAGTACAATATAAGCGGTTTGATATGATGTTTCATATAAAAAAACTTTTTGTTTTATTTTTCAGCGGAATTAATCATGGGACTCCTCTCATTGTTTAAAATGGAGACATATGGAGCTTTCTTATCCATCCTTGTATCTTGTCAGGGGGGAGGAGCCAGTGGTATGACGTCAGTTCCTCTATTTTTTTCTTTTTTCTGTTATTTAAGATGTGTCCTGAGGATTAGTTTGTATAGTCTGATGAAAGCACATGTTAGTGCTGAAACGCCGCGTCACTATGAATGAATAAGTGACTGAAAATAAATTCTGCATAAAGAAATCAGTGCGAGTGCCGGTCCTTCCTTTACAGCTGTAACATTGGGATGCCTGCCCGTTGACACGTGCACCGCCGAGCAACTTTACAGAGCAGTGCCGGCCTTTTCACTCTACATAAACCCATACCTGTCACCCAGCGCCTAAATACTAGGCCTCAAATTTATATCCCGCTAAATCTGTCCCTAGTGCTGTAGCTGGGCGAGTTATTTAGTGTCCGTTCAAGCACATTTCTTGTTCTGGGTTGAAATACAATTCCCAATTTAGCAATTTCATAATTTAGTGGTTTCTGCTATATCAGAGCTATTTGAAATCTATCCCTAAAAGGGTATATAATATTCAAGGTGCACATTGGGTCATTCAGAATAACTTCACACACACCCGCTACTGTGTATTTCCAAGTCTAATTCTGTCACTAAACCCATACCTGTCACCCAGCGCCTAAATACTAGGCCTCAAATTTATATCCCGCTAAATCTGTCCCTAGTGCTGTAGCTGGGCGAGTTATTTAGTGTCCGTTCAAGCACATTTCTTGTTCTGGGTTGAAATACAATTCCCAATTTAGCAATTTCATAATTTAGTGGTTTCTGCTATATCAGAGCTATTTGAAATCTATCCCTAAAAGGGTATATAATATTCAAGGTGCACATTGGGTCATTCAGAATAACTTCACACACACCCGCTACTGTGTATTTCCAAGTCTAATTCTGTCACTAAACCCATACCTGTCACCCAGCGCCTAAATACTAGGCCTCAAATTTATATCCCGCTAAATCTGTCCTTAGTGCTGTAGCTGGGCGAGTTATTTAGTGTCCGTTCAAGCACATTTCTTGTTCTGGGTTGAAATACAATTCCCAATTTAGCAATTTCATAATTTAGTGGTTTCTGCTATATCAGAGCTATTTGAAATCTATCCCTAAAAGGGTATATAATATTCAAGGTGCACATAGGGTCATTCAGAATAACTTCACACACCCGATACTGTGCATTTCCAAATCTAATTCTGTCACTAAACCCATACCTGTCACCCAGCGCCTAAATACTAGGCCTCAAATTTATATCCCGCTAAATCTCTCGTTACCGCTGTCCTGTTGTGGCTGGGAAAGTTATTTAGTGTCCGTCAAAGCACATTTTTTGTTCTGGGTTGAAATACAATTCCCAATTTAGCAATTTCATAATTTAGTCGTTTCTGCTATATCAGAGCTATTTGAAATCTATCCCTAAAAGGGTATATAATATTCAAGGTGCACATTGGGTCATTCAGAATAACTTCACACACACCCGCTACTGTGTATTTCCAAGTCTAATTCTGTCACTAAACCCATACCTGTCACCCAGCGCCTAAATACTAGGCCTCAAATTTATATCCCGCTAAATCTGTCCTTAGTGCTGTAGCTGGGCGAGTTATTTAGTGTCCGTTCAAGCACATTTCTTGTTCTGGGTTGAAATACAATTCCCAATTTAGCAATTTCATAATTTAGTGGTTTCTGCTATATCAGAGCTATTTGAAATCTATCCCTAAAAGGGTATATAATATTCAAGGTGCACATAGGGTCATTCAGAATAACTTCACACACCCGCTACTGTGCATTTCCAAATCTAATTCTGTCACTAAACCCATACCTGTCACCCAGCGCCTAAATACTAGGCCTCAAATTTATATCCCGCTAAATCTCTCGTTACCGCTGTCCTGTTGTGGCTGGGAAAGTTATTTAGTGTCTGTCAAAGCACATTTTTTGTTCTGGGTTGAAATACAATTCCCAATTTAGCAATTTCATAATTTAGTCGTTTCTGCTATATCAGAGCTATTTGAAATCTATCCCTAAAAGGGTAGATCATATTGAAGGTGCACATAGGGTCATTCAGAATAACTTCACACACACGCTTCTGTGCATTTCCAAGTCTAATTCTGTCACTAAATCCATACCGGTCACCCAGCGCCTAAATACTAGGCCTCAAATTTATATCCCGCTGAATTTGAATACAATACATTGGGCCAAATAATATATTTGTTGTTGTGGTGAACCATAACAATGAGAAAAACATCTAGTAAGGGACGCGGACGTGGACATGGTCGTGGTGGTGTTAGTGGACCCTCTGGTGCTGGGAGAGGACGTGGCCGTTCTGCCACATCCACACGTCCTAGTGTACCAACTACCTCAGGTCCCAGTAGCCGCCAGAATTTACAGCGATATATGGTGGGGCCCAATGCCGTTCTAAGGATGGTAAGGCCTGAGCAGGTACAGGCATTAGTCAATTGGGTGGCCAACAGTGGATCCAGCACGTTCACATTATCTCCCACCCAGTCTTCTGCAGAAAGCGCACAGATGGCGCCTGAAAACCAACCCCATCAGTCTGTCACATCACCCCCATGCATACCAGGGAAACTGTCTCAGCCTCAAGTTATGCAGCAGTCTCTTATGCTGTTTGAAGACTCCGCTGGCAGGGTTTCCCAAGGGCATCCACCTAGCCCTTCCCCAGCGGTGAAAGACATAGAATGCACTGACGCACAACCACTTATGTTTCCTGATGATGAGGACATGGGAATACCACCTCAGCATGTCTCTGATAATGACGAAACACAGGTGCCAACTGCTGCGTCTTTCTGCAGTGTGCAGACTGAACAGGAGGTCAGGGATCAAGACTGGGTGGAAGACGATGCAGGGGACGATGAGGTCCTAGACCCCACATGGAATGAAGGTCGTGCCACTGACTTTCACAGTTCGGAGGAAGAGGCAGTGGTGAGACCGAGCCAACAGCGTAGCAAAAGAGGGAGCAGTGGGCAAAAGCAGAACACCCGCCGCCAAGAGACTCCGCCTGCTACTGACCGCCGCCATCTGGGACCGAGCACCCCAAAGGCAGCTTCAAGGAGTTCCCTGGCATGGCACTTCTTCAAACAATGTGCTGACGACAAGACCCGAGTGGTTTGCACGCTGTGCCATCAGAGCCTGAAGCGAGGCATTAACGTTCTGAACCTGAGCACAACCTGCATGACCAGGCACCTGCATGCAAAGCATGAACTGCAGTGGAGTAAACACCTTAAAACCAAGGAAGTCACTCAGGCTCCTCCTGCTACCTCTTCTGCTGCTGCCGCCTCGGCCTATTCTGCTGCTGCCGCCTCGGCCTCTTCCTCCGCCTCTGGAGGAACGTTGGCACCTGCCGCCCAGCAAACAGGGGATGTACCACCAACACCACCACCACCACCTCCGTCACCAAGCGTCTCAACCATGTCACACGCCAGCGTTCAGCTCTCCATCTCACAAACATTTGATAGAAAGCGTAAATTCCCACCTAGCCACCCTCGATCCCTGGCCCTGAATGCCAGCATTTCTAAACTACTGGCCTATGAAATGCTGTCATTTAGGCTGGTGGACACAGACAGCTTCAAACAGCTCATGTCGCTTGCTGTCCCACAGTATGTTGTTCCCAGCCGGCACTACTTCTCCAAGAGAGCCGTGCCTTCCCTGCACAACCAAGTATCCGATAAAATCAAGTGTGCACTGCGCAACGCCATCTGTAGCAAGGTCCACCTAACCACAGATACGTGGACCAGTAAGCACGGCCAGGGACGCTATATCTCCCTAACTGCACACTGGGTAAATGTAGTGGCAGCTGGGCCCCAGGCGGAGAGCTGTTTGGCGCACGTCCTTCCGCCGCCAAGGATCGCAGGGCAACATTCTTTGCCTCCTGTTGCCACCTCCTCCTTCTCGGCTTCCTCCTCCTCTTCTTCCACCTGCTCATCCAGTCAGCCACACACCTTCACCACCAACTTCAGCACAGCCCGGGGTAAACGTCAGCAGGCCATTCTGAAACTCATATGTTTGGGGGACAGGCCCCACACCGCACAGGAGTTGTGGCGGGGTATTGAACAACAGACCGACGAGTGGTTGCTGCCGGTGAGCCTCAAGCCCGGCCTGGTGGTGTGTGATAATGGGCGAAATCTCGTTGCAGCTCTGGGACTAGCCAATTTGACGCACATCCCTTGCTTGGCGCATGTGCTGAATTTGGTGGTGCAGAAGTTCATTCACAACTACCCCGACATGTCAGAGCTGCTGCATAAAGTGCGGGCCGTCTGTTCGCGCTTCCGGCGTTCACATCCTGCTGCTGCTCGCCTGTCTGCGCTACAGCGTAACTTCGGCCTTCCCGCTCACCGCCTCATATGCGACGTGCCCACCAGGTGGAACTCCACCTTGCACATGCTGGACAGACTGTGCGAGCAGCAGCAGGCCATAGTGGAGTTTCAGCTGCAGCACGCACGGGTCAGTCGCACTACAGAACAGCACCACTTCACCACCAATGACTGGGCCTCCATGCGAGACCTGTGTGCCCTGTTGCGCTGTTTCGAGTACTCCACCAACATGGCCAGTGGCGATGACACCGTTATCAGCGTTACAATACCACTTCTATGTCTCCTTGAGAAAACACTTAGGGCGATGATGGAAGAGGAGGTGGCCCAGGAGGAGGAGGAGGAGGAGGAGGAAGAGGGGTCATTTTTAGCACTTTCAGGCCAGTCTCTTCGAAGTGACTCAGAGGGAGGTTTTTGGCAACAGCAGAGGCCAGGTACAAATGTGGCCAGCCAGGGCCCACTACTGGAGGACGAGGAGGACGAGGATGAGGAGGAGGTGGAGGAGGATGAGGATGAAGCATGGTCACAGCGGGGTGGCACCCAACGCAGCTCGGGTCCATCACTGGTGCGTGGCTGGGGGGAAAGGCAGGACGATGACGATACGCCTCCCACAGAGGACAGCTTGTCCTTACCCCTGGGCAGCCTGGCACACATGAGCGACTACATGCTGCAGTGCCTGCGCAACGACAGCAGAGTTGCCCACATTTTAACCTGTGCGGACTACTGGGTTGCCACCCTGCTGGATCCACGCTACAAAGACAATGTGCCCACCTTACTTCCTGCACTGGAGCGTGATAGGAAGATGCGCGAGTACAAGCGCACGTTGGTAGACGCGCTACTGAGAGCATTCCCAAATGTCACAGGGGAACAAGTGGAAGCCCAAGGCCAAGGCAGAGGAGGAGCAAGAGGTCGCCAAGGCAGCTGTGTCACGGCCAGCTCCTCTGAGGGCAGGGTTAGCATGGCAGAGATGTGGAAAACTTTTGTCAACACGCCACAGCTAACTGTACCACCACCTGATACGCAACGTGTTAGCAGGAGGCAACATTTCACTAACATGGTGGAACAGTACGTGTGCACACCCCTCCACGTACTGACTGATGGTTCGGCCCCATTCAACTTCTGGGTCTCTAAATTGTCCACGTGGCCAGAGCTAGCCTTTTATGCCTTGGAGGTGCTGGCCTGCCCGGCAGCCAGCGTTTTGTCTGAACGTGTATTCAGCACGGCAGGGGGCGTCATTACAGACAAACGCAGCCGCCTGTCTACAGCCAATGTGGACAAGCTGACGTTCATAAAAATGAACCAGGCATGGATCCCACAGGACCTGTCCGTCCCTTGTCCAGATTAGACATTAACTACCTCCCCATAACCATATATTATTGGACTCCAGGGCACTTCCTCATTCAATCCTATTTTTATTTTCATTTTACCATTATATTGCGAGGCTACCCAAAGTTGAATGAACCTCTCCTCTGCCTGTGTGCTAGGCCTAAATATATGCCAATGGACTGTTGCAGTGGTGGCTGACATGAAGCCTGATTCTCTGCTATGACATGCAGACTAATTCTCTGCTGACATGAAGCCAGATTGTCTGTTACGGGACCTCTCTCCTCTGCCTGGGTGCTGGGCCTAAATTTATGACAATGGACTGTTGCAGTGGTGGCTGACGTGAAGCCTGATTCTCTGCTATGACATGCAGACTGATTCTCTGCTGACATGAAGCCAGATCCTCTGTTACGGGACCTCTCTCCTCTGCCTGGGTGCTGGGCCTAAATTTATGAAAATGGACTGTTGCAGTGGTGGGTGACGTGAAGCCTCATTCTCTGCTATGACATGCAGACTGATTCTCTGCTGACATGAAGCCAGATCTTCTGTTACGGGACCTCTCTGCTCTGCCTGTGTGCTAGGCCTAAATATATGCCAATGGACTGTTGCAGTGGTGGGTGACGTGAAGCCTCATTCTCTGCTATGACATGCAGACTGATTCTCTGCTGACATGAAGCCAGATCTTCTGTTACGGGACCTCTCTGCTCTGCCTGTGTGCTAGGCCTAAATATATGCCAATGGACTGTTGCAGTGGTGGGTGACGTGAAGCCTCATTCTCTGCTATGACATGCAGACTGATTCTCTGCTGACATGAAGACAGATTCTCTGTTACGGGACCTCCCTCCTCTGCCTGGGTGCTGGGCCTAAATATATGCCAATGGACTGTTGCAGTGGTGGCTGACGTGAAGCCTCATTCTCTGCTATGACATGCAGACTAATTCTCTGCTGACATGAAGACATATTCTCTGTTACGGGACCTCTCTCCTCTGCCTGTGTGTGTGCTGGGCCTAAATATATGCCAATGGACTGTTGCAGTGGTGGCTGACGTGAAGCCTCATTCTCTGCTATGACATGCAGACTGATTCTCTGCTGACATGAAGACAGATTCTCTGTTACGGGACCTCCCTCCTCTGCCTGGGTGCTGGGCCTAAATATATGCCAATGGACTGTTGCAGTGGTGGCTGACGTGAAGCCTCATTCTCTGCTATGACATGCAGACTAATTCTCTGCTGACATGAAGACAGATTCTCTGTTACGGGACCTCTCTCCTCTGCCTGTGTGTGTGCTGGGCCTAAATATATGCCAATGGACTGTTGCAGTGGTGGCTGACGTGAAGCCTCATTCTCTGCTATGACATGCAGACTGATTCTCTGCTGACATGAAGACAGATTCTCTGTTACGGGACCTCCCTCCTCTGCCTGGGTGCTGGGCCTAAATATATGCCAATGGACTGTTGCAGTGGTGGCTGACGTGAAGCCTCATTCTCTGCTATGACATGCAGACTGATTCTCTGCTGACATGAAGCCAGATCGTCTGTTACGGGACCTCTCTGCTCTGCCTGTGTGCTAGGCCTAAATATATGCCAATGGACTGTTGCAGTGGTGGGTGACGTGAAGCCTCATTCTCTGCTATGACATGCAGACTGATTCTCTGCTGACATGAAGACAGATTCTCTGTTACGGGACCTCTCTCCTCTGCCTGTGTGTGTGCTGGGCCTAAATATATGCCAATGGACTGTTGCAGTGGTGGCTGACGTGAAGCCTCATTCTCTGCTATGACATGCAGACTGATTCTCTGCTGACATGAAGCCAGATCGTCTGTTACGGGACCTCTCTGCTCTGCCTGTGTGCTAGGCCTAAATATATGCCAATGGACTGTTGCAGTGGTGGGTGACGTGAAGCCTCATTCTCTGCTATGACATGCAGACTGATTCTCTGCTGACATGAAGACAGATTCTCTGTTACGGGACCTCCCTCCTCTGCCTGGGTGCTGGGCCTAAATATATGCCAATGGACTGTTGCAGTGGTGGCTGACGTGAAGCCTCATTCTCTGCTATGACATGCAGACTAATTCTCTGCTGACATGAAGACAGATTCTCTGTTACGGGACCTCTCTCCTCTGCCTGTGTGTGTGCTGGGCCTAAATATATGCCAATGGACTGTTGCAGTGGTGGCTGACGTGAAGCCTCATTCTCTGCTATGACATGCAGACTGATTCTCTGCTGACATGAAGACAGATTCTCTGTTACGAGACCTCCCTCCTCTGCCTGGGTGCTGGGCCTAAATATATGCCAATGGACTGTTGCAGTGGTGGCTGACGTGAAGCCTCATTCTCTGCTATGGGACCTCTCTCCAATTGATTTTGGTTAATTTTTATTTATTTAATTTTTATTTTAATTCATTTCCCTATCCACATTTGTTTGCAGGGGATTTACCTACATGTTGCTGCCTTTTGCAGCCCTCTAGCTCTTTCCTGGGCTGTTTTACAGCCTTTTTAGTGCCGAAAAGTTCGGGTCCCCATTGACTTCAATGGGGTTCGGGTTCGGGACGAAGTTCGGATCGGGTTCGGATCCCGAACCCGAACATTTCCGGGATGTTCGGCCGAACTTCTCGAACCCGAACATCCAGGTGTTCGCTCAACTCTAGTTGTGGCCTGTGTTTTTTTTTTTTTTTTTTTTTTTTACCTTCCAGGTGGACCAACCGATCTACTAGCTGCAGCACCGATGTGCATTCTGACAGAAGCATTGCGCTGCTGTCAGATTACACGCAAGTCGGTGTATGCGGCGCTGCAAGACGGGATTTTCTCCTCTGCAGTGACAGATACGTTTGCCGAGGCATACGAGCTGAGGAGGAGGCGGCGTTCCTATGCTTTGGCAAACACTTTGTATATATATATATATATATATATATATATAAAAAAAAAAATCCCGGCAATGATTTATTCATCCACATCGCTTGATGCGAATGGAGAAATCTGGTTTGCCAGGGCATACGAGCTAAGTGGGTATGGATGTAGGGCGGAGCTCCTATGTCCTGGCAGACGCCTTTCCCCTCCATTTTTTTTTTGGGCAGAGATTTTTTCATCCACATTGATCGATATGAATGAAGAAATCTGTGCCGTTCATTTCTTTCTTTCAGCCCAGAGGCTGAACGGAAAAAAAAATCTCATTACCTGTATGCTCAATATAAGGAGAATAGCAGAAACTCCTAATGCTGGCCATACATGTAATGATTGCGGAGACCCTCAAATGCCAGGGCAGTACAAACACCCCACAACTGACCCCATTTTGGAAAGAAGACACCCCAAGGTATTTGCTGAGGGGCATATTGAGTCCATGAAAGATTTAAATTTTTGTCCTAAGTTAGCGGAAAGTGAGACTTTGTGAGAAAAAACAAAAAAAAAATCAATTTCCGCTAACTTATGCGAAAAAAAAAATTTCTATGAACTTGCCAGGCCCCTCATTGGATACCTTGGGGTGTCTTCTTTCCAAAGTGGGGTCACATGTGGGGTATTTATACTGCCCTTACTTTTTAGGGGCCCTAAAGCGTGAGAAGAAGTCTGGGATCCAAATGTCTAAAAATGCCCTCCTAAAAGGAATTTGGGCACCTTTGCGCATCTAGGCTGCAAAAAAGTGTGACACATCTGGTATCGCCGTACTCAGAAGAAGTTGGGGAATGTGTTTTGGGGTGTCATTTTACATATACCCATGCTGGGTGAGATAAATATCTTGGTCAAATGCCAACTTTGTATAAAAAAATGGGAAAAGTTGTCTTTTGCCAACATATTTCTCTCACCCAGCATGGGTATATGTAAAATGGCACCCCAAAACACATTCCCCAACTTCTCCTGAGTACGGCGATACCAGATGTGTGACACTTTTTTGATGCCAAGGTGGGCAAAGGGGCACATATTCCAAAGTGCACCTTTCGGATTTTGCAGGCCATTTTTTACACATTTTGATTGCAAAGTACTTCTCACACATATGGGCCCCTAAATTGCCAGGGCAGTATAACTACCCCACAAGTGACCCCATTTTGGAAAGAAGACACCCCAAGGTATTTCCGTGAGGGGCATGGCGAGTTCCTAGAATTTTTTATTTTTTGTCGCAAGTTAGTGGAATATGAGACTTTGTAAGGAAAAAAGAGAAAAAAAAAAATCATCATTTTCCGCTAACTTGTGACAAAAAATTAAAAATTCGAGGAACTCACAGTGCCCCTCACGGAATACCTTAGGGTGTCTTCTTTCCAAAATGGGGTCACTTGTGGCGTAGTTATACTGCCCTGGCAATTTAGGGGCCCATATGTGTGAGAAGAACTTTGCAATCAAAATGTGTAAAAAATGGCCTGCAAAATCCGAAAGGTGCACTTTGGAATATGTGCCCCTTTGCCCACCTTGGCAGCAAAAAAGTGTGACACATCTGGTATCTCCGTACTCAGGAGAAGTTGGGGAATGTGTTTTGGGGTGTCATTTTACATATACCCATGCTGGGTGACAAAAATATCTTGGTCAAATGCCAACTTTGTATAAAAAAATGGGAAAAGTCGTCGTTTGCCAAGATATTTCTCTCACCCAGCATGGGTATATGTAAAATGACACCCCAAAACACATTCCCCAACTTCTCCTGAGTACGGCGATACCAGATGTGTGACACTTTTTTGATGGCAAGGTGGGCAAAGGGGCGCATATTCCAAAGTGCACCTTTCGGATTTCACCGGTCATTTTTTACAGATTTTGATTGCAAAGTACTTCTCAAACATATGGGCCCCTAAATTGCCAGGGCAGTATAACTACGCCACAAGTGACCCCATTTTGGAAAGAAGACACCCCAAGGTATTCCGTGAGGGGCATGGCGAGTTCCTAGAATTTTTTATTTTTTGTCGCAAGTTAGTGGAATATGAGACTTTGTAAGGAAAAAAGAGAAAAAAAAAAATCATCATTTTCCGCTAACTTGTGACAAAAAATTAAAAATTCTAGGAACTCGCAGTGCCCCTCATGGAATACCTTGGGGTGTCTTCTTTCCAAAATGGGGTCACTTGTGGCGTAGTTATACTGCCCTGGCAATTTAGGGGCCCAAATGTGTGAGAAGTACCTTGCAATCAAAATGTGTAAAAAATGACCGGCGAAACCCGAAAGGTGCACTTTGGAATATGTGCCCCTTTGCCCACCTTGGCTGCAATAAAGTGTCACACATGTGGTATCGCCGTACTCAGGAGAAGTTGGGGAATGTGTTTTGGGGTGTCATTTTACATATACCCATGCTGGGTGAGAGAAATATCTTGGCAAACGACGACTTTTCCCATTTTTTTATACAAAGTTGGCATTTGACCAAGATATTTTTGTCACCCAGCATGGGTATATGTAAAATGACACCCCAAAACACATTCCCCAACTTCTCCTGAGTACGGCGATACCAGATGTGTGACACTTTTTTGATGGCAAGGTGGGCAAAGGGGCGCATATTCCAAAGTGCACCTTTCGGATTTCACCGGTCATTTCTTACACATTTTGATTGCAAAGTTCTTCTCACACATTTGGGCCCCTAAATTGCCAGGGCAGTATAACTACCCCACAAGTGACCCCATTTTGGAAAGAAGACACCCCAAGTTATTCTGTGAGGGGCATGGTGAGTTCCTAGAATTTTTTTTTTTTTGTCGCAAGTTAGTGCAATATGAGACTTTGTAAGAAAAAAATAAAAATAAAAATCATCATCATTTTCCGCTAACTTGTGACAAAAAATAAAAAGTTCTATGAACTCACTATGCCCATCAGCGAATACCTTAGGGTGTCTACTTTCCGAAATGGGGTCATTTGTGGGGGTTTTCTACTGTCTGGGCATTGTAGAACCTCAGGAAACATGACAGGTGCTCAGAACATCAGAGCCGTTTCAAAAAGCGGAAATTCACATTTTTGTACCATAGTTTGTAAATGCTATAACTTTTACCCAAACCATTTTTTTTTTGCCCAAACATTTTTTTTTTTATCAAAGACATGTAGAACTATAAATTTAGCGAAAAATTTATATATGGATGTCGTTTTTTTTGCAAAATTTCACAGCTGAAAGTAAAAAATGTCATTTTTTTGCAAAAAAATCGTTACATTTTGATTAATAACAAAAAAAGTAAAAATGTCAGCAGCAATAAAATACCACCAAATGAAAGCTCTATTAGTGAGAAGAAAAGGAGGTAAAATTCATTTGGGTGGTAAGTTGCATGACCGAGCGATAAACGGTGAAAGGAGTGTAGTGCCGAAGTGTAAAAAGTGGCCTGGTCATGAAGGGGGTTTCACCTAGCGGGGCTGAAGTGGTTAAGCAGGATATGTTTGTTAGTCTAATAATATGGGACTGGATCAATTTTCTCAGTGCATGTATATGAAGTTATAGCACTTGGGAGGGTCTTTCGAGTGATGTTGGAATAATAGCATTTTAGACTTCAACAGCTGCCATTGCCACAAATGGAAAACTAACATACCCTTTAGCCAGATGAAAAGAATAAGACACAATTTCACAAATACAGGCACCATGAAAACACAAATAGAGACCCTAAGCCAAAGATTCCTGGAAAAGGGCTACTCATCAAGAATTTGAAAAAGAAAATCTCTCAGATAGACCAGAAGGAAAGCCTCCAACCCAGACCAAAAGAAATTAAGGAAACTCCCTTCAGACCACGGCTAATCACAAGATATAATAAAAATCACCAAACAATCAGACATAGTTTAACCAAACACTGGTCCGTACTACTAAAAGACCCCATACTAGGTAAAGAAATACCAAAAACACCGAGACTCACCTTCCGAAGAGCCAAAACCCTAAAAAACATTTTAGCCCCATCATGCTAAAATAAACATACCCCAAAAACCACTGAACATACGAATAAAAAACAATACAATTCAAGGGATCTTGCAAATGTGGCACAAATTTTTAAATGTTGCCGAATGATAAATACGGCAGAAAGAGAGATTGACATCCCACATCCTATAGGTAAAATATCATTCCAACAACAAATTATATGTGCGAGCAGAAACGTTATCTACCTACTCCAATTCCTCTGTAACATCTACTATGTAGGCCGCACCACACAAACGCTGAGAGAGCGGATAAATGAACACAGATCCAACATAAAAAGAAAAATTCTAACACACCGCGTATCGCGTCATTTCTCACTACTACATGATGGCAACCCTCTAGATCTGAAAGTGATCCCATTAGAACAAACCCCTTCCTTCCAACAACTTTGTAGGAAGGAAATGTTCTGGATTTTCAAACTCAACACCCTCACGCCATTCGGTCTAAATGAAACACTAGAACACGCCAACTGCCAATTACTAATTAACACTACAGTCACATAAAAAATAAATAAAAATCCAGATCTTAATAAGAAAAAAAAATATCCTACCCCCCCAAACCAAACCCCCCCCAAAAAAAACTTCCCCGCCACCAACACCAGCACACCCCACCCCACTCCCCAGTTAAGAAACATCTCCCGTAAGTGATTGAAACATCCCCCATAAGTGATTGACAGATAAACCAACATCACTTGAAAGACCCGCCCAAGTGCTATAACTTCATATACATGAACCGAGAACATTTTCTTCATGGATTTTATCCCTAATAATGTATTTTCAGTAGACAACCCCACCAATACCTCCTATTTTAGACTTCTCCTTTTTATCTCTCAATATTTTATATTCTATATGAATACATGAACTACATATATAAAAGAATGGAAGTGGGGCACTCACTAAAAGTATAGGGATCTTTAATTACATATATCACAACAAAAACACAGTATAATGTCGGCAATACAATAAAAGGAGAGCAGATAAATTGAATAATAATTCAGCTGCTAATACGCGCAGCTGAATTATTATTCAGCAAAACCTTACAGCTGCAAACGCCTGGGACTGACTTTATCATATACAATAGACCTGCTATAAAGACTGGTTGTCGGAGTGGATCACCACATATGGAACTATTCATTAGAATTCAACTAGTGAATACCACTATTGTCTGATATTTGAATTTACCATCTTATCCTCAATTGCACACATTGGGATCCTACTTATTAACTTATTCATATTAATATTGTTGAATTTAATCCTTTTTTACTTTTGTTTTATTTTACTATTTATATCTTTGCTAGTACCAATTTTTTATCTGCTCTCCTTTTATTGTATTGCCGACACTATACTGTTTTTGTTGTGATATATGTAATTAAAGATCCCTACACTTTTAGTGAGTGCCCCACTTCCATTCTTTTATACATTTACTTCTATCAGACTGGGTGCTGTCTGTTAGTGGGTGCACCTCTGTTGGATCCCCATCTCATTTTAGTGCAACATTTCCTTTATTTATTATATGAACTACATATACCTCAATCCTCACATAGAACATCACATCAAAATACCCAATTCATGCATATCCTGATATGAATGCATAATATATAACCCCCCTATTGATATTTTTTGTCACACCAATGCCCAGAAACCCCTATGATGTTATGAAGAATACATCTCAATATCGATTTATTTATTTTTTTATGCCCCAAACAAAACAATAAATTGATCCATTGATGATGATTTTATCAAAAAGACTACTACAAAGATGTGCCCATTTGGCCCTTTTATGCCTCTGAAATAAAATGACCTCAAGCAGCATAAAGAGATCATAGGAGAAAAACATAGATCGCACCAGCCGGAAGAACAACATGCGTTCCAGCTTAGAACGCTACACCTCAGAAGCCCATTTCCGGACATGTGCACAAGTTGCACAGCCACTCCGGAAAGAGACGCGCATCACCGGATTCCGTGATGCGTACCAGCCTGGCACGCATTGACTTCCGGTCATGCGCAATGTCACGGCCGGACACTTCCACTTCAGGCCAGCCGAACCGATCGGGTTTCGCAGTCTTTTTCCTCCTTTTTTTCTTCCTGTGGGCGGTCCCCTGATAGTTTTGGTGCCCTTTTGCTAATTTGGCGCCATTTTAACCACAGAATAAGGTTATAAATACCCTGCTATTCCAGACAAATTAAATATTGCTCCTGATGAAGGGACGTGCTTGCCCGAAACGCGTTGAGCCGGATTTATACATATATTGCAATAAAGACAAGTGAACAGAAGCACCCGTGTGATTGGCTGCCTTCATCTGTTAATATTCTAGAAGCGATCCAGGCTGGGGGGGTGTTTAGTTTACAGGTGTATTATGCTTATCCTAGTAAACCGGCCCGCTCGTGAAGTGAGTAAATAAGCATGCAATACATAGTAACATAGTAACATAGTAGATAAGGCCGAAAAAAAGACATTTGTCCATCCAGTTCGGCCTGTTATCCTGCAAGTTGATCCAGAGGAAGGCAAAAAAAAAAAAAAACTGAGGTAGAAGCCAATTTTCCCCACCTTAGGGGATTAAAAAATTCCTTCCCGACTCCAATGAGGCAATCAGAATTACTCCCTGAATCAATGACCTCCCTCTAGTAGCTATGACCTGTAATATTATTACACTCCAGAAATACATCCAGGCCCCTCTTGAATTCCTTTATTGTACTCACCATCACCACCTCCTCAGGCAAGGAGTTCCATAGTCTCACTGCTCTTACCGTAAAGAATCCTCTTCTATGTTTGTGTACAAACCTTCTTTCCTCCAGACGCAGAGGATGTCCCCTCGTCACAGTCACAGTCCTGGGGAAAAATAGATGATGGGATAGATCTCTGTACTGACCCCTTTTATATATATATATATATATATATATATATATATATATATATATATATATATATTATATCTTTCAGGGTACTGTAGTGGCCCCATTCCAGTTATTACTTTAGTTGCCCTCCTCTGGACCCTCTCCAGCTCTGCTATGTCTGCCTTGTTTACAGGAGCCCAAAACTGTACACAGTACTCCATGTGTGGCCTGACTAGCGATTTGTAAAGTGGTAGGACTATGTTCTTATCACGGGCATCTATGCCCCTTCTGATGCAACCCATTATCTTATTTGCATTGGCAGCAGCTGCCTGACACTGGTTTTTGCAGCTTAGTATGCTGTTTATTAAAATTCCTAATTCCTTTTCCATGTCAGTGTTACCGAGTGTTTTACCATTTAGTATGTACGGGTGACTTGAATTATTCCTTCCCATGTGCATAACTTTACATTTGTCAGTGTTAAACCTCATCTGCCACTTATCTGCCAATCCTCCAATCTATCCAGATCCCTCTGTATCAGTATACTGTCCTCTTCAGTGTTAATTACTTTCCAAAGTTTAGTGTCATCTGCAAAAATTGATATTTTACTATGCAAGCCTTCTACAAGATCATTAATAAATATATTGAAGAGAATAGGGCCCAATACTGACCCCTGAGGTACTCCACTAGTGACAGTGACCCAATCTGAGTGTGTACCATTAATAACCACCCTCTGTTTTCTATCATTGAGCCAGTTACTTACCCACTTACAGATGTTTTCTCCCAGTCCGAGCATTCTCATTTTATATACTAACCTTTTATGTGGTACAGTGTCAAATGCTTTGGAGAAGTCCAGATATACGACATCCATTGATTCACCGCTGTCAAGTCTAGAACTTACCTCCTCATAGAAACTGATTAAATTAGTTAGACATGACCGATCCCTCACAAAGCCATGCTGATATGGCGCTATTTGCTTATTTCCATTAAAATGCTCTAACATAGAATCCCTCAGAATACCTTCAAACAGTTTACCCACAACAGATGTTAAACTTACCGGCCTATAGTTTCCAGGCTCTGTTTTTGGACCCTCTTTGAATATTGGCACCACATTTTCCATGCGCCAATGGGACATTCCCTGTCAGTATAGAGTCTGCAAATATCAGAAATAAGGGTCTGGCTATGACATTACTTAATTCCCTGGTGATTTGTCTATTTCAATCTTTTTAAGTCACTGATGTACTTCTTCCTGGGTCAGACAGGACACTTTTAATGGGGAATTTATTTTTACATTCGGCATGTCATCTGACAGTTTATTTTCCTCAGTGAATACATTGGAGAAAAAAATATTTAACAGCTTTGCTTTCTCCCCGTCACTCTCCTCATTAGTCTTTAAAGGGTCGACACCTTCAGATTTATACTTTTTAACATTTATATAATTGAAGAACATTTTAGGGTTAGTTTTACTCTCTTTGGCAATTATTCTCTCGGTCTCTAGTTTGGCTGCTTTTATTTGTTTTTTACCTGCTCTATTTTTTTCCTTATAGTTTTTCAGTGCTTCCATGCTACCCTCCTGTTTTAGTGATTTATATGCTTTCTTTTTGTCATGTATTGCTTTCTTTACAGTTCTATTTATCCACATTGGTTTATTTTTGTTCCTTAACCTTTTATTCCCATACGGTATGTACCTCTCACAATGAGATTTTAGGATGTTTTTAAATATATCCCATTTTGTGGCTGTATTTTTATTTTTGAGGACTTTGTTCCAGTTAGTTAGGCCTATGGCCTCTCTTAGTTGGCTAAATTTACCTGTTTGAAGTTTGGTATTTTTGTTCCTCCCTGTAGAAACGCTCTTTTGAATCTTAATTGGAAGGTTATTACTTTATGGTCACTATTTCCCAGGTGTCCCCCAACCTGCACGTCTGTTGTTCTGTCAGGCCTATTGGCTAATACTAAGTCCAGTAAGGCCGTCCCTCTAGTCGGGTCCTGAACCAGTTGGGAGAGGTAATTGTCTTTGTTTATTGCCAAGAACCTGTTTCCCATATGAGATATACAAGTTTCAGTTTCCCAGTCTATATCTGGGTAGTTGAAGTCCCCCATAATAACCACCTCTTTATGATTTGCCGCCTCGTCTATCTCGTTTAGTAGTAGATTTTCTGTGGACTCTGGTATATTAGGTAATATAAGGTAATGTAATTTATTATTGTTTTTAGCTCCATGTATCTCTACCCACAGTGACTCCACATGTTCATGTCTCTTACTTATATCTTCACGGAGTGTGGTCATTAGACAAGACTTTACAGAAAAACAAACCCCTCACCCCTCTCCGATTTTAATTATCCTTTCTTAACAGACTGTAACCTTGTACATTAACTGCCCAGTCATAGCTATCATTAAACCATGTCTCAGTTATTCCCACTATGTCATAGTTCTCTTCACACATCACTAATTCCAGCTCCCCAGTTTTATTAGTCAGGCTTCTGGCATTAGTATACATACATTTGAGAGGTTTATGTATATTTTTTACCCTACACCTTTTTTTTCTGAACTGTTCTAGTCCCTCCTTCCATTCCTCCCCCAGTCCCACTACCTTGCCCCCGGTCTCTATCTGCACTATCTTCCCCTCCTATAGTGTAATTTCCCTCCCCCCAGTCCCTAGTTTAAAAACTCATCCAACCTTCTAGCCATCTTTCTCCCCAGCACAGCTGTCTCTTCCCCATTGAGGTGCAGCCTGTCCCTACGATAGAGCCTGTAGCCGATAGAGAAGTTGGCCGAGTTCTCCAGGAACCCAAAACCCTCCTTCCTACACCAGTTCTTGAGCCACTTGTTAATCTCCCTAATCTCCCACTGCATTTCTTGTGTGGCTCTTGGTACAGGCAGTATTTTGGAAAATACTACCTTTGAGGTCCTTTTGACCTAAATCCCTGAAATTTTTAAGGACTCTCCACCTACCTCTAACTTTGTCATTGGTTCCAATATGGACCATGACCGCTGGATCGTCTCCAGCCCCTCCCAGTAATGTGTCAACCCGATCCGCGATGTGTTGAACTCTAGCGCCAGGAAGACAGCACACTGTT
The DNA here is from genome assembly GCF_014858855.1 of Bufo gargarizans. Classification (NCBI taxonomy): domain Eukaryota; kingdom Metazoa; phylum Chordata; class Amphibia; order Anura; family Bufonidae; genus Bufo; species Bufo gargarizans. The sequence goes on from NC_058081.1 coordinate 401,556,318, forward strand.
CGGCGATCACGGTCTTTGTGACAGATTGCCCTATCTGTTCCCCTAATAATGGAGTCTCCTACTACCAGCACCTGTCTGGCCTGCCCTGCTCTCCTGTTTCACTGTTTACTGGAGTTGACATTCCCCTGACTGGCAGAGGCAGTGCCGTCCCTGGACTGACATCCCCCTCATCTGCCAAATGTGCAAACTTGTTGGGGTGTGTCAGATCAGGGCTAGCCTCCCTGGCACTCTTCCCTCTATCCCGCTTTCTAACCCGTTACCTAGATAGCTACCTCACTTTCCTCAGCCTCCTCTCTGTCAACTTCCCTGTCATCTACCCCAAAGAGTGCTTGCTCGGTGAGAAGCAAACTCTTTTGCAAATTGTCGATGCCTCTCAGTGTTGCAACTTGCCCGTTTAGAGACTCAATTTGTGATTCCAAACGGGTAATTTGCTCACATCCAGGACTGCATACATCATGCAAGATGTGCACTGGACTGCGTTGTCAATTGTGCAACACATACTAAATTGGGATTACAACAGTAAAAAAGTAAAACAGTAAATATGATTTAGAATTAGACCCTGTCTGCTGTAGTTGAAGGACTACCTAGAATTAAACCAACAACACACAAGGAAATTATATCCAACCTTAGTTTCCAACTCCTTTTCTTAAACTCTTTTTTTTTTTTTTTTTTTTTTTAATAAGAAGTCCACTTAGTAGAACAAGCCTCAGGAAGAGCAAGCTCTAGAGTCTAGTGGTTCAATTTATAGCACCTGGTTGCCCAGGCCACTCCCCTTAATCAAGCAGAGAGAAAACAAATGGGTTTAAATAGCAACACCCTGCAGAGGAAAAATATAAATAACATTTTTTTAAATGGCAGTACTAAAATGCAAAAACACAAACACAAGGATCTCTGCTTCAAGCCACACTCAGCCACCTGCAATCACTCCCACAAAATCACACTCAGCACTAGAACTCCTTTTTTTTTTTTTTTTTACTCCACTTAATAAGAAGCCCACTTAGTAGAGCAAGCCTCAGGAAGAGCAAGCTCTAGTATTAGTATTTTTTTTATTATACTTACTTGTATCATTTTAAACAGATTTTACTTATTTGCTACAACTCACTCACCCTACTGTACCACACTATGACGTGTATGACACTACAGAAAATGGTCTCTTAGATACACTTCATTGTGTCTCAAGTGACTATGTTCATCCATTTCTGAATTGTTCCTACCTTCCCTGTACATTTATACAAACCGGATTCCAAAAAAGTTGGGACACTATACAAATCGTGAATAAAAACTGAATGCAATGATGTGGAGGTGCCAACTTCTAATATTTTATTCAGAATAGAACATAAATCACGGAACAAAAGTTTAAACTGAGAAAATGTACCATTTTAAGGGAAAAATATGTTGAATCAGAATTTTATGGTGTCAACAAATCCCAAAAAAGTTGGGACAAGGCCATTTTCACCACTGTGTGGCATCTCCCCTTCTTACAACACTCAACAGACATCTGGGGACCAAGGAGACCAGTTTCTCAAGTTTAGAAATAGGAATGCTCCCCCATTCTTGTCTAATACAGGCCTCTAATTGTTCAATCGTCTTGGGTCTTCTTTGTTGCACCTTCCTCTTTATGATGCGCCAAATGTTCTCTATAGGTGAGAGATCTGGACTGCAGACTGGCCATTTCAGTACCCCGATCCTTCTCCTACGCAGCCATGATGTTGTGATTGATGCAGAATGTGGTCTGGCATTATCTTGTTGAAAAATGCAGGTTCTTCCCTGAAAGAGATGACGTCTGGATGGGAGCATATGTTGTTCTAGAACCTGAATATATTTTTCTGCATTGATGGTACCTTTCCAGACATGCAAGCTGCCCATGCCACACGCACTCATGCAACCCCATACCATCAGAGATGCATGCTTCTGAACTGAGCGTTGATAACAACTTGGGTTGTCCTTGTCCTCTTTGGTCCGGATGACACTGCGTCCCAGATTTCCAAAAAGAACTTTGAATCGTGACTCGTCTGACCACAGAACATTCTTCCATTTTGTCACACTCCATTTTAAATGATCCCTGGCCCAGTGAAAACGCCTGAGCTTGTGGATCTTGCTTAGAAATGGGTTCTTCTTTGCACTGTAGAGTTTCAGCTGGCAACGGCGGATGGCACGGTGGAATGTGTTCACTGACAATGGTTTCTGGAAGTATTCCTGAGCCCATTCTGTGATTTCCTTTACAGTAGCATTCCTGTTTGTGGTGCAGTGTCGTTTAAGGGCCCGGAGGTCATGGGCATCCAGTATGGTTTTACGACCTTGACCCTTACGCACCGAGATTGTTCCAGATTCTCTGAATCTTTGGATGATGTTATGCACAGTTGATGATGATAGATGCAAAGTCTTTGCAATTTTTCGCTGGGTAACACCTTTCTGATATTGCTCCACTATCTTTCTGCGCAACATTGTGGGAATTGGTGATCCTCTACCCATCTTGGCTTCTGAGAGACACTGCCACTCTGAGAAGCTCTTTTTATACCCAATCATGTTGCCAATTGACCTAATTAGTGTTAATTGGTCTTCCAGCTCTTCGTTATGCTCAAATTTACTTTTTCCAGCCTCTTATTGCTACTGAGGAAGGGGTAAGAGGTCCCCGAAACGCGTCTGGCGTGAACCAGCGTACTGCTCCCTTTGGATAATAAAGAGGCCTCTACACAAATATCTGCAGGAAATTTGAAATATATCTTTCCGGTCATTTTCCCGAAAGATTGGAGCGCTCCGAATTCCGTTACAGTTTTTTCTATCCGAAACCTCGGCACCAAGTCCCGCGATACTTCCAGACATTGACCCACTATTTGCAGCCAGATAGGACCCTTTTTTTTTTTTTTTTACCACAGAGGACTGTGGATTGGGAAACAGACTTTACTATTATTATTTTTTCCAAGACACATAGCACCATTTGTCTGTGTTGCTCTATACCATCGACCCCCAGCTATATTTTATTTATTTATTAATTTGTATATCCTCAAGTGACATATTGCATTTTATTGAATTTTACTGTGTATTGAATTTTACTGCGTATTATATTGTTTATTGTTCTAAATATTAAATGCATGTGATCACTTTATATTGTATCAAGTATTGATTTATCCACACATACAGAGTGCCAGTCCGTAACTCTCTTATTGCTACTTGTCCCAACTTTTTGGGGATTTGTTGACACCGTGAAAATTTTAATCAACGTATTTTTCCTTTAAAATGATACATTTACTCGGATTAAACGTTTGATCTGTCATCTACGTTACAAATAAAATATTGACATTTGCCATCTCCTCATCATTGCATTCAGTTTTTATTCACAATTTGTTTAGTGTCCCAACTTTTTTGGAATCCGGTTTGTATATATATTTTATATATATATATATATATATATATATATATATATATATATGTTGGTAAGGCTGATTAGTCAGCCTGCATTTGTGGGAGGGGCGGAGGCTCTTCATATACGAGCCACACCCTCACTCACAGGTGTGTGTTTTCAGGTGCACAGCTGCTGCTGGTTGTCATTAGCAGACTAGCTTCTCTGGTAGTAGGATTCTTTCTTTGCAGCATGGAGCTTGTTATTTTGCTCTCTGCTACCGTAGCATGCACGCGCCATACTACGTAAGTAGGTTGGGCCGGGGCCGTCTCTCCAGGCCGGTCGGATCCGACTTTGCTAGCGAATGGGAGGCTTCGCCTCAGAATCTGCTACCTCAGGTTTGCTCGTTTGGGCATAAATACTTCCATTTGCTTTTCAATTTTGTTTGTTGGTAATAAGAGTTGGTTCCTATAAATCTTACAAGTTTCACTTTGCTTCGTTCGTCTCGTGTGAAAAGTTTCTTTACAGCAATCCGGCTGAAGTAAGAGTTACCCGGGCTGCACCTGACGTCATGTTTGGAGATCGGACGCAGTGTTTATTGTTTAGGCCTTTTGCTGTAGCTGTTCCTTGCCATGTGTCTCCCCCCCCCCTTTTCCCCCCACTACCACCATCTTTAAACTTCATGTATTTCACTTTCGTAAGCCGTGTACCAGGGTGGGCTCCCCAGGATACAGCAAAGTCACAGACAAGGAAGCAACACTGACACCAGCTTTATATGCAAGAATATAAGCTTTACTTTGGAAACAGTATTAACACAAGCACAAACAGTATAAGTAATACCCCAGGCCCACAATCACCATCCGAGGGACAGGCCTAGCCTTCTGGCATACACAGCAGAGCCTACAAGTCGTACTGTGCCGCTATAGAAGACACACCTAACCGGTGGCAGATGCAGCAGAGCCTGCAAGTCAATTACTTCGCTGCAGTCCAGTACAGTAAGGCCTAACAAAGCTATAACCCTATCTAACTAGCGCCTACAAGGCCTAGTCTAGTCTCTGTTACTTTAGGTGCCAAACAGTGAAGTACAATTGGTAATCAGGTGTACTGACCTGCGTCCGTTCTGGGCCCTAGGATGCCGCTTACCTGGGATGGCCACCAAGCTCTCAGCAACCGTGCGGCCTTGCTTGATGCTAAGGTTTTCTGTCCATACACTGGAACTGGTCTTCCTGGGACAACCTCTCTTTCAAAGTGCTGGATCCAGACAGGGGACAGCAGATGCTCTCCTTCCTTTGAGTATCTATTCACTGCCGGACATCTGCAAGCCAGGATGGAATCGGATTCAGCCCCTCACAGCACAATCTTTCCACCATGTCAGATCAACATTTACTGGTTCACCCAGAAGCATGCTGACTGTGCTGCAAAACAGCGGCCTCTAGTGCCCGGAATGCCAAATGACAGCTCCAGTACAATTTAAACATAAATATACAGGCAGAGCTTCTCCACAATCTCATACTTTCATGCTCCGCTGTTATTCTGAGCGGCATTTACACTTTTGGCTTTTATTTAATGTCTTATGCTGCATCGGCACGTCTTCACTGTACTGCACTTTTCTACTCTTGGTTCGTATTCACCCAGATTGGTCTCACACTCAAGCTGCGCTCACCTGTTGGCTGTTACATCTCATTCTATCCCCAGCCGACAGCCGGATCCGTATTACATGCCTGTTATTACATGTTGTATACTCGGCTTACAGCCATAGCTGCTACTGTTACTCCGTTTTCATGCTCTGGACGCACCACCCTGGTGTTCCCACCTTGCTCCACTCACAACCAGAGCTGCGTTTATACCAATTTTCATGCTCTGCTTATACCCAAAGTTGTGTTCACAGTTCTACTGCTACACCAGGTTGTATACCCCACTCACCAAAGCCGCTTTCCATGTCTGCGGTCACATCAAGTTAATATTCCGTTCACATCCAAAGCTGCGTCCGCATGTCTGCTTTTCACATCTTGTCCTATACTCCTTTCACTACTAGAGCTGCGTCCACATGTCTGCTTTCGCATCACGTCAATACTCTGCTCACTTTCAGGTTGCATTTATACGTCTTTATACCATGCTTTTCATGCGCCTATACCATGTTTTTAGGTACCACTCACATCCAAAGCTGCATTCACCCATTTGTTGTTACATCATGTGTTGTACTCTGCTCCCACTCAAAGCTGCATTCTCCTGTTTATTGCTACATCATGGTTTTGCTCAATCTCACCGGGGCAGTCTGCACCCACCGCTCTGGTACCTCTCTCCTGACAAACATAACTGCGTTCTTTTCAGGCTTACGTTCCCTTCCTCGGTGGTCTGTCACATTCCATAGGCCTAGTTTCTGTTTAATCCTGTTTCGTATTTACTCAGACTGGTCTCCTGCCCCAGTTCACCAAACAGCTCCTCAGCGGAGGTCAGTGGGCCGATAGGAGTCCGTTTCCTGGTATGTTTTCACAAGCTGTTCATTTGTTTGTCACGATAAGAGACTTCTCTTAGCGAACTCGCAATGCCCCAGGCATTTCATGTTTACGTTTATGGTTCACGGTGGTTAGTGTTTTATGTATGCACGTGCTTCGGATTACTAATGTCTATATTTTTAATGCCTGTTGGCAGTCATGTTCCTTAGGCCACCTTCTAACCAATCCAATCATTCAAGTCGCTTCATATGCCATCAGGTCCGGCTTACGTTTTAATTACTTATCGTCACCACAACGTCATCCCTCTGGCTTCAGGGGCCCTATGACCGATCCGGCCTCATGGCTCCGGGGGCCCCTTGACCGCTTTTCATGTTTTGTTTGTTAAGGGTACGACATGGTTGTAGGCTGGTTAGTGTCCCAGGTTTCTGTTGGAGGTTATGCGAGTCCATGTCTTTGTCTTTCTAGGTTCTCGAGTCCCGGTTGCTTACTAAACCCGTTGGGTTAAGGCCCAATCTTTTCCCCAGCCGTCCTTAATTCTAAGGTTCGCATCCCGGCGGCTGCCCGGCCCCATGGGCCCCTGGTGGTTGCTTCAGCCCCATGGCTTCAGGGGTCTGACCAATGGTTGTCTGTCCACCTGTGCAGCTATGCTTTTGAATTGAATGACTCATATCTTTACCTGCTTATGTTATTAATTTGAGTTAATGTCCGTTATTATCTCCATTTTCTGTCACGTTTCCCTTCGTCTTTTCAGGTCATGCAGTTGAACTATTGGGGTCACCTTCCACATCGGTCAGGTCTCGTTCCTAGCGATATTTTGCCTTGCATGTTATTCAGGCCACGTAGTTTATCTTGGGTATCACCTGCCACATGGGTCGGGCTCATGGTTTAATTCACATGCACCTTATTCATGTCACTTTTCATAGTTATAGTTCTTTAAAAAAAAAAATGGCTTTGGGGGCCCGACGACTGCTTCGGCCCCATGGCTTCGGGGGCCCGACGACTGTTTTCAAACCAGCTGGGCTGATTGCCTGGTTGGTTGTCCATCTGTGCATCTAGGCTGATTTGGCCCCTATGTATCGCACACATACCTGCTTCCCTAATTTCCTAATAATCCATGTTGATCGCTCCATGTTGATCCATGGCTTCGGGGGCCCGACGACTGCTTCGGCCCCATGGCTTCGGGGGCCCGACGACTGCTTCGGCCCCATGGCTTCGGGGGCCCGACGACCTGCTTCGGCCCCATGGCTTCGGGGGTCCGACGACCTGCTTCGGCCCCATGGCTTCAGGGGCCCGACGACCTGCTTCGGCCCCATGGCTTCGGAGGCCCGACGTCTGCTTCGGCCCCTTGGCTTCGGGGCCCCGACGACTGTTTTCAGTCCTGCTGGGCTGATTGCCTGGTTGGTTGTCCATCTGTGCATCTAGGCTGGCCCCTATGTATCGCACACATACCTGCTTCCCTAATTTCCTAATAATCCATGTTGATCGCTCCATGTTGATCCATGGCTTTGGGGGCCCGACGACTGCTTCGGCCCTATGGCTTTGGGGGCCCGACGACTGCTTCGGCCCCATGGCTTCGGGGGCCCGACGACTGCTTCGGCCCCATGGCCCCTATGTATCGCATACATAATTGCTTCCCTAATAATCCATGTTGATCGCTCATTTTATGTTTTGACCGCAAACTGGTCCGGTTCGCCCTACAGCATTATTGTCATGTCTTACGCAGATATTTCGTCTTTCTTTAATTGTTCATGCTTTTGTTCAGGTCCTGCCAGAGGAAGAACAAGTAGGGCAATTCGCTCTAGCATTTCAGTCTCTGATTGTAGTCAATCATATCTTGTCAACCAGGTCCCCACGCAAAGTCTTTGCCTTTTTGCCACGACAAGGAATTCATTTTCGCCAGTAGCTTCATTGCATTGCATTCCCTCACTCATGGGAGGGCATAGACAGAATCTTGTATATTATGGCTTCATAGCTTCTTGCCGCACTAACCTCCGACTCCCTACAACCACGCTGAATCAGATTTTGGACAAGGTCCAGCATTTTCTCACGGTAGAAGATTCAGATAGTAGGTCGGTCTTCACGTCTCAAGCGTAAAAACAATTCTCTGGGGCGCACAGTAGAACAAAGCGCGGATAGCTGTTGTCTGGGTATCTATTCAAGGATTCTCTTCCTATCTACATGGTTCTTTTTGGCCCTCATTCCTGCATAGTCTAGGCAGTTAGGTTTTGGTCCCATGATCTCCTGACGCTAGGGCATTGCCAGTACTCACACTAGAACCAAACTTTACAAGTTTCAGTTGGTTTTTATGATCCATTTCACAACGTTTTCTCGGTCCTCCATTCCGCTTTTGTGCAATATCTGCAATATTGAGCATCATGTCTCTGACCTTGTCATCCACAAGATGGGTTGTAGGTTTCCTACTGGTCTTGCCTCACATACCCCGAATTTTCGCTCTAGATCCCGGATGCCTTGCAGTTGGCTTGGGGATTAGTTTGTACATGCCATTCAAATTCCTCTTCTACCCTACTTGGCTTGTTTTTTGCCCACTTATAGGCCTACCTACGATCATGGCTTAGGGCACACAACAAGCCATTTAGTGAGGTCAGCTAAGACACGCCTAGCTGGGTTAGGTTGTTCCTGTTGTTTTCTCCCTAGGGTTTTCCGGATACCTCTTGGCTGTAGCCATGACCACAAGTTGGTAAGGCTGATTAGTCAGCCTGCATTTGTGGGAGGGGCGGAGGCTCTTCATATACGAGCCACACCCTCACTCACAGGTGTGTGTTTTCAGGTGCCCCACCCTCCCTCCCTTATCTTCTCATTTCCACAGGGTATGCCCACTTATAGGCCTACCCACGATCATGGCTTAGGGCACACAACAAGCCATTTAGTGAGGTCAGCTAAGACACGCCTAGCTGGGTTAGGTTGTTCCCGTTGTTTTGTCCCTAGGGTTTTCCGGATACCTCTTGGCCGTAGCCATGACCACAAATAAATATATATATACAATTTTTTTTACACTTTTTAGAATTTTTTTAAGTATATGTAAAAACCCACTGTACTCAAAAATATCTCAACACTAAACTACCGTTATTGGTGCTAAAAAGGAGTTCTCCAAGAATAGGCGAGATTGAGGTGTTATCAACACCCATCAGTCCCCCCAGTTCGGTATACTCCCGTACTATTCGGACAACATCGTTCCCAGTTCCCAGCAGCTACCTGCGAGTACAAGATGCATCCAGACATCCTCCCCATGCTGTTCCCGAACACATCCCGATGTTTTCAGCCCGAGTCCACAAGCACTGCGATGCTCGATCAACACTAATGTGGGTCCTTTGCTGTCCAATAGCTAATTTGTTTTATTTTTTTTTAAAAATCCTTCACTGATATGGCATTGTCTATGGTAGATGGTAATCTACTATTCCTTAACTTGCAATTTAGAAAAAAGTAGAAAGCATTGTTCTCATATTCGTTTTAAAGGGAACCGTTTACTTATCATTTTGGTTTTGACAATTGAGATCCTCCTCTATAACACCTAGAACTCTTAGCTTAGTGGCTTATTTAAATCTATCCAGCACCACTCCTGACCAGGCTTTGCACAACCCCTGGTAGAGGAAGCGCTGTTTAGAAAATATGTATAATTAGACAGTTGATTTTTTAATTATATGAATGAAGGGAATGTTCCATATTATGAAATCAGCCCATGTTTATATGGTATTTCTGACGCTAAAGTCTTTATAACAAAAATGAACTACTGTAATAGCCCCATTACAATATGCTGATATATACTCTCATATGCTTTATTGGAGCTGTCTAATGTTACTTTTTTCTTAAAATTTGATTTTGTTTAATTTATCTAGTATCATAGGGGTTATCACATGAAAAGTTCTATGCTATGAAGAAGGCAATTCAAATCAAGTATTATTCCAATATACATGTAATAAAATATTACCAACATTTTTTGTGCAGATTTTATTCTCTGGGACCACTCCCTGCTGTTTCTCATGTGGTAGAAATTGTGGTCTACCAAGTCCTGCATTCAGTGATGGACCAACATAGAAATATGAAGGCTATTGGGGAAGGCATTGCATGCTATATTCATTAGGCTGCTTATACAGTCATGTGAAAAAATTAGGACACCCTTTGAAAGCATGTGGTTTTTTGTAACATTTTTAATAAAAGGTTATTTCATCTCCGTTTCAACAATACAGAGAGATTAAAGTAATCCAACTAAACAAAGAAAACTGAAGAAAAGTCTTTTCAAGATCTTCTGTAAATGTCATTCTACAAAAATGCCTATTCTAACTGAGGAAAAAGATAGGACACCCTCACATGTATTCCCTCTTAAATTGGCTCAGATCTCACACAGGTATATCACACCAGGTGCACATAATTAGTAGATCGTTACTCTGCATGTTGAATGAGGCTTGCCCTATTTAAACCTCAGACATTTAGTTTGGTGTGCTCCTGACTGTTGAAGTGAGAGTGAGCACCATGGTGAGAGCAAAAGAGCTGTCAGAGGACTTCAGAAAAAAGATTGTAGCAGCCTATGAGTCTGGGAAGGGATTTAAAAAGATCTCAAAAGATTTTGAAATCAGCCATTCCACTGTCCGGAAGATAGTCTACAAGTGGAGGGCTTTCAAAACAACTGCCAACATGCCCAGGACTGGTCGCCCCAGCAAGTTCACCCCAAGAGCAGACCGCAAGATGCTAAAAGAGGTCTCCAAAAACCCTAAAGTGTCATCTCGAGAACTACAGCAGGCTCTGGCTACTGTTGATGTAGAAGTACATGCATCTACAATCAGAAAGAGACTGTACAAGTTTAACTTGCATGGGAGGTGTGCAAGGAGGAAACCTTTGCTTTCCAAGAGAAACATCGAGGCCAGACTGACATTTGCCAGAGATAAAGTTGACAAAGACCAGGACTTCTGGAATAATGTTCTTTGGACAGATGAGTCCAAATTTGAATTATTTGGACACAACAGCAGAGGACATGTTTGGCGTAAACCAAACACAGCATTCCAAGAAAAGAACCTCATACCAACTGTGAAGCATGGAGGTGGAAGTGTCATGGTTTGGGGCTGCTTTGCTGCAGCAGGACCTGGTCAGCTCACCATCATAGAATCCACAATGAATTCTACTGTGTATCAGAAGGTGCTTGAAGAACATGTGAGACCATCAGTTAGAAAATTAAAGCTGAAGCGTAACTGGACCATGCAACATGACAATGACCCAAAACATACTAGTAAATCAACCAAAGATTGGCTGAAAAAGAAGAAATGGAGAGTCCTGGAATGGCCAAGTCAAAGTCCAGATTTGAATCCCATTGAGATGCTGTGGGGTGACTTGAAAAGGGCTGTACGTGCAAGAAACCCCTCAAACATCTCACAGCTGAAAAAGTTCTGCATTGAGGAGTGGGGTAAAATTTCCTCAGACCGATGTCGAAGACTGGTAGATGGCTACAAGAACCGTCTCACTGCAGTTATTTCAGCCAAAGGAGGTAACACTCGCTATTAGGGGCAAGGGTGTCCTATCTTTTTCCTCAGTTAGAATAGGCATTTTTGTAGAATGACATTTACAGAAGATCTTGAAAAGACTTTTCTTCAGTTTTCTTTGTTTAGTTGGATTACTTTAATCTCTCTGTATTGTTGAAACGGAGATGAAATAACCTTTTATTAAAAATGTTACAAAAAACCACATGCTTTCAAAGGGTGTCCTAATTTTTTCACATGACTGTACATGGTCTGTGTGGTCTTATAATGTGGCCCGTGTGACAGCTGCATTTCCTGTACCAACTGCTGGTAATGTAAATGAGACTTACTGCATCAGGCCTCCTGCACACAAAGTTTTTTTTGTTTTGTTCCGTTTTTTTTTTTTGCGTTCCGTATACGGACAGTGTACAGAACCATTCATTTTAACGGATCAACAAAAACCACAAGGTACTGTACTCCGTATGACTTCCGTTTCCATATTTCCGTTCAAACATAGAACATGTCCTATTATTGCACGCAAATAAAGATCTGTGGCTCCATTCAAGTCAATGGGTCTGAAAAAAAACCTGAATGCATACAGATTGCATCCATATGTCTTCCGTATCCGTTCCGCTTTTGAAGAACCAGCTATTGAAAATTTTATGCCCAGACCAGTTTTTCAAAGTCCTTACTATTTAAACATTATTGCAAACGGAAACCAAACTGAAAAAACGGAACGACAAAACGGAACAGAAGCGGAAATGGAAAATTTTATCTGTGAAAAACAGACCGCAAAATACAGAAAAAGACATACGATCGTGTGCAGGAGGCCTTATGGTGATCTGTGCTTCAGTGAATTTGGCTCACATAAGTCACCGTTGGTACAGGAAATGTGTCTACCACACAAACTACATTTCACGGACGACAGATTGCCTAGTGAGAGCAACCTTAGGCCTCCTTGGTAGGGATGAGCGAACCCGAACTGTATAGTTCGGGTTCGTACCGAATTTTGTGGTGTCCGTGACACGGACCTGAACCCAAACATTTTCGTATAAGTCCGGGTTTGTGTTCGGTGTTCGTCGCTTTCTTGGCGCATTTTGAAAGGCTGCAAAGCAGCCAATCAACAAGTGTCATGCTACTTGCCCCAAGAGGCCGTCACAGCCATGCCTACTATTGGCATGGCTGTGTTTGGCCAGTGCAGCATGTGACCCAGCCTCTATTTAAGCTGGAGTCACATAGCGCTGCACGTCACTCTGCTCTGAACAGTGTAGGGAGAGGTTGCAGCTGCGACTGTTAGGGCGAGATTAGGCAGTGATTAATTCCTCCAAAACCCTTTTTTTTTTTTTTTTTTTTTATTATAATTTTCATTTTATTTTTATCATCTCAACAAGTTACAATTTATACAGAAAAAAACAAAGTAATAAGATCATCCCCATCCCACCCCACAACCACCCCCCTCCCCACCTTGCATGGAAAAGAAAAAAAAAAAGGAGGAAGAAGAGAAAAAGGAAAAAGAATAAGAAAAAGGGGAGACCGGATTAATGGACCCTGCCCCAATCCTTCCACAGTTTGCCCCACTTTGAGTAGGATCCTCTTTGTTTATACAGAATCTTCTCATAGCATTTCACTTTCTCTACCAAACCCAGCCAGTTGTTGCTGTCTGGAGCAGAGGAGGAAAACCATGCTCTAGATATAAGAAGCCTGGCTAAAAACATCACCTTGATCAGCAGTCTATATTTTATTGGCTGGCAATTAACCTCCGCTAAGTCTCCCAGGACCCATATCCTGGGGGACAAGGGGATGTCAATGTTGAGTTTACGAACCAAATTAGATTGAACCAGTCTCCAATACCTGCCCACCGCTGGGCAGTCCCAGAGCAGATGTAGATGGTCTGCCCCGGGATCGCCACACCGTGGGCAGTCAGAAGAAACTCTAAATCCTCTCCTATATAGCCAAATAGGTGTAACATATATTTTGTGCAAAATGTTAAATTGTACGACAGTGTGGTTGAAGTTATGTGAAACAAACTTTAAACTTTCCCCTATGTTCTCCCAATCAGGAGGGCCCACCTCTGAAAGTACGGAAGACCAGGACCTCTGTCCTGGAGAGAGAACATCCTCAAAAAATGTTTTCATTAAGTGTCTATAGCAGTGAGATACTTTAACTTTCGTGACAACTTTTTTACAAATTAAATCATCTATAAATTCAGGAGTATCTATAATAAATAAGTGACTATTAGAAGTATTAGAAAGTGCTAGCCTCAATTGAAAATATGCATACCAAGCCACCTCACCTACGTTTTCCCTTTGCTTTAGCTCCATAAGAGACAAGATTTGTCCACCTCTGACCACTTGATGCAAGTACTGGACATTTTTTGTCCTCCAATACTGCCGACAATTTGGGTCGACTACATTTATAAGCTTTGAGTTATGCCACAATGGAGTGCACATGAGTGATGCCTTAACTCTACACCAGCTTCTTATAACCAGCCACGCCTTTGTGGCCAATCTGCAGAAGAATTTATAACCGGTCTGTATGTTTGATAGATAATCGGACTCTAGAACAGTAAAGAAATCCGAAAAACCCGAATCTCTCACCAATCTACTACAAAAATGGCTGTTTTCCCAATCATTGAAAAAGCAAAGTTGGGAGGCCACAAAGTAGCCCTTAAAATAGGGGAGGTTAAGACCTCCCCGATTGTAAGGCATAGAGAAATAGAGCACCTTCAGTCTCACACGCTTCCTCCCCCATAATAGATCGTTAAGCATCCGCTCTAGTAGTCTAAAATGCTTATCCGCAATCCATATCGGCGAGTTGCGCAGCACATAAAGCACCTGGGGCAGTACTACCATTTTTATTAAAGAAATTCTGTCCGCTCTTGCAAGCAGGATTTTTTGCCATATCTTAGTTTTAGCCCTCAACTTTATCAGCAGGGGAATCAGGTTAAGTTGTAAGTATTCATGAGGTTTGGCAGAAACTGTTATCCCCAGGTACTTTATTGAATCGGAAATCAATAGCTGGCTATCCCAGTCTCCTCGCAGCTCGTCTATAGGAAGGAGAACAGTCCTTTCCCAATTGACTTCGAAGCCAGACGGATCAGAAAAGAGATCAACCAGCTCCATTATACGGGGAAGGGTGTTCTCTGTTTGTTGGATAAAAAAAGGATATCGTCTGCATAGAGGGATACACGATCATGCTTCCCCATTGTGCCAAAACCGACCACCTTCGAGTCCTGTCTTATGCTGGATGCTAAGGGTTCTATGTAAATATTAAATAAAAAGGGAGAAAGGGGACAGCCTTGACGGGTGCCTCTTCCTAATACAAAGCTCTCTGTCGTCCTGTCATTGATCCTGATCCTAGCAGCTGGAAAGTTGTATAATAACTGAACCATCGCCATAAATCTAGGGCCAAAACCCATTTTTTTCATCACCTCCCAGAGAAAAGTCCACTCCACCGTGTCGAAGGCTTTAGTGGCATCTAACGACAGGATGGAGCGGGCACCACCCCCGTCGGACTGAATATTCATGAATAGCCTATGCAAGTTGTGATGGGTACCCCTTTTTGGCATAAAACCATTTTGGTCTGGGTGGATTATGGTAGACATAACCCGAGAGAGCCTCCTAGCCAGAACTTTTGATAATATCTTCGCATCCGTATTTAATAGTGAGATTGGTCTATAGGAACTCAAATCTAGCGGATCTTTATCCTTTTTGGGGATTAAGACTATCAGGGCCTCCATCATAGAACCTGGTAGACCCCCTCCTTGGGTTGCCTGAGAAAGGACTTCTAGCATATGAGGGAGGATCACATCGCTATACTTGCAGTAAAATTTATATGGGAGGCCATCTAGCCCTGGCGATGGGTTCCCCGAGATGGACCCCAGAGCCTCTTGGAGCTCCAAGAGAGACAGATCCTCTTCAAGATATTTTATTTGAGCTTCCTTTAGGGTCAAAAGTGGAATTCTCTCCAAGAACCGCCTCGCCAAGTCAAATGACAAATTGGGTGAAGATCTGTATATCTGAGCAAAGTACTGTGAAAAGGTATCCCTTATTCCTTCTGAATCTGTTATAATTTCCCCTTCTGCGTTACGAATCGAGATAATAGATTTATTTTTCTTATCTTGTTGTGAAATTATTCTGGCTAAGAGCTTACCCGGGCGTCCAGATTCGGAAAAATACTTTAGGCCCCTAAAGAATACTCTATGATTTGCTTTCTCGACTATGTATTTCTCCAAAGAGCAGCTAGCCTTCTGCATCTCTTCCTTATTATATTCAGTTGGTTGGCTAATAAATTGCTCAGTTGTAGATGCAACAGTCTTGGCCAAGTCTTCCTCTTGTTCTCCGTAGTGCGGCAATATCACTTATAAAGACCCCCCTCAGATATGCTTTCAAAGCATCCCATACTATATTGATGTTGGCAGAGGAGAGATTCACCTCCCAAAAGGAGGATATCAGTAGTTTGATAGACTGATGGTTAACCATAGTAAGCCAATATGGATTCAACTTGAATCCTAGCCCCCTGTTCTCCTTGTTCTCCCCGGTGCGAACCTCAATTGATACGGGTGAGTGGTCTGAAATTGTTCTTACTCCATATCGTATCCTTCGGATATTGCTCAAATTGCTCTCATTAGTGAATGCTAAGTCAATCCTAGACATTGCTCTACCACCCCTGCTAACGCAGGAGTATACTCTCTTACCACCGCCGAGATGTTCCCATATATCCACCACTCCAACCTCTGAGCAAAACTGGGGCAACGGGGAATTGCAAAGGTTCCTCCCCCCTTCTGCATCTAATGTAAGTCTGTCTTTTTGGGGATCCATTACAGCATTGAAGTCCCCGATCAAAACTAACCGACATTCTGGTCTCTTTTCCAAAAAAAGCAGTAGCTGGATAAGTGGGTACATTGAAAATGGCGGAGGAATATAAAAAAAAGCGAGAATATAACTATAGCCATAAAGCTTACCATACAAAAAAATGAATCTACCCTGATCATCTATATGGGATTCTGTCAGAGTAAAATCTATGGAATTATGGATCAGGACTGAGACGCCCCTAGAGGCACTACTAAAGGTGGAATGGTAAGATTGAGAATACCATCCCGTTGTCAGACGGGACACAGTCTCTTTAGTAAGATGAGTTTCTACTATGCAAATGATTGCAGGAAGATATCTTTTTAGAGCATCCATAATAGTTTGCCTTTTAACCCTTTCCCCAAGACCTCTAACATTCCAAGATACAATTCTAGTAGACATTAATCAAGAGAGAAAAAAAAAACAAAACAAAAAAACAAACCCCATGCCTTGTGTCCTGCGGTGCGCCAGCACAAGCTGCCACCAAGTTCATTTAACCATCAATAGTGTGGTTATTTTTTGGCTATATCCTACATCAGGGGCAAGCTGTCACCAAGTCCATTTGACCATCAATAGTGTGGTTATTTTTTGGCTATATCCTACATCAGGGGCAAGCTGTCACCAAGTCCATTTAACCATCAATAGTGTGTTTTTTTTGGGCTATATGCTACATCAGGGGCAAGCTGTCACCAAGTCCATTTAACCATCAATAGTGTGTGTTTTTTTGGCTATATGCTACATCAGGGGCAAGCTGCCACCAAGTCCATTTAACCATCAATAGTGTGGTTATTTTTTGGCTGTATCCTACATCAGGGGCTTGGCTGTGCTTGCTATTTTATTGGGGGGTGAAATACAATTGCCAAAATAGCAGTACCCTAAATCTGGTGTTTCAGCTGTGGCCAGCCAATTGTAATACTGTCTGCTGTCTGGCAAAGGATATATTTTTGTTCTGGGTTGAAATACAATTCCCAACTTAGCAATTCTCTAAATTAGTGGTTTCTGCTGTATCAGGTCTACTTTAAATCTATCCCTAAAAGGGTATATTAGGTTCAAGGTGCTGATAGGGTCATTCTCAATAACTTCACACACACGCTAATGTGCATTTCCAAGTCTAATTCTGTCCGTATACGTATACCTGTCACCATGTGCCTAAATAATAGGCCTCAAATTTATATTTAGCTAAATCTGTCATTACTGCTGTGTCTGTATTAGTGTAATACGGAACCTAAATAGATAGCCAGATAGTGTTAGGTGTCTGTAAAAAAAGGCCTGAATTTGAATTCAATACATTGGGCCAAATAATATTTTTCTTATTGTGGTAAACGGTAACAATGAGGAAAACATCTAGTAAGGGACGCGGACACGGTCGTGGTGGTGTTAGTAGACCCTCTGGTGCTGGGAGAGGACGTGGCCGTTCTGCCACAGCCACACGTCCTAGTGTACCACTACCTCAGGTCCCAGTAGCCGCCAGAATTTACAGCGAAATTTGGTGGGGCCCAATGTCGTTCTAAGGATGGTAAGGCCTGAGCAGGTACAGGCATTAGTCAATTGGGTGGCCGACAGTGGATCCAGCACGTTCACATTATCTCCCACCCAGTCTTCTGCAGAAAGCGCACAGATGGCGCCTGAAAACCAAGCCCATCAGTCTGTCACATCACTCCCATGCATACCAGGGAAACTGTCTGAGCCTCAAGTTATGCAGCAGTCTCTTATGCTGTTTGAAGACTCCGCTGGCAGGGTTTCCCAAGGGCATCCACCTAGCCCTTCCCCACGGTGAAAGACATAGAATGCACTGACGCACAACCACTTATGTTTCCTGATGATGAGGACATGGGAATACCACCTCAGCACGTCTCTGATGATCTGACGAAACACAGGTGCCAACTGCTGCGTCTTTCTGCAGTGTGCAGACTGAACAGGAGGTCAGGGATCAAGACTGGGTGGAAGACGATGTAGGGGATTATGAGGTCCTAGACCCCACATGGAATGAAGGTCGTGCCACTGACTTTCACAGTTCGGAGTAAGAAGCAGTGGTGAGACCGAGCCAACAGCGTAGCAAAAGAGGGAGCAGTGGGCAAAAGCAGAACACCCGCCGCCAAGAGACTCCGCCTGCTACTGACCGTTGCGTAGTGCACACCATCTGGGACCGAGCACCCCAAAGGCAGCATCAAAGAGTTCCCTGGCATGGCACTTCTTCAAACAATGTGCTGACGACAATACCAGAGTGGTTTGCACGCTGTGCCATCAGAGCCTGAAGCGAGGCATTAATGTTCTGAACCTTAGCACAACCTGCATGACCAGGCACCTGCATGCAAAGCATGAACTGCAGTGGAGTAAACACCTTAAAAACAAGGAACTCACTCAGGCTCCCCCTGCTACCTCTTCTGCTGCTGCCGCCTCGGCCTCTTCCTCCGCCTCTGGAGGAACGTTGGCACCTGCCGCCCAGCAAACAGAGGATGCACCACCAACACCACCACCTCCGTCACCAAGCATCTCAACCATGTCACATGGCAGCGTTCAGCTCTCCATCTCACAAACATTTGAGAGAAAGCACAAATTCCCACCTAGCCACCCTCGATCCCTGGCCCTGAATGCCAGCATTTCTAAACTACTGGCCTATAAAATGCTGTCATTTAGGCTGGTGGACACAGACAGCTTCAAACAGCTCATGTCGCTTTCTATCCCACAGTATGTTGTTCCCAGCCGGCACTACTTCTCCAAGAGAGCCGTGCCTTCCCTGCACAACCAAGTATCCGATAAAATCAAGTGTGCACTGCGCAACGCCATCTGTGGCAAGGTAAACCTAACCACAGATACGTGGACCAGTAAGCACGGCCAGGGACGCTATATCTCCCTAACTGCACACTGGGTAAATGTAGTGGCGGCTGGGCCCCAGGCGGAGAGCTGTTTGGCGCACGTCCTTCCACCGCCAAGGATCGCAGGGCAACATTCTTTGCCTCCTGTTGCCTCCTCCTCCTACTCGGCTTCCTCCTCCTCTTCTTCCACCTGCTCATCCAGTCAGCCACACACCTTCACCACCAACTTCAGCACAGCCCGGGGTAAACATCAGCAGGCCATTTTGAAACTCATATGTTTGGGGGACAGGCCCCACACCGCACAAGAGTTGTTGTGGGGTATAGAACAGACCGACGAGTGGTTGCTGCCGGTGAGCCTGAAGCCCGGCCTCGTGGTGTGCGATAATGGGCGAAATCTCGTTGCAGCTCTGGGACTAGCCGGTTTGACGCACATCCCTTGCTTGGCGCATGTGCTGAATTTGGTGGTGCAGAAGTTCATTCACAACTACCCCGACATGTCAGAGCTGCTGCATAAAGTGCGGGCTGTCTGTTCGCGCTTCCGGCGTTCACATCCTGCCGCTACTTGCCTGTCTGCGCTACAGCATAACTTTGGCCTTCCCGCTCAACGCATCATATGCGACGTACCCACCAGGTGGAACTCCACCTTGCACATGCTGGACAGACTGTGCGAGCAGCAGCAGGCCATCGTGGAGTTTCAGCTGCAGCACGCACAGTTTAGTCGCACTGCAGAACAGCACCACTTCACCACCAATGACTGGGCCTCCATGCGAGACCTGTATGCCCTGTTGCGCTGTTTTGAGTACTCCACCAACATGGCCAGTGGCGATGACGCCGTTATCAGCGTTACAATACCACTTCTATGTCTCCTTGAGAAAACACTTAGGGCGATGATGGAAGAGGAGGTGGCCCAGGAGGAGGAGGAGGAAGAGGGGTCATTTTTAGCACTTTCAGGCCAGTCTCTTAGAAGTGACTCAGAGGGAGGTTTTTTGCAACAGCAGAGGCCAGGTACAAATGTGGCCAGCCAGGGCCCACTACTGGAGGACGAGGAGGATGAGGATGAGGAGGAGGTGGAGGAGGAGGAGGATGAAGCATGGTCACAGCGGGGTGGCACCCAACGCAGCTCGGGCCCATCACTGGTGCGTGGCTAAGGGGGAAACGCAGGACCATGACGATACGCCTCCCACAGAGGACAGCTTGTCCTTACCTCTGGGCAGCCTGGCACACATGCGCGACTACATGCTGCAGTGCCTGCGCAACGACAGCAGAGTTGCCCACATTTTAACGTGTGCGGACTGCTGGGTTGCCACCCTGCTGGATCCACGGTACAAAGACAATGTGCCCACCTTACTTCCTGCACTGGAGCGTGATAGGAAGATGCGCGAGTACAAGCACACTTTGGTAGACGCGCTACTGAGAGAATTCCCAAATGTCACAGGGGAACAAGTGGAAGCCCAAGACCAAGGCAGAGGAGGAGCAAGAGGTCGCCAAGGCAGCTGTGTCACGGAAAGCTCCTCTGAGGGCAGGGTTAGCATGGCAGAGATGTGGAAAAGTTTTGTTAACACGCCACAGCTAAGTGCACCACCACCTGATACGGAACGTGTTAGCAGGAGGCAACATTTCACTAACATGGTGGAACTTTACATGTGCACACCCCTCCACGTACTGACTGATGGTTCGGCCCCATTCAACTTCTGGGTCTCCAAATTGTCCACATGGCCAGAGCTAGCCTTTCATGCCTTGGAGGTGCTGGCCTGCCCGGCGGCCAGCGTTTTGTCTGAACGTGTATTCAGCACGGCAGGGGGCGTCATTACAGACAAACGCAGCCGCCTGTCTACAGCCAATGTGGACAAGCTGACGTTCATAAAAATGAACCAGGCATGGATCCCACAGGATCTGTCCATCCCTTGTGCAGATTAGACATTAACTACCTACCCTTAACCATATATTATTGTACTCCTGGGCACTTCCTCATTCAATCCTATTTTTATTTTTATTTTACCATTATATTGCGGGGCAACCCAAAGTTGAATGAACCTCTCCTCTGTCTAGGTGCCGGTGCCTAAAAATATCTGACAGTGGCCTGTTCCAGTGTTGGGTGACGTGAAGCATGATTCTCTGCTATGACATGAAGACTGATTCTCTGCTGACATGAAGCCTGAATCTCTGTTATGGGACCTCTCTCCTCTGCCTGGGTGCCAGGGCCTAAATATCTGACAATGGACTGTTACAGTGGTGGGTGATGCGAAGCATGATTCTCTGCTATGACATGAAGACTGATTCTCTGCTGACATGAAGCCAGATTCTCTGCTATGGGACCTCTCTCCAATTGATATTGGTTAATTTTTATTTTTATTTTTATTCATTTCCCTATCCACATTTGTTTGCAGGGGATTTAACTACATTTTGCTGCCTTTTGCAGCCCTCTAGCCCTTTCTTGGGCTGTTTTACAGCCTTTTTAGTGCCGAAAATTTCGGGTCCCTATTGACTTCAATGGGGTTCGGATCCCGAACCTGAACATTTCTGGGAAGTTCGGCCGAACTTCTCGAACTCAAACATCCAGGTGTTCGCTCAACTCTACTCCTTGGGCCTCCTTTTTTCAGTTTACATTCAGTGTTTTGCATTCCGTATACGGACCATATACGGAACCATTAATTTCAATGGACCTGCCCAAAAAAAAGAAAGGTAATCCGTATGTTTTCCGTTTCCATTCAAGCATAAAACATGTCTTATTATTGCCTGCAAATAATGATACGTGGATCAAATCAAGTCAACGGGTCCGCAAAAAAATGGAAGGAATACGGAATGCATCTGTATGTCTTCCATATCGTTCCATTTTGAAAATGTTATGCCCAGCACTATTTTTTTATGTACTTACTGTTTAAACATTTATTGTATGCTTCTGTTTCCAATTCCATTTGTGATCCAAAACGGATCACAAACGGAAACCAAATGGAAAAACAGAATGGCAAAACGGAACGGAAACACTACTGAAAAAAACAGAAACATCAATCCGTTTAAAACGGACAGCAAAACCATATGGTCATGTGCAGGATACCTTAGTGGAATCACTACTAGACATATGTGTGAGGGACTATTTTTTTGCAGGACTAGAAGGGGTTAGCTTTACTCCTGGAAGACAGAGGTGCTTGCTGGTCATGTGATGATTGGTAAGAAACTGATGAGTTCCTCCTTAGATAGGCAATAAAAAAAGATAAAAGGGGTAACAATTACACTGGAGAGTAGCAGCGTTTCTTGCATTGATATAGTTAAAATAGTTAATAGTGTGCATTACTCCATTGTCTTTTTTAGTCATTTTAATACTGAAAGGAATAACATGAATTTGATTGCAGTGAACTCTTAAAGGGGTTCTGCAATTTGTTTAAACTGATGAGCTATACTCTGGATAGATCATCAGCACCTGATCGGCGGGGGTTCGACACCCGGGACCCCCGCCGATCAGCTGTTTGAAAAGGCAGCGGCGCTCCAGGAGCGCCACGGTCATCTCACAGTTTACCGCAGGTCCAGTGACGTCACGACTAGTATCAACTGGCCTGGGCGCGGCTAAGCTCTGTTCACTTGAATGGAGCTTAGCCCCACCCAGGCCAGTTCATAGTAGTTGTGACGTTACTGGGCCAGTGGTAAACAGCGAGAAGTCCACGGCGCTCCTGGAGTGCCGCTGCCTTTTCAAACAGCTGATCGAACCCCTGCCGATCAGATGCTGAGAGATCTATCCAGAGGGTAGATCATCAGTTTAAACAAACTGCAGAACCCCTTTAATGCACTGGGCTAAGTTTCCTTAGTACAAAAATTATTCGCATAAATATAAGAACACATTTGGTGCACACATTTTGGCCATTGAATGCTGTTCTTTGGGGGGGGGGGGGGGGGGGAGAGTACTGTAGATGATACAGAGATTAACCAATTATCAGATCTTAAAATGTGAGCCCTAGGTGTGTTGAACTGAAGTGTCATGGTGCGATTCACTGTGATATTTGTGGCCATGTAGGCTGGCTGCATGCCCTTTTGTGTACTGGTTGCAGGCTGACTCCTGTGTATGCTGGTTACCTGGGGCAGCGTGCTGGCTGTGGTGTTATGTGTGAATTATGCCTGTGTATGTGCGTACTCCCTGTGTCCATATATCTGTGGCTTTGTGTACCGGCTGTTGGTGTTCCCATGCATGCTGGTTCTGCAATGCATGCTGGCTGCGGCCTTGTGTGTGAACTTTGGCCTGTATTGTTTGTTCTGTTCTTCTTGTTAATCCTGGGTCTGATGGGGTTAACATTTCAAGGTCTGTTCCTGGGTGTGGCTTATCAGGTGCCCTTGTTATCGCAGCTATATCTATCTGTGAGCTGTGGGGCGTGGGGTCAATCTGTCTTGTGTCTTGTTGGGTGTAGCCCCTTGCTGCTAACCCAGGGGGGTTTGTCATCTGCCCTTCTATGTGGTGTCGCTTGGTAAAGCATTATTTTATTGTTGGTGTTGTTCTATCCTTGTCCATGCCTTGTCTGATCTTCTGTGCCTGATCCTCTCTGTTCCATGTTTAGCCTAGCAGTGCTCTAACTGCATCTGACAGATTGGCCGTGTTAAACTGCTTCTGATCCAGTCTGTTCTATGTTCAGCCAGGCAGTGTCTACTGCTTCTGATCCAGTCTTTTTCATGTCTTGCCTGGCAGTGCCTTACTGCTTTTGTTCCTGTCCTGTTTGTGACCTGCCTTCATGAGAGGGCTCCTGAGTTCTCCGAAGGGAGGATTTCTAGTGTGTGTGCAGCTCTGCCTGAGACCGCCATGCTTCCATTCCGCTTGGGATCCAGGCATCTGCTTGTGTACTGGTTCCCGTTTGTCATCTGTTCCATGTTCAGAGTTTCTTTGAGTTCCAGTACTTCTGTTGTCTGTTCCACTGGTGTTTGCACCAGTGTGGTTCTCTGCAGGTAGCGGCCAAGTTCATCGGAACCTTCCTGGAGGTGCAACCAGTGAGCCCTTGGCCCAGTTCATCCCCACTAACAGGGGCTCACTGGCTCTTCACTCCCTGGGGTTTGCCTCTGGCCTGCCGGTGCACTTGGTTCTGTTGTAGTTCTACCACTATTGCCTAACCTGCATATCTGTTACCGTCATGTTCATTTATTACATGTGTAATGCATGTGCCCGGTTTGCCAGATGTCCCGGAGGTCTGCCCAGTCGTCCGGTACGTGACATGAAGGCTAAAAATATAGAACCAACAGTACTTTAAACGATGTTCGGAGTAAGGTGATTACATTGTTAGCTACTTGGTCTTCAGGTTTGCCCTAATGCATTCTGAATGGATAAGGATACGCTCAGAATGCATCAGTTTGCCTCCATTCCACTCTGGAGGCGGACACCAAAACACTGCTTGCAGCGTTTTGGTGTCCGCCTGACGATGCAGAGGCAAAAGGATCCGTCCTGACACACAATGGAAGTCAATGGGGACAGATCCGTCTGTGATGGTTCCGTCCGAAGCGGATCCATTTCCATTAGTTTTCCTTTCTGAGCATGCTCTGAAAATGCCCCCTCCCCCTGAAAACACAGTGACCATCTTAGGAGAACAATTCACAAACAGGTATGTATAGAAAGTTATATCTCTCTATTTATTTTCTTTCTTTCTCTCTTTCTGCATCTCTTCGTATCACCTGTCCTGGCTGTCATGGGGGCATATTATGGCACTGGGATGGGGTGCTTGGGCAGATGTACCGAAGTGTTGTAGGTGTGATGGCAAAGTGAGGGGTGGGGGGGGGTGGATGAGGCACTTGTTTGGGTCATTGAGCAGGCGCCAGATTATTGCAGGGAGGGGGGTGTCATTTAGTGGGGGCAGATTGATGAGCGGTGTGGCTAATGGCAGGGGGGGTGAATTGCTATTGGGTGGTTATGGAATAAGGGGCTGATTATTGCAAGGGGAGGGTGGGGTGCTTGGGCAGATGGCTCAGCGATGGGGCATATGGCAAGTTGGGGACGACAACACACTTTGGTTTGGTCATTGATTAGGGGACAGATTATTGTAGTTAAGGGGGGCAAAGATGGCACTGAGTTGGGGCAGATTGATGAGTGGTGTAGCTGATTGCAGGGGGGTGGAAGAGGCACTGTTGTGGCCTCAAGTCATGTGGGCAGATTATGGCAGGGGAGGTACAGTTGATGGTAATGGAGGGGGCAGATGGCACTGAGTGGGGGGCATATGGCAATAGGGGGTCTGTTGGTATGTGGGCAGATTATGGTATGGGGGGAGTTGATGGCACTGGGATGGGGGCAGATGGTAACTGTGGAGGCAGATGGCACTGAGGGGGGCATCAAAATTGAGTTCATGTGAATATTGTTTTTAATATTTATTTTATTTTTAAGCGTCTACAATATAAACAATATTTTTTTGATTGAAGCTCTGACAATAGTATCCAAAAGTAAGTTTAAATAAATATGTGATATCTATGTCAATTTTGGTGTATAGCATGTTTAAATATACTTTTGTATGTCTCTACAGATTTTGTATGTCTGTACAGAAGCATCAGAACATCGGCCACGAAGGCCACCAAGAAGGCGCGGTCGCATTCAACAGCCGGTAAGAACAAGCGACAATATTTTTTTTTTTTTTATCCAATTAGAATCCTTGCATTAATCATTATTTAAACTTTTCTTAGTCTTCATCATTGACCAATTCTGCCACCAGAGAAGTACCCTCACCTGCTGGAGCCGGCTCATCGCAGGCATCATTGTCACCAAGGGGAGGTGGACATACCACGGACCAGGACCGGCAGCCAGTAAGTATATTTCTATATTAAAATAATCTTATGTTTTAACCTTCTTTTTTTTATTTTTTTTAATGTTTTTTTTTAGGAACCGCCACGTAGAGCCGCTGGGCAGGATCCCCCAGTCTCCTCCAGAGTCCATGGGATAGCCCG
Organism: Bufo gargarizans; assembly: GCF_014858855.1. Classification (NCBI taxonomy): domain Eukaryota; kingdom Metazoa; phylum Chordata; class Amphibia; order Anura; family Bufonidae; genus Bufo; species Bufo gargarizans. Next base: position 401,582,142 of record NC_058081.1, read on the forward strand.
TGGCGGTCGGGGACGTGTAAGTAGAGAATACATAGTTTTTAGAATTTGCATTTTTCTCTTGTACGTTCTTACATTTTTTCTTCAACTTTTTTCTTCCAGGGTCGCCACCCGGGAAGATGTGGAGTTTGTTTGACATCTCTCTTGTCCTTATATCTGACCAGCAACAGGTTTTCACTGGTAAGAGCACGGGTCTCGCCCCTGGGGATAGGTATCTGGAGGGGGTGGGCAGGGAGTCCATGTAGATTTTTACTCACGGTCCCACAAGAGGACGTGGATCTGGCGGCGACGAACTGGAACAAGGGGATACTAGTATAAAAGTTATCCATGAATAGGTGGCAACCCTTATCTAGCAGTGGGTGCATAAGGTCCCACACAAGTTTCCCACTAACACCCAAGGTGGGGGGACATTCTGGGGGTTGAATACGGGAATCTCTCCCCTCGTACACACAAAACTTGTAAGTGTACCCTGAGGTACTCACAAAGTTTGTACAGCTTCACACCATACCTCGCCCGCTTAGAGGGAACATACTGGCAGAAAATGAGTCTCCCCTTGAACGCAATGAGAGACTCATCAGCTACAACCTCCCTTCCAGATACATAAGCCTGTACAAATTTGGCCCCAAAGTAATCGATGACCGGCCTGATTTTGTACAGGCGCTCATAGGCAGGATCACCTCGGGGGGGGGGGACATGCTGCATTATCTGAATAATGCAGGCATTTCCGGATGGCCTCAAACCGGAAGCGTGTCATGGCCGCACTGTAAAGTGGGGTCTGGTAGAACAGTGTTTCTCAACCAGTGTGCCTCCAGCTGTTGCAAAACTACAACTCCCAGCATGCTGCACAGCCAAATGATGTCTGAGCATGCTGGGAGTTGTAGTTTTGCAACATCTGGAGGCACACTGGTTGGGAAACACTGTGGTAGAGGACGTCCTTACTCCAGTAATGCCTGACACTAGGTTTCTTGACTTGGCCAATGTGCAGCACGAGACCCCAAAACGTCCTCATCTCGGCTGCACTGACTGGGGTCAAGCCACCAGGCCTAGCCAAAAAGTAGCCCGGGTGTTGAGCAACAAACTGGACGTACAGGTTTAAGGTGCAGCACCCCTGGGTGGTCTAGGGTCACACAGCTGTGCTGTGGACCCCAGACACCTGATTTAGGGTGATGCAACAAGAAATAGTTTTTTTTTTCTCACTAACTTTCCTTGAATATCCCTGCTTAACCCAACCTTTCCCTAACCTTTTCCTAAATACCTGGGGGGTGCTGGGGCACAGATGGGGGTGCTGGCTGGAGATCTGTGCAGCTCTGGATCCTCGGCTCCCGGACACAAAAGGAGGAGGAGAAGAGCGCTGCAATAATTTGAATGTCACCATCACCTCTCAGGATCGCAGGATGGTGATTGGTGGTATATTATCACACCACCGATCACCATCCTGCTCTGATTTATCGGGTCCCCAGAGACCTGAATAACCTGGAAACAGAGCAAACCGCAGGTGCTGCGATCGTCGACTTGGGGAAGGGGGGGGTCACAGGACCCTCCGGCGCATTTAGCCAAGGTGCTTGCTCAATGATTTGAGCAGGCACCGGGTTCCGATCACAGCCCGACGGACGGCGGTGATTGGAACTATAAATGATGTACCGGTACATCATGTGTCCTTAAGTACCAGGACAACATGCCGTACCGGTATGTCATGTGTCCAGAAGAGGTTAATAGCTCAGGCATCAGAGACTGAAGAGACTACACAGCCTGGCTGATACAGCATCTCAAGAAAATTCAATATGACTATGGTTTACTGCAACAATGCTCACTGTTATGCAGTGGCACACTCTAGGGATGCTGAACCTGCGGCCCTCCAGCTGTTGTAAAACTACAACTCCCACCATGCCCTTCTGTAGGCTGATAGCCGTAGGCTATCCGGTAATTATGGGAGTTGTAGTTTTTCAACAGCTGGAGGGCCGCAGCTTGAGCATGCCTGCAGTGGCACATCATAATAGATTAAGGCGATGGGCGGCCACCCTAAATTAACCTATTATTACTTGTCACTGTCCTAGTGGGGTATCACAGGCGTCAGTATTGGGCCCTATATCATTAATAAATATATTTATTAATGATCTTGTACAAAGTTTTCAAAGTAAAATATACATTTTTGCAGATGATACTAAACTGTGTAAAGTAACAAACACTGCAGAGGAGAGTATACTTCTACCAATGGATCTGGATAGATTTGAGGCTTGGGCATAGTGGCAGATGAGGTTCAACACTGGCAAAAGTAAGGTTATGCATATGGAAAGGAATAATGCAAGTCACTAGTTCATACTAAATGGTAAAACACCGAGTATGGGCTAATGCACACAAACATATCTTCTTTCTGCTTCCGTTACCTTATGGGGAACCATTCACTTCAATGGGTCCACAAAAACAACGGAAGGTACTCCATGTGTTCCGTTTCCATATTTCCATTCTGCAAAAAAGTAGTCCATGTCCAATTATGGTCCACAAATCATGGTCCAAGGCCCCATTCAAGTCAATGGGTCCACAAAAAATACAGAACACACATGGAACACATCCGTATGCTATCCGTATTTTGCGGATCCATACTGTAGAAATGCTATGCCCAGCCATACTGTTTCCATTTCCGATCCACAAAAAACAATTGCATACGTAAACCATACGGATATGTTTTGTGGAATAATGGAACAGAAGAGGACTTAAATCAGAGAAAAAAATAACCTCAGATACGGAACAACGGATCCGTGAAAAACACACCACAAAACAACAATAGTCGTGTGCATGAATCCTAACACTGACATGCATGCAGGATCTCACACTGAAATGGCTAAAATGGATGCAAAATGTGTAAAACAGATTCTTAGAACACAGGATTGTTATTTTTTTTCTGTTCTTAAAGATCAAAAGAACTGAAAATTAAACGGTGATGTGAAACCAGCCTAAAAAGTATATTACAGCAATACCTGGAAGAAGAAGCACCTCCAAACAATGTGAAATAAACATACAGGTGCAGGCTACTGTGGTTGATATGCAAAAGCAAGCAAGCATATTACTTAGACAGATGAATAGGAACATGCAACTCAAATAGAGGCGCTTCTTCTGTTCAAGGCTTTTAATTAGAGTAGAGTATAGCTGGATCCTACATTCCCCTGAACTCATTTTGTAAGCCTATGCTAAAGGAGAGGCAAGTCTGATAGTGTAGGTTCCTCTAAAGAGTCCACCATTGGTGGATTGGCTCACACAATTGTGGTAACAAATGGGTGCAAAAGTACATTATATTTTTATTTATTTTTATAAACAATTTTATTGATTTTTAGTTTATAAATCAATGGTTAAAGGATACAAATACATTTCAGAGAGTATCTAATGTTCCCTGACACAGCAAGGCATATGACATTATAGATATGTGATAGAGTATGCTTAACGGCAATACAAGCATCAAATGCAATTGGTATGTAATAAAACATTAAATCAATATTCAATTAATAACAGATGTGACATTGATCACCTGAGGAGGGGGGCTCAGTTAATATCTAATAAAGAAAGAAGTCAATTGGATGAAGGGAGGTTCTGGGGGTGTACATAAATCAGGAGAAATTTCTATATTTCTTCCAGGCGGACCAGGTAGAAAGAAATTTCTTTCTGGTTCCCAGTTAGATATCTCCTCAAGACGGAAGATTTGGTCTTCTCCATTGTTCAATGGAGGGAGTTTCAGAAGAGCGCCACTTAGTGGGAATCAGAATACGAGCTGCTGGTAACAGGTAAGGTACTAATCCATTTTGTTTGTCAAACTTTGATATACCAAGAGATAAGAGGGCAATTTCAGGTGTGCAGGGGGAGTTTGAGTTACAAATGTCATTGCTTTTTTGGAAGATCTGTCTCCACCAAAGCGACAGTGGGAGGCAGTTCCACCAGACGTGAATAAAAGTGCCCTTCCCTTAACCACATATCCAGCATGTTTCAGGAACGTCGGGGTACAGGAGAGCTATTTTATCAGGGGTTTTGTACCATCTAGCAAATAACATGGGGATAGGCGCTAAAACAAAATAATAATGTCTTTATTAATTGTCTGATTAAGAAGTAAGGGGTATCAACCGTCAGTATAATGTGCAAAACTGACTTTAACAATTGTGAAAACACTGATATATACCAAATAGCACCACCATCTGGATTGCCAGTGTAGTCTCACAAGCTACTAGCATAAGGGGCTCATTCAACCACAGGGTTCAAGATGTGTATCCCAGGGTGAAAGGTATCAAGGGGATGTATTGGTATGGGAATTCCACCAAACACCACTCCAAAACAGTGAGAGCCAGCGCGCAGACTCTCACTGCACTAATAATCACAGGTGCTGGACTATGGCAGAGCAATAGCATTCACTCCAGGTGGATTAAAGGAGCAATGGTTGCCCTGACATGTCCCTTATTTGCAACAGCTCAACGCTGCGTTTCCATGCATTGGGAATGCATTTCATCAGGAGCTATGTGCACCAGGTTAATACTAGAGCCCAGAGCCTCAGTGTTGTTTTAATAACCGAGGTAATGGACAAACAAACAGTCAGTGATAGAGATCCCTGCCTAGCACCGTTTTCCTCTAGTGTGAGGTACGGAGCTTTACAAACAGTCACTATCCTGCCTGAGCTAGCAACCTCTAGGCTGAGGTGCTGCGTGCTAGTGTGCATGTAATCCGGCACTGTGATGGCCGCAAAGCGGCCCACAGAACACCGAGCTTTACAGGGTGAAACCCCGCCCTGTTAGACACGCCTCCGTCAATCAGCCAATCCGGCCAGGAGGCACGGCACAAGGCAAACTAAAGGCTGAAGGGTGGAGGAACAAGGTGAGTCACAGGGAAAGCGCAGCAAGCGCCACATAAACAAAGCAAGGAATTTACAAAGCGGCTTTATATATTTATCGCAGCATGGACATCTTTATTGTAATATACAGTAAAGGAGAGTCACTCCAAGAGAAGTGTGTAAAAACGGACAGACACATAGATTCATGTGTGTAGCCACTTGTATCAATGATCACACACATGAATCCACTTCTCATAGTGCATTGTACAGTAACACAAAGAAATCAGCCTGGTCACTAGATGAACGGGACGTATGAGATCGCATCATTGAGGCCGGATGGTTTGATGGTATTCAGAGAAAAAATCCATCTCGCCTCTTTTTGCAACAATATGCGATCATAATCACCGCCCCTTGGTGACGGCTTCACAGAGTCGATCACTTGAAATTTGACCGAAGATGTATCCCCCCTGTGAAGGTCAAGAACATGACGAGCAATTGGCGTATCTTTGAGATTGGTAATATCCAAAATATGCTCCCCAATCCGTCTTCTTAGCTCTCTGATGGTTTTACCCACATATTTGATGCTGCATATACATGTCATTAAATACACAACACCAACTGACTTGCAATTGTGGAAAGACTTAATGAAGAACGTTTTATCCCCAGTGCTGTTAGTGAAGCTTTTGGATTTTTTAATGAACCCACAAAATTTACAGGATCCACAAGGAAACGTACCTGTAAGTGGGTTTCGCAGCCATGACTGCGGACGGGGGCTGATGTACAGACTATGTGTCAACATATCACGTAAATTATTGTTGCGGCGATAAGTGACTGAAGGTTTGGCTGAAATCATCCCACCAATATCCGGATCGGATTTCAAAATGTCCCAGTGCTCGTTAAGGACATGGCGCACCTCGTCATGGGCGCCGTCAAAAGTCCCAATGATCCTCACAATATTCTCACTATTGTCCCTCTTTTTCGGAGACAACAACCGATCCCTGTTAGTACTCATTGAGTGCTGGTAAGCCTGCTTTAGACACTGCTGAGGATAACCACGACACTGAAACCTCTGCTGGAGATCTTTAGCAGCCACCCTAAAATCACTGAGATGAGAACAATTCCTCCTAACCCTCAAGTATTGGCCCTTAGGGATTCCTCTCCTAAGGGCCACAGGGTGCGCACTGTCCCTATTTCAAAAGGTTATTGGTAGCTGTGGGCTTTCTGAAAACGTTGGTACTAATATGCCCATCAGCAGACAATGAAATGGACAGATCCAGGAAGGAAATGTTCTTCAAATCCATTTCTGAGGTGAAAAAAAGTCCCACGGTGTTGTTGTTGAGGACCGCAACAAATTCACGGAACAAATCACTATCGCCCCCCCACAGGATCAGCACATCATCGATGTACCTGATCCAGAGGGGGACAACATCCGTGAATCGCTCCATATCTTCACAAAACACTACCTCCCTCTCCCACCAGCCCAGGTAGAGGTTCGCAAAAGTCGGGGCACAGGGACTGCCCATTGCGACCCCCTGAGCTGGTGGAAGATAGAGCCATCAAACAAAAATACATTGTGTGTGAGTATGAAACTCAACAATTCCATTACAAAGGCATTATGGGCCCTATATTGTTCACCCCTCTGCTGAAGGAATGTTAGGATCGCTCCACAGCCCAATCCATGAGGGATTGAGCTGTAGAGCGCCTCCACATCCAAACTGGCCAGATAGGTACCACTGTCACATTGGACACCATCCAAGCGTCCCAGCACATCCATAGTATCCCTTACATGTGAGGGCAAAAAAAATCCAAAAGCTTCACTAACAGCACTGGGGATAAAACGTTCTTCATTAAGTCTTTCCACAATTGCAAGTCAGTTGGTGTTGTGTATTTAATGACATGTATATGCAGCATCAAATATGTGGGTAAAACCATCAGAGAGCTAAGAAGACGGATTGGGGAGCATATTTTGGATATTACCAATCTCAAAGATACGCCAATTGCTCGTCATGTTCTTGACCTTCACAGGGGGGATACATCTTCGGTCAAATTTCAAGTGATCGACTCTGTGAAGCCGTCACCAAGGGGCGGTGATTATGATCGCATATTGTTGCAAAAAGAGGCGAGATGGATTTTTTCTCTGAATACCATCAAACCATCCGGCCTCAATGATGCGATCTCATACGTCCCGTTCATCTAGTGACCAGGCTGATTTCTTTGTGTTACTGTACAATGCACTATGAGAAGTGGATTCATGTGTGTGATCATTGATACAAGTGGCTACACACATGAATCTATGTGTCTGTCCGTTTTTACACACTTCTCTTGGAGTGACTCTCCTTCACTGTATATTACAATAAAGATGTCCATGCTGCGATAAATATATAAAGCCGCTTTGTAAATTCCTTGCTTTGTTTATGTGGCGCTTGCTGCGCTTTCCCTGTGACTCACCTTGTTCCTCCACCCTTCAGCCTTTAGTTTGCCTTGTGCCGTGCCTCCTGGCCGGATTGGCTGATTGACGGAGGCGTGTCTAACAGGGCGGGGTTTCACCCTGTAAAGCTCGGTGTTCTGTGGGCCGCTTTGCGGCCATCACAGTGCCGGATTACATGCACACTAGCACGCAGCACCTCAGCCTAGAGGTTGCTAGCTCAGGCAGGATAGTGACTGTTTGTAAAGCTCCGTACCTCACACTAGAGGAAAACGGTGCTAGGCAGGGATCTCTATCACTGACTGTTTGTTTGTCCATTACCTCGGTTATTAAAACAACACTGAGGCTCTGGGCTCTAGTATTAACCTGGTGCACATAGCTCCTGATGAAATGCATTCCCAATGCATGGAAACGCAGCGTTGAGCTGTTGCAAATAAGGGACATGTCAGGGCAACCATTGCTCCTTTAATCCACCTGGAGTGAATGCTATTGCTCTGCCATAGTCCAGCACCTGTGATTATTAGTGCAGTGAGAGTCTGCGCGCTGGCTCTCACTGTTTTGGAGTGGTGTTTGGTGGAATTCCCATACCAATACATCCCCTTGATACCTTTCACCCTGGGATACACATCTTGAACCCTGTGGTTGAATGAGCCCCTTATGCTAGTAGCTTGTGAGACTACACTGGCAATCCAGATGGTGGTGCTATTTGGTATATATCAGTGTTTTCACAATTGTTAAAGTCAGTTTTGCACATTATACTGACGGTTGATACCCCTTACTTCTTAATCAGACAATTAATAAAGACATTATTATTTTGTTTTAGCGCCTATCCCCATGTTATTTGCTCTATTGTATTTATAGGCGTATATTCAATATATCATTTCAATTTATTCCGTTTTGTACCATCTAGACAAAATTTTATGTCCGTTCTCCTGCACCCAGACGCACCTAGAGAGTTTATGCGGAATAATTAGCAGTGAATTAATTTCTTTGTCTGAGAATTGTTTATTTAAGTCTCTCTCCCAATGTCCTATGAAGGCAGGTTTAACCCTTGTGGGGGACTGGTTAAGCTTTTTGTAGAGAAAGGAGATCAGTTTGGGTGGGTAGCAGGTAGTGGACAATAGGTTCTCAAACCAACTAGGGGAGTGGTTCTTAGGTACAGACCTAGTATGTATGAGCAGCTCATCTCTAAGAAATTTAAGAGTGAGAAAATGAACGGGATGGTTGTTGAAAGAGGAGGCCAATTCTAGCTCAGAAGGAACACAGCCATCTCTATCTAGAAGCTCCGTTATAAGGGTGGACAATGTTTAGAGCTTCGGGGGGGTTAAGGATCTAACCTCTATAGTGGCTAGGGAGTATAGATCTCTGATTTGAAGGAGGAGAGAGAGAGGGAAAAGATCATTATGCCTAGAAGAAAACCAATTCCATACTTTCATGGTAGAGCGTATCAACGGGTTGGACATTAGAGGAAGGGGTGTAAGGGGTTTGCCAGATAACAAAAGAGGTTTAAGGGGGGAATTGAAATTAGCATTTTCAATATGGAGCCAAATTTTATGGGGGGGGGGAGCGTATCCAATCAATTGCTCTACAAAGGTGGGTGGCTTTCATGTATAGCTTAGAGTCAGGCAGACCAATGCCCCCTAGACGCTTAGGTTTAATAAGGGTGGAAAGTGAGATTCTCAATTTTTTTCATATTTTTTTTCCCTTCCCACAAGAATTGACATATGAGTGCGTTAAGTTTTCTGAAAAAAGAGTGGGGAATTGTGATGGGTAGAACCTGGAGGAGGTAAGTAAGCCTAGGGATGACCAATGACATCACAATATTTTTCCTGCCAAACCAGGAGAGGAAATGTCTTTCCAACGAGTCCAATTGAGCGGCAATAGATTGTAAAATGGGAATATAATTCAATTGGAAGAGATCTGGTAGGTGAGCAGAAGGGGAAGAAGGGGATAGTCCAGTGTGTATAATTTGTGATTTCTGTGGGTTAATTTTAAAGTTGGAAAATGAGCTAAAGGTGTTTAGTAGTAGGAGAATTTTGGGCATGGAGGTGATGGGGTTGGTGGTAAGAATTAAGAGGTTGTCAGCAAAAGCAGCTAATTTACATTGTTGGGACCCAATTTTTGTGGGCTTGCATAAGAGTTTCCATGATTAAGACAAAGATGAGGGGGGAGAGGGGGCAACCTTGTCGTGTTCTGCTTTTTATCTGAACGTTGGAGGATATATAGTTGTTCAATAGAACCGAGGCAGAAGCATTGTTGTACAGTCGTGGCCAAAAGTTTTGAGAATGACACAAATATTAGTTTTCACAAAGTTTGCTGCTAAACTGCTTTTAAATCTTTGTTTCAGTTGTTTCTGTGATGTAGTGAAATATGATTACACGCAATTCATATGTGCCAAAGGCTTTTATCGACAATTACATGACATTTATGCAATAAGTCAGTATCTGCAGTGTCGGCCCTTCTTTTTCAGGACCTCTGCAATTCGACTGGGCATGCTCTCAATCAACTTCTGGGCCAATTACTGACTGATAGCAACCCATTCTTTCATAATCACTTCTTGGAGTTTGTCAGAATTAGTGGGGTTTTGTTTGTCCACCCGCCTCTTGAGGATTGACCACAAGTTCTCAATGGGATTAACATCTGGGGAGTTTCCAGGCCATGGATTCAAAATGTCAACGTTTTGGTCCCCGAGCCACTTAGTTATCACTTTTCAGAACAAGGTGTCTGTGGTTAATCTGGATTTAAGGTGCTCACAGAAGAAAATTGGAAAAAATATCAGTAAAACCAGGCACTCAGATATGGAGTAATTGAGAGCTATTTAATAGGGAATAATTCCCAGGATAGCAGTAAAATAAAATATATTGATACAATAAAACAATATATTACTTACATAAAATCACAAAGAACGTATTATAGCAGCAATATCTCGACTCGAATAAATTAATCACAGTATATATGAATCACAATATAAATAGCTTAAATCACAATTGGAATATGTAACCGTGAAAAAGACCGCAATTCTTGTTAGGATTCAAGAAACCACAATTACTGTTTGAGTCCGAGAAACCGCAGTTCCTGTTTGGAATGAATATTATTCTTTCAAATGATCATAAAGTCCCATATAGAGTGATAAGTCTTATGTACCACACTTTATCAACAAAGTGTGGATGAATGTTGCCGGTCCTTAGATGGTCACAGAGACATAGTGCAATCATGCATCAAGGTGGCGTCCCACCTATTCATGCAAATATATTAGTTTTTACCTGGCCGCTGTATTCTTATCTTTTGTCCGAACCTGAAAGATCCGCTGTGAACACAACGTCACCTGGATATCCGCTCACAAGGCTCTATTTGTAGCTACTTATGCAGGGATTTCTCCGGTGTTCGTCGGTCTTAATCACAGCCATTTGGTTCCAAAATCCAAGGGAACTACAGTCCCAGCATGCCAGTACAAGGTATAGACCATACGCGTTTCGGGGTTGTATCACTTTTGCCTTATGGCACGGTGCTCCATCGTGCTGGAAAATGCATTGTTCTTCACCAAACTGTTGTTGGATTGTTGGAAGAAGTTGCTGTTGGAGGGTGTTTTGGTACCATTCTTTATTCATGGCTGTGTTTTGGGGCAAAATTGTGAGTGAGCCCACTCCCTTGGATGAGAAGCAACCCCACACATGAATGGTCTCAGGATGCTTTACTGTTGGCATGACACAGGACTGATGGTAGCGCTCACCTTTTCTTCTCCGGACAAACATTTTTCCTGATGCCCCAAACAATCGGAAAGAGGCTTCATCGGAGAATATGACTTTGCCCCAGTCCTCAGCAGTCCATTTACCATATTTTCTGCAGATGATCAATCTGTCCCTGATGTTTTTTTTGGAGAGAAATGGCTTCTTTGCTGCCCTTCTTGACACCAGGCAATCTTCCAAAAGTCTTCTCCTCACTGTGCGTGCAGATGCGCTCACACCTGCCTGCTGCCATTCCTGAGCAAGCTCTGCAATGGTGGCACTCCAATCCCGCAGCTGAATCCTCTTTAGGAGACGATCCTCGCACTTGCTGGACTTTCTTGGACACCCTGAAGCCTTCTTAACAAGAATTGAACCTCTTTCCTTGACGTTCTTGATGATCCTATACATTGTTGATTGAGGTGCAATCTTAGTAGCCACAATATCCTTGCCTGTGAAGCCATTGTTATGCAACGCAATGATGGCTGCACGCGTTTCTTTGCAAGTCACCATGGTTAACAATGGAAGAACAATGATTTAAAGCATCACCCTCCTTTTAACAGGTCAAGTCTGTCATTTTAATCCTATCAGCCTGACATAATGATCTCCAGCCTTGTGCTCGTCAACATTCTCACCAGAGTTAACAAGATGATTACTGAAATGATCTCAGCAGGTCCTTTAATAACAGCAATGCAGTGGAAAGTTTTTTTGGGGGGATTATGTTAATTTTCATGGCAAAGAAGGACTATGCAATTCATCTGATCACTCTTCATAACATTGTGGCGTATATACAAATTGCTATTATAAAAACTTAAGCAGCAATTTTTCCAATTTCCAATATTTATGTAATTCTCAAAACTTTTGGCCACGACTGTACATTGCAAAAATAGCATGAATATATGGGGCAGGGAAGTTACATTTCAATAGGGTGAGTTTGATGTAGGATCAATCAATACGGTCAAAAGCTTTTTCCACGTCGGTGCCTAGGAGAACCAGAGGCAATTTTTTGTTTGAGGCATAATAAAGGGCATCTAAAATGTTGGTAGTATTATCTTTTCCTTCTATCCCTTTAACAAACCCCACCTGCTCAGGGTAGATCAGGTCAGGGAGAATGGATTATATTCTAGTTGCGAGCATTTTTGCTAAGAGTTTTAAGTCAATATTCAGAAGAGAGATGGGCCAATAGTTTTCACATATAGTGGGATCTTTTCCCTCTTTGGGAATAATCGTAATCACTGCCCTCGTCAAGTCTGAGGAAAGAGGGGTAATTTAGTAGGGCTTGGTCGCAAACACGAAGTAAAAAGGAACTAACATGGTTTGTAAGGTTGAGTAATAAGTATTTGGGAGACAGTCAGGGCCGGGACATTTACTTTTTGGAGAGCATTTAAGGGCCTTGGTAAGTTACGCAAGGGTGCAAGGTTTTGAGAGGTTTTCTCCTTGGGAAGGGGTTAAGGATGGTAATTTTAGGGTGTCAAAAAAAGATTTGGGGGGAGGGTGTGCCTCCTTGTTAGATTGGGAAGCAGTGGGGGGGGGGGTAAATTGTAAAGGTCTTTATAGAAGAGACGGAATTGTTCAGCAATGGCTTCAGGAGAATAGAGTTGCTGACCTTGGATTGACTTGATTGAGGTTACATGTCTGGCGTTTTTGCTTCTTTTAATACGGTTCATCATAAATCTTGAGGCTTTATTGCCATGTGCGTAAAATTTATGTTGGGAAGAAAGGTAGTACTTGGCAGTATTTCTGTTTAGTAGGTTTTTGAGCTTGGATCTAAGGGCCGAGAGGTCAGATAAATGTTGAGGGTCAAGGGAATGTTTTTGTAGGCTTTCAAGGGTGTGTATGCGGTCTAACAGGGAGGAAAATTGCTTGTCAGCTTGTTTCTTTAAGTGGGAGCATTTGCTTATAAAATGGCCTCAGATAAAGGTTTTATGGGTGTCCCATAGTATTTGCGGGGAGAAGTCAGGGGAGTCATTAGTCTTGAAGTACTGTTCTAGGAGGGAGGTGAAGTATCAATATGGACTCATTAAGTTTCCAGCTGGAGGGCTTACCGGAACCAGGTTGTAGATGGAAGGAGCAGAAAAATCAGGGAGTGGTCTGAAATGGTGATGCTTCCAATCTGAGGGTTTGAGGACTGATGTAGGAAGTCTTTGGGTAAGAAGATATAATCAGTCCTGCTATATGAAGGACCTGGAGCAGAGTAAAAAGTGTAGTCAATAGCAGAAGGGTTCATGCATCTCCATATATCAATCATTCCCATTATATGTAATTTGGTTTTGAGTTTTTTTCAAGAGTTTAACCGATACAGGGGACCTTTTAGACTATGTGTCTGTGGTAGAGTTTAGGGCAATATTTTGGTCTCCTGACAGAATTAGTATACATTCCCTGACGGATTCTATCAAGGAAAGGACTTCTAGAAGCCAAGGGACCTGATTATAGTTAGGGGCATACATATTTACCAGGGTGAACATCTTATGGCCATTAAAGCCCCTTCAGGATAATATATCTTCCTTCTGTGTCTGTAGGGGAGACAATATTGGAATGGGCTGTTTTTTCTAAAAGCCAATACTGACTCCCCTAGAGGCCGCACAATCAGAGCTGCTATGATACCATTCAGTGAATCTAGAGTGGGAGAGGTCTGAATATTTCCCTTGTTTATAGTGAGTTTCCTGTAGGAAAATTACTTAGCAGTTTTCTTTCCATAGAAGAGAAAGAATCTGGGGTCTTTTAGAGGGTGATCTAATTCCCTTCACGTTGAAAGATGAAAGTATGAAATCTCTAATG